>NC_064615.1:426299215-426619215 GCF_023898315.1 Schistocerca nitens | reverse complement strand
CTTACGAAATAGAATAAGTGATATTTTCTTCCCTCACAAAAATACGACGATACCTTTTTCGATGAAGCACTGCCTACGTTTTGCAACGATCTAAACTTCCACATTCACAGCAGAGAATGCAAGAGGCAGAAGAGACAGAACAGCAAGAAAAGAAATATTTACAGAGATGGTGCAGTTTCAATGAGGAATCGCCCCAGAATACCAGATCCAATGCCATTATTAACAGCAAGGATGTCGCGTGTACTTCAGATGATGAATATATCCTAGAAAAGTCGTTTCGGGTGTGAGTTGCCTCGATGTAAGGGTTTCAAATTGGTGCAGTACAGTACATGGAAAACAACGGTTTCACAGAAAAATTGCAATTCCATAAAAATAGCAGAATTATGAAAATATTTCTGATGTATTTCTTATATGATAAGAAAATAATATTTTGTGGTGCTTACATCAATATATTCATAGATTTCAGTCGTCAGTTTATAAATAAAATACGTATAAAATACTTTTAAGTCCCGATGTAGCTTGTATGCTACATGGGCTGGGCCTGTACGAATGTAGATAAGTTTATAGGTTGAATTATTCCTTGTGTAGCAAACTGAATGATGCAATTTTCATGGAATGAAATAATTCTGTGCAATCTAAGGAGGATGGTGAGGCCAAGTCTGAAACACACACGTGATTCTGAATACACGTTTGGTATTCTTAAAAAGTTATCAATGCAGAAGATTACGTTGCTTCAGAGAAACCTTAAAATGAAAAGAAACTGCTGTAAGTTTACTGAATGAGATTTTCACTCTGCAGCGGAGTGTGCGCTGATATGAAACTTTCCTGGGAGATTAAAACTGTGTGCTGGAACGAGACTCGAACTCGGGACCTTTGCCTTTTGCGACCCGCGAAAGGCTAAGGTCCCGAGTTCGAGTCTCGGTCCGGCACACAGTTTTAATCTGCCAGGAAAGTTTGTAAGGTTACTGTTTATTTGAAGTGTTCAAGGAAAAGTCAGATAAAGTAACATAACGTATTAAACAATCTGCAGAAATGAAGAGAAGTGCGGCTGCATGTTGCCAGAGGTCTCGCAGTTGTGCAAAGAAAGCTGGACGTCAGATGGCGCAACGGAGCCGGTTGCGGCAATAGGAGGCAGTTGTTTGTTTGTCAGTCATCGAACGGCGATGGCCCCCTGTGGTGGTGCTCTTCATTACAAATAGGCTCAGAGACAACATTCGGGAAGGATCATCTGGAAACTGAAAGAAAGACGAAGCGTGACGAGTGTAGATCACATGCAAGGAGAGTCTTTCGAACCACAGACTCTGCCGCCCGAAGGAGAGGAGATGATCGACCACGATAAATAAAGCGGCAAACAGGCGAGAAGGGACCCACGTCGCCGGCCGCTGGTGGCCGAGCGGTTCTGGCGCTAGTCTGGAACCGCGCGACCGCTACGGTCGCAGGTTCGAATCCTGCCTCGGGCATGGATGTGTGTGTTGTCCTTAGGTTAGTTAGGTTTAAGTAGTTCTAAGTTCTAGGGGACTTATGACCTCAGCAGTTGAGTCCCATAGTGCTCAGAACCATTTGAACCATTTTTTTTAGGGACCCACGTCAATATTGTGTATGCGATTTCAACTACATATAACAGCATTGCAAGGCATGTTATCTCAAGTTCCGCAGTGGCACACGACTGCATAGGGGGTTGTCTCTTTGCCCGACGACCAACACGTCGTGTCTTGTTGATATCTGCACTTCGGTGGCACCGTTTGCGATGGTTCCGAGAGCGTAGAGTCTGGACCAGAGAGGAGAGGGATCGCAAGCTCTTCTCGAATGAGAGCAGATTCTCTTTGAATACTGATTATGGTCGTGATAACATTGTCGAACATCATAGTTTTTGGTGGTCCAGGTGTTATGCTGTGGCAAGGCATAATGTTGCAAGAATATACTGACCTCCAAATCTTTGAACACAGTAAACTCGCCGGCCGGAGTGGCCGAGCGGTTCTAGGCGCTACAGTCTGAAGCCGAGCCACCGCTACGGTCGCAGGTTCGAATCCTGCCTCGGGTATGGATGTGTGTGATGTCCTTAGATTAGTTAAGTTTAAGTAGTTCTAAGTTTTAGGGGACTGATGACCTTAGAAGTTAAGTCCCATAGTGCTCAGAGCCATTTTTGGACAGTACACTCACCGGTCATCGTTGTTGAGATAATGTACTCCTTCCCCTTGAGCGTCTTTTTGGGTGAACATTCGGGCCTGACTTAATTTTTATGGATGACGATGCACGACCGTATAGAACAGCGCAGATGAAGGAGCATTTAGATTGTGAAGGTACTTGGTGAATGGACAGGATTGCCCGTTCCTCCCACTTAAATCACATCAAACACGTGTGGGATACATTGGGAAGACGTATCGAAGCACGTCGATATGCACCAACGATAATCCTGCAGTTGTGAACCGTGCTGCTGGAGGAATGGTGCGCCCTGCCGTAAGAGCTCCTTACCCGTCTTTTGGCTAGGATGGTAACATGTTGCAGAGCATTCAATGATGACCGTGGTGATCACAGCTCTTATTAAGAACCATTAACCACCGTTTGCAATGTCCAGGGCACCATCATGAATAGCAGTGACTAAATTGTAAGTATTCTCTTTGAATAAGTCATTACTCTTTGACTCAGGGGGTATTTCTTTCAGTTAGGTTCTATACTACACTACAGCAGGTCTTGCTTTGTATTATCTTTCTTCCACTGAGCTATATGTTACTTGGCAGTGACACCTCACGCAAAAGTTAGTTTCATTCATAAGTTTTCCACACCAGTGTATTTTATCCTTTGATACATCTTAACTTGGCTTGACAACAATGACGTCATATGCCAGTCCTTATTCTTGTTTGACACAACAAATAAACGGCAGATCTTAAACGTAGACCTTGATTAGCAACACTGTACACAATCCGTTTGCCAACATACCTTAAAACCCCAAAGGACTGGTATAGGCATGGGTATTCAAATACAGAGATATGTAAATAGGGAAATACGGCGCTGCGGTCGACAATGCCTATATAAGAAAACAAGTGTCTGGCGCAGTAGTTAGATCGGTTACTACTGCTACAATGACGGGTTCTCAAGATTTAAGTGAGTTAGAACATGGTATTATAGTCGGCGCGCGAGCGATGGGACAGCATCTGCGAGGAAGCGATGAAGTGGGGATTTTCCCGTACTACCATTTCGCGAGTATGCCGTGAATATCAGGAATACGGTAAAACATCAAACCTCCGACATCGCTGCGGCTGGAAAAACAGCCTGGAAGAACGGGACCAACGACGACTGAAGAGACTCGTTCAACGTGACAGAAGTGTAAACCTTCCGCAATTTGCGGCAGATTTCAATGCTGGACGATCAACAAGTGTCAGTGTGCGAACCGTTCAACGAAACATCATCGACATGGGCTTTCGGAGTCGAAGGCCCACTCGTGTACCCTTTATGACTGCACGACGCAAACCTTTACGCCTCGCGTGGGCCCGTCAACACCGACGTTGGGCTGTTGATGACTGGAAACATGGCGCCTGGTCGGACGACTCTCGTTTCAAATTGTGTCGAGCCGATGCACGTTTACGGGTATGGAGACGACGTCATGAATCCGTGGATCCTGCATGTCAGCAGGGGACTGTTAAAGCTGCTGGAGGCTCTGTAATGGTGTGGGGAGTGTGAAGTTGGAGTGATATGGGATCCCTGATACGTCTAGATACGACTGTGACAGGTAACACGTACTTAAACAGCCTGAGCATCTGCATCGATTCATGTCCATTGTTCATTCCGACAGACATGGGCAATTCCTGTACGACAATGCGACACCCCACACGCCCAGATTTACTACAGAGTGGCTCCTGGAACACTCTTCAGACATGAACATTATTGAGCATATCTGGGATGATTTGCAACATGCTGTCCAGAATAGATCTCAACCCCCCCCCCTACCCCCCATGCGCTTATGAATTTGTGGACAGTCGTGCAGGATTCATGGTGTCAATTCCCTCCAGCACTATTTCAGACATTAGTCGAGTTCATGCCACATTTTGTTTTGGCACTTCTGCGTGCTCGCGGGGGCCCTACGCGATATTAGGCAGATGTACCAATATCTCAGGCTCTTCAGTGTATGACAAACTTCGCTGTCGGATTCACAGTAGTGTGGCGATATTCTTTGCCGATAAAATAACGAAAGGAAATGGTGCTGAAAGTCATCGCATCTTATTAATGTCGTTGGTAGACGGTTCTTCCTCTGCAAAACGAGGAGTTTCATTGGAGGCTAGCGAGTGCCCTTGGATTTTTACGATACAGTTGACATTACGGGTGTGTCACGGCGTGGTTTAGTACGAGCTTCGCAGTAATGCCACCGCACCCCCCTCCCTCCTCCCCCATGCCTCCCACTCACCCTGTGCGCTGGGGGAACCTACCCTGTGTGGTGCACAGCCTCGCCGCGGAGTATCCGTCTCTTGTACGCCTCACGTCCTACAACAGTCCTCCATTAGTGCTGCAGCTCGGAGTGCCTCGCTGCAAGACTCCCGATAGCTCCGGCGCGCTGCTGAGACCTGTTAACTACCTGCTGCTGGCTCACAGCAAAGGAAGCGTAGAACAACTCTTGACTATGTGAGACGGTTGTCATGGAGTAAAATTCGAACAGGAGGACAATAATAAGGCAATTGTGACTAAGTGCATATGTGCAAGAAGCACAAAATACACTTCAAAACCGAGTAAGGAAGTGAGAAATACACGTAAGAAATTTCCACTGGTACGAACAACTTTGCACGTACTGAGTGAAATGAGAATGACGGAGAATCGATGGGCGTAGGAGAAGAACTTACGTTCAAGTTAAGAACTCAGGCAGTTATCATCACGTTGTGAACCGAGCGAGGTGGCGCAGTGGTTAGCACACTGGACTCGCATTCGGGAGGACGACGGTTCAATCCCGTCTCCGGCCATCCTGATTCAGGTTTTCCGTGATTTCCCTAAATCGTTTTAGGCAAATGCCGGGATGCTTCCTTTGAAAGGGCACGGCCGATTTCCTTCCCCATCCTTCCCTAACCCGAGCTTGCGCTCCGTCTCTAATGACCTCGTTGTCGACGGGACGATAAACACCACTAACTTAACCATCACGTTGTCTTCCCTGAAGAGTTGTTTCATCAGGAGCTTATCGGAGTAAGTATCACCTAACTATCGAGCCTTCCCGACGACTTCACTCAACTAGAAACCGGAAAACTTTGTATAAATTCCACTGGAATCAAATATTGGTGTGGTTGTGTGTAATAATATTTGTGTCTGACCGGAGGACAGCATTTCGTCTACTCACAAGCGAACAACAGAGCAGCGAGATTATTTAAAATTTGTCATTGAGGAGATGTGAAAAATTAAAAGTACAAGTAAAATACGGAATGAGAAAGTATTAGACAGAATAGAGGAAGAAATAACCCAAGGATAATTCATTTGGGACTATGGAAAATCTTCACAGAACATCAGACATCGAGTGCTAATAACGTAGAAACAGCAAAGACCATCGAATCGGAAAACTTGCTGACAACAGTCTTTCGAATACGCTATACAGATGGTGAACATGGAATCAGACCAACCTTTTAAAACATATTTTACAGTTCTGGTTACAAAACTGGATTCACTTTCAATTTGTGACCCAAATTTGATAACAGTTCATAGCATTGTTACGTTCTTACCAGACGTTTAAAATGTTGCTTAATCTCTTTCTGTTTCCGTAGTGCGAAATGGACCTATAAACTGAATCACACGTTGTTTTGGGCCGCAGGAGTGAACACTACTTTGAGGGACCTCTTCAAGCTACCCTGTCCTCTGAAACTTGTAACCAAATTGTGCCATAAATTTGGTTTTCACACATTTAGCTTTAGTACCTCCTCTCGATTCATTAACTTACCGATTTGTTGATATGATCTTCCGCTTTCGTATATACTACCACATTTCAAAAGCTTCATTTCCCTTTCCGTCTAGTGTCACTCCCGTACAAGACTATGCTTCAGAGAAATGCGAGTTTGAGAATCAGATAAACTATCTCAGCTATATTCGACATCAACAAACTTATATTCTTCAGAAAAACTTTTCTAGAGGTGCACTCAGCCCTTGTGAGGCCACTTGAGGAGCTACTTGATTGAAAAATAGCGACTCCGGTCACAAAAACTGACAACGACAGGGAGATCGGTGTGCTGACCACATGCATCCCTCATACCCGCATCCAGCGATGTCTAGCGGCTGAGGATGACATAGCGGTTGGTCCCGTTGGACCTTCCGGGCCTGTTAGGACGGAGTCCACATTTTTTACACATCGGCCATCGTAAATTCTTTTTCTGTTCAAGTAATAACACTCATCTACTACTTTTAGTATCTCATTGTCTAATTTCCTCTGCACGATTTGGTTTAAGTCTGCTACATACCATTACCTTTGTTTCACTTTTGCATATTTTTATATTGCAACCTGTTATCAAAACACAACTATTTCATTCAACGGATAATCAAAGTCCATCGCCGTTTTTGAGATATTTACGATATCGTTGCCCTTACGACTTGCTCTGCATATAGATCGAATAACTTATGAGGTAGTCTAGAATCATGTCTCACTTCTTTCTGATCCACTGGTTCTCTTTCATTTCCTTGAACTTTGTAGTTTGGATTCTGTACCAACTATAAACATCCTGTAAGGTGTCAGGCAAATCCAACACCTTCCATGAAAACCCTGACATGATAAGCAAATCCAGTAGTATGTCACGAGTAACGAGTGCGCAAATGGAATACCACAGGCTAACACAAGAATGCCTAAATGCATGTCATACCTTCCCACCGTGAGACAGATGCAGTTCCGAGGGGAGAAACGAGAACAGAAGCCGAGAGCAGAACCGTGTTAAGCTAGAAGGCCCTACGATAAGGGACGGACACCCACGTCGCCAGCTAACCGACAGGACCACCCCCCAGCCCATGTTAAAAGCTAAAGCCCTCCAGAAGAACAGTATAGATCTTACTATAACACTAACAGGGCCACACCAGCCACAAGTTTTAGCGTGAGACTTTTTCGCGTCTCTGTTACGTTGCAAAAGTTAAAAACATTGCCCCACCATGAAAAGTAACCGACAGGACCACCCCCCAGCCCATGTTAAAAACTAGAGCCCTCCAGAAGAACAGTATAGATCTTACTATAACACTAAAAGGGCCACACAAGCCGCAAGTTTTAGCGTGAGACTTTTTCGCGTCTCTGTTACGTTGCAAACGTTAAAAACATTGCCCCACAACGAAAAGTATAACGTTTCCCATTGGATAGACAGAATTTTTGGAGGTGGAGCTTAAGGTTAACATTGAGACCCTGACTGGTCAGATGAAAACACAGTCAGATAGTGTTTTTCAAACCAACTTCGGTAAATAGTAGTAAGGAGAAGTTAGGAGAGAGTTGCTTCCGAGACGGCGAAGGTGGAGCTGCGCCGCCCGCTGCCCCCCTGAAGCTGCCTAACCAACGGCAAGGTAATGAACGCACGCGATGCCGCATAACAGCGCATAAAGCTTCACTCAGAATTGCAGAAGTCTCATCTGTTACACCCCCGTTTGGCGTAATACTAGTGTCGATCCTCAATTAAAGCTCATGGTATTCACATTTGCTACGTAAGTTAAAATCTGAAACGCGATGATTTTTCTGTTATATAATTATTGAGAAGCCACATCAGCCACTGTAATTTACGACAATATGGATAAGTAATTAAAGATAATTGAGGGTCCCTATAGACCATTTTGATAGTTTTCTCTTTGTGAAACTTAATTTAAACCTAGATTATAGATGTGATATGGCATAGGTCATCCTTCGATCCATTGTAGAACTTGGAAACCCATTCAGGGAATATTCGTTCACATTTTTGTTGAACGCAGTTGGTTTTTATCATCCTGTATTAAAACATTTCCTTTTAGCAATAGTGCAATTTATAAACAATGTTTTGTGAGTAGAATAAAATTTACAATGGTAAACTTAACTGCTTTTTCGACGTTATTTTACCAGCTAACTAAAAATAGGAAAGCCTTGAACCCCTTCCACTAAATTTAGTTAGTATTAAGATTCTTTTACAGGGAGTGCAGTGGAGCTGTCGCTGAAATCATTATTTGGTTATATCATCGCTAGTCTCACTGAACTCTTCTGAACTCTACATGTCATGTGTGGTCTGGCGTCTCCTTACCAGCAACAGGTCCCAGGTTCAAACTAGTCAATTCCCTAAAAAACACGCTCAGAGCGTGGTTGCGCGAAAATGGTAGGGAGACACGACTTAGAACAACAGACACCACGCAGAATGTTAGAATCCTTTCACTTCCTTTGTTTCATTCCTGCTACCTTCAAAATTTCGAACGTTGTCAAATGCTTTTTCCAAATATACAAATGTTACACACGTAGGTTGGCCTTTCTTTACCCCGGGTGTAGGGTGAGTATTGCTTCACGTGTTCCCACATTACTCCGGACACCAAACTCGTCTTCCCCGAGGTCGGCTTCCACCAGTTTTTCTGTTCGGATGTAAATAATTCGTTTCAGTATTTAACAACGACGGTTTCTTAGTGTGAGGGTTCGGTAATATTCATTCCACGCAGTAGTTGCTTTCTTGGGAATTGGAATCATCACGTTCTTCGTGATGTTTGGAGATATTTCGCCTTTCTCATAAATAGGGCATACCAGATGGAAGAATTTTGTTATAGTATGTTCTCCCAAGGATATTAAAAATTATTCTGAAGAAACATCTACTCCATGTTCTTTATCTTTCGGTGCACTGTCAAATTCTTCTCTCGGTATCATATTCCCAATGTACATCCTTCCACCTCTCTTTCACTTTCCGTATTACAGTAAGTTTGCTTCCTTTACATCGCCTTTCTGCATATTCTTTTCACCCTCATCCTTTCTGCTCTTTCTCTACTGTTTGATTCCCATACGAGAGATAAACACTCACGAAACTATTTCTTTGTTCTTTTTTTTCCTTTAAGAGGTGTCTCTCTTTCCCATAAAGATCTACGATCCTACATCTTTGCATTTCAGAAATTTGGTGTACAGGACATTCACAACTGAGAAGTATGGTTAATTCATTTAAAGGGATGCGCTTCAGTTGTACGAATGGTTATTCAAACTACGGCCGATTTCGGGATGTTAAAATTCCATCTTCAGATGTCTAAAACTGTAACATACAAAGGAGAGGCGGGGAGAAGTATAATATCCGTACAAACCAGAAGAGCACACTGCTGAACAAGAAGACTCATTTATTGTATTTGGTAACGCGTAACATGCGGTCGGCCTAGTCAGTGCAAGAGCTCCAAATAACTACATCTTGGCGGAACTAAAAAAAAGGAGAGGGCCTAATAATCAATGTGACCTAAAAATATAACACCCGGCCGAGTAAAAAAAAAATAGCTCTGAGCACTATGGGACTTAACTTCTGAGGTCATCAGTCCCCTAGAACTTAGAACTACTTAAACCTAACTAGCCTAAGGACATCACATACACCTATGCCCGAGGCAGGATTCGAACCTGCGACCGTAGCGGTCGCGCAGCTCCAGACTGTAGCGCCTAGAACCGCTCGGCCACTCCGGCCGGCACACGGCCCAGTAGCACGAAGGATAAGGAAACCGAGAGCAAACGTGTTATCACAAATTAATGATAACATAGATCGTACTAAGTAAATCATCATATTTATTACACGTCATGGACTCAAGTGACAAAATATATATAAAAACCATCACAAATCTAAAATAAGAGTGCAGTAATGTAAGCAGTGGAATAACAAAAGAACATGATCAGGCTGAGCGCCTTAAATTATATAAAACCTAATGAAATGGGAAGGTGTTTAACCGGCGAAACAACTAAACGAATGCGAAAAAAATAAGACTGAACCTCACAGGCTTGTAAAAATATGAACCTCATTGTGTAACAACGCAATGACACATAGGCCAAACAGCGAACGGAGCATGTCAGTAAAATCCTTGACAGAAAGTAATGGTAAGATAAACTCTACCAAGTGATTAATCACATATATATGACGCATTATGGGCTCAAGTGACATAAATTGAAATATATAAAAAATATAAAAACTATCATAAAACTTACAATGTAAGAAGTGATGTGAGCATTTAAATGACAAATAGATATGATCGGGCTGAGTGCCCTTTATTAAACAAAATAATACTAATGTGGAAAGATGATTAAGACTAAACAATTAATAAACGATTGGAAGTTTAAAGAAATAGGTCTGAACCTATGACATATTATTTAAAAAGCTCTTCGTTATTCAATGGGACGTGATTTGCTCATTTAGTGTGTATGATGGATTCTGGTTCAAGTTGCGTAAAATTTCAGTTTCTTCCAGTAAATTAAGGACTTACCTTTCGGCTGTAGATAAAGGATACTTCAGTTATTACTTAAGTCAGGGATAGAATGCTTGTGTACTTAAAGGTGATTAGTTGACTCAGATCTCGAATTATTTAAATCCTGGTGTTCTTTGTACCGAAGTGTGAAAGTACGTCCTGTTCGTCGAATATAAATGCCTTGGCAGTTATTACAATTAGTCTGATAGACACTTGATAGAGTGTGTGTGTGGTTTGTGACTCCATGTTTCGTGCCGTGTATACTGTAGGCTCATTTGCCAACTTTGTCAGGAAAAGTTCCTGTTGTTGTTGTGGTCTTCAGTCAAGAGACTGGTTTGATGCAGCTCTTCATGCTACTCTATCCTGTGCAAGCTTCTTCATCTCCCAGTACCTATTGCAACCTACATCCTTCTGAATCTGCTTAGTGTATTCATCTCTTGGTCTCCCTCTGTGGTTTTTACCTTCCACTCTGCCCTCCAATACTAAATTGGTGATCCCTTGATGCCTCAACACATGTCCTAGCAACCCATCCCTTCTTCTAGTCAAGTTGTGCCACAAACTTCACTTCTCCCCAATCCTATTCAATACTTCCTCATTAGTAATGTGATCTACCCATCTAATCTTCAGCATTCTTCTGTAGCACCACATTTCAAAAGATTCTATTCTCTTCTTGTCCAAACTATTTATCGTCCATGTTTCACTTCCATACATGGCTACACTCCATACAAATACTTTCAGAAATGACTTCCTGACACTTAAATCTATACTCTATGTTGACAAATTTCTCTTCTTCAGAAACGCTTTCCTTGCCATTGCCAGTCTACATTTTATATCCTCTCTACTTCGGCCATCATCAGTTATTTTGCTCCCCAAATAGCAAAATTCCTTTACTACTTTAAGTGTCTCATTTCCTAAACTAATTCCCTCAGCATCACCCGACTTAATTAGACTACATTCCATTATCCTCGTTTTGCTTTTGTTGATGTTAATCTTATACCCTCCTTTCAAGACACTATCCATTCCATTCAACTGCTCTTCCAAGTCCTTCGCTGTGTCTGACAGAATTACAATGTCATCGGCGAACCTCAAAATTTTTATTTCTTCTCCATGGATTTTAATACCTACTCCGAATTTTTCTTTTGTTTCCTTCACTGCTTGCTCAATATACAGATTAAATAACATCGGGGAGAGGCTACAACCCTGTCTCACTCCCTTCCCAATCACTGCTTCCCTTTCATGTCCCTCGATTCTTATAACTGCCATCTGGTTTCTGTACAAATTGTAAATAACCTTTCGCTCCCTGTATTTTACCCCTGACACCTTCAGAATTTGAAAGAGCGTATTCCAGTCAACATTGTCAAAAGGTTTCTCTAAGTCTACAAATGCTAGAAACGTAGGTTTCCCTTTCCTTAATCTAGTTTCTAAGATAAGTCGTAGGGTCAGTATTGCCTCAAGTGTCCCAACATTTCTACGGAATCCAAACTGATCTTCCCCGAGGTCCGCTTCTACTAGTTTTTCCATTCGTCTGTAAAGAATCCGCGTTAGTATTTTGCAGCAGTGACTTATTAAACTGATAGTTCGGTAATTTTCACGTTTGTCAACACCTGCTTTATTTGGGATTGGAATTATTATATTCTTCTTGAAGTCGGAGGATATTTCGCCTGTTTCATACATCTTGCTCACCAGATGGTAGAGTTTCGTCAGGACTGGCTCTCCCAAGGCCATCAGTAGTTCTAATGGAATGTTGTCTACTCCCGGGGCCTTGTTTCGACACAGGTCTTTCAGTGCTCTGTCAAACTCTTCACGCAGTATCATATCTCCCATTTCATCTTCATCTACATTCTCTTCCATTTCCATAATATTGTCCTCAAGTACATCGCCCTTGTATAGACCGTCTATATACTCCATCCACCTTTCTGCTTTCCCTTCTCTGCTTAGAACTGGGTTTCCATCTGAGCTCTTGATATTCATACAAGTGGTTCTCTTTTCTCTGAAGGTCTCTTTAATTTTCTTGTAGGCAGTATCTATCTTACCCCTAGTGGGATAAGCCGCTACATCCTTACATTTGTCCTCTAGCCATGCCTGCTTAGCCATTCTGCGCTTCCTGCCGATCTCATTTTTGAAACGTTTGCCTGCTTCATTTACTGAATTTTTTATTTTCTCCTTTCATCAATTAAATTCAGTATTTCTTCTGTCACCCAAGGATTTCTAATAGCCCTCATCTTTTTACCTACTTGATCCTTTCCTGCCTTCACTACTTCATCCCTCAAAGCTACTCATTCTTCTTCCACTGTATTTCTTCCCCCCATTCCTGTCAATTGTTCCCTTATGCTCTCCGTGTCACTGAGTACAATCTCTGGTTTAGTCTGTTTATCCACGTCCCATCTCCTTAAATTCCCACCTTTTTGCAATTTCTTCAGTTTTAATCTACAGGTCATAACCAATAGATTGTGGTCAGAATCCACATCTGCCCCTGGAAATGTCTTACAATTTAAAACCTGGTTCCTGAATGTCTGTCTTACCATTATATAATCTATCTGAAACCTGTCAGTATCTCGAGACTTCTTCCATGTATACAACCTTCTTTTATGATTCTTGAACCAAGTGTTAGCTATGATTAAGTTGTACTCTGTGCAAAATTCTATCAGGCGGCTTCCTCTTTCATTTCTTCCCCTCAATCCATATTCACCTACTACGGTTCCTTCTCTCCATTTTCCTACTGCCGAATTCCAGTCACCCATGTCTATTAATTTTCGTCTCCCTTCACAATCTGAATAATTTCTTTTATTTCATCATACATTTCTTCAATTTCTTCGTCATCTGCAGAGCTAGTTGGCATATAAACTTGTACTACTCTAGTAGGCGTGGGCTTCGTATCTATCTTGGCCACAATAATGCGTTCACTATGCTGTTTGTAGTAGCTTACCCGCATTCCTATTTTCCTATTCATTATTAAACCTACTCCTGCATTACCCCTATTTGATTAGTGTTAGCTATGATTAAGTTATGCTCTGTCCCAAATTTTACCAGTAAGGAATTTTACAGTAGATGTTACGTGTTGTTTTCTTAATGACAGACATGAGGGTGATGCCCTGGTTATTATTTTATGCCTTTTACACTATCTGTTGGCTCAGTATTTCTACTGTATGGATAGAATATACGTTAGTATTAGTATCTAATAATTTTCAGTTCTTTTTCATAGGCTTATGTGCTGAGCAGTACTTGGTTGGCTCGCTGCAATAAAGCCCGTAATGCCACCGTCTTACATTTTGTCTGAACGGTTCTTCGATGAACTGTGAATAACAATATTAGTAGTTGTTTCCTTCCTGTAAATACCGTACATATCTGTATCATCTTGTAAGGTAACAAGTTAATCCGCATACGGTAAGGAAAGTTGTCGCGATGTTCGAGTGTAAATTATATATTAGGTTGTATGTTAGTTAGATCTTATTTAAATTATTGAACGTGTTCACTGGGACCATTGTACAAGAGAAATACATCGTCAACATAGCGTCGGTAACACAGTACCTTGTGAGTAAGAACTGATGCTCAATATGGCTAACGAAAATATTGGCATTTATGCTGGCTAAAATGGAACCCATACTATTTAACTGGAAATAATTATGACTCAACACTAGCTTGAGATGTGAGTGAATCTGTCCATAACTGATTTTTAAACACATGGTGCATTGTATTTCTTCTCTCCTCTCCGTTGTATGTTATAGTTTTATAAAGTAAAGACGGTATTTTAACATCCAGATACCGGTCGTCGTTTGAATAACCATTAGTAAAACTGAAACGGATCTGTTTAAATTAATTAACTTGGCATTTCATTTCTATCAATTTGCCGTAGAGTTTTGGAACAAATTCTGTATTCAAACATTATGAACTACCTCGAAGATAACTATTTATTGATACATTGTCAGCACGGATTCAGAATATATCGTTCTTGCGAAACACAACTAGCTCTTTATACTCATGAAGTAATGAGTGCTATCGACAGGGGTGTCTAATTGATTCCATATTTATAGATTTCCAGAAGGCTTTCGACACCGTTCCTCACAAGCGTCTTCTAACCAAACTGCGTGCCTACGGATTATCACCTCAGTTGTGCGACTGGATTCGTGATTTCCTATCCGAAAGGTCAAAGTTCGTAGTAACAGACGGAAAGTCATCGAGTAAAACAGAAGCAATATCCGGCGTTCCCCAAGGAAGTGTTATAGGCACTCTATTGTTCCTGATCTATATTAACGGCACGGGAGACAATCTGAGTAGCCGTATTAGATTGCTTGCCGATGATGCTGTGATTAACCGTGTTGTAAAGTCATCAGATGACGAAACCGAACTGCAAAATGATTTAGATATCTGTATGGTGTGAAAAGTGGCAGTTAACCCTGAATAAAGAAAAGTGTGAAGTTATTCACATGAGTACTAAAAGAGATCCGCTAACTTTCGATTACTCGGTAAGTCACTCAAATCTGAAGGCTGTAAATTCATTTAAATACTTAGGGATTACTATTACAAACAACCTTAATTGGAATGATCGCATAGTTAATGTTGTGGGTAGAGCAAACCAAAGACTGCGATTCAATGGCAGAACACTTGAGAGACTGCAGAGCACTCTCACTTCTGATAAGGAGTGACTCTGTTACAAAACATATTATTTTGTGAAGGCACAAGGGACAGTCTCCGAGCTTCTAATGCCACGCTCCAGCTCATGATTGGCTTGTGCTAAAGTGGGAGTGGTCTAAGATGTAAATATGTTATGCTACGGAGCTGGTGACGAAAGCTGAGAGAAAGCGAAGAGATCAATCTTGTACCGGTGCTTCTCTAGTAAAGGACTGCAGGTCATTACCTAAATGGTGAGACTTGTGTCCTTTGCTAGTGTGCCACTTAGAGCCTGTGCCAGTCATCATGTGAACCGTCAGATGTAGTGCTTCTAGCTTCAGGCACACGACGAGTGATGAGTGGGTGTACTTATTTGTTTCGAAAAGGCCGTCTAAACATTTGACATATACCGCAACGCATAGTCGCGGCCCGAGGTCAAATTGGTTTGGCAGACTAGCAAACGGGTCCACCTGCACACTGGAATGCACCAAGGTTTCAGAGGCTCATAGGGAAGTACCTGCGTTTCAAATTAGCCGAACGCGAGACCCCGTACTTGCATTTTTTGGGGCGCGCGCCATTAATAACAGATTGCTGACGTCCATGACCCCAGTCGCCGAGTGCATCGTGGTGTGCCGCCCTGACCAGCTGGGGTGTAAACTATTTGCTGGTACGGCGTAGGGCTCCAATATATGCTTCTCAGCACTCTGTTCTTTTGAACCATATTTTTCTTTATGGAATAGTAGGGTATAGATGCTTGATTATAGCGTAGTTTTCGAGCAACACCACGGAATCACGTGTATGATGTCAGATAAAACGATTAGTGTTCTGGTTAGTGTCGTGTGTCGATCCCCAGTTGATCACTTTGTTCACCATAGACCGCATATTAGTGAAAGCGTTTGACAAAAATGTTTGTGTGACCTTTCTTTAGCCATATTTTTGTCTTGTGATGTTAAGAATGAATAAATCTATTGTTATTTAGACCACAACTCCTCCCAGTGTTCTGATTAGCATCATCTTTCCCATTTTTATTAAGTTAAGTTCTTGATTATAATTGAAAGCTGGAAGTTTGCACACTTAGAAGGTGCAACAGGTCTACTAAAGAGACTGCTTACACCACGATTGTCCGCCCTGTTCTGGAGTATTGCTGTGTGGTGTGGGATTCGCGTCAGGTGGAACTGACGGATGACATCGAAAAAGTACGAAGAAGAAGAGCTCGTTATGTATTATTGCAAAATAGGGGAATTAGCGCCACAGACATGATACATGAATTGGAGTGGCAATTATTAAAATAAAGGGTTTTTCGTTGCGACAGGATCGTCTCATAAAATTTCAATCGCCAGTTTTCTCCTCCGATTGCGAAAACATCTTGTTGACACCCACCTACAAGGGGAGAAATGATCATCCCGATAAAATAAGAGAAATCAGTTCTCGCGCAGAAAAATTTAAGTGCTCGTTTTTCCCGAGCGCTGTTGGAGAGTGGAAAGGTAGAGAGACAGCTTAAAGTTGGTTCATTGAACCCTCAGCCAGGAACTTTATTGTGAATAACATAGTAAGCACGTAGATGCAGATATAGATCTAGCCACTCCTGTTTTCCCAATGTGCACTTTCTATAAAACCCCATTTTCGACGTCTTTATTCCCTTTTAACTGCTTCATTTGTTGCATTTTTATATGTTCGTCAATCACATTCAGGAACTCCAGTGCTGTCCACGTATTTCTACAGGTACTTGCCTTTGTGCCTATGTGATCCTCTGCTTGTTTTATGTGATGCCCTGCTTGCTTCACTACTACATCTCTCAAAACAACTCATTCCCATCCCGTGTTTCAGTCAATCGTTCCCTAAGATACACTTTGAAACTCCCGACAACCCCTGCATATTTTAATTTGCCCAGATTCCATCTCCCTTCTTTCCTAACATCCTGCAATTTCTTCAATTTTAATGTACAGCTCATTCGTAATAAATTGTGTTCGGAGTCAAGATCTACCTCTCTAAATGTTTTTCAGTATAAAATATGATTTCGAAATCTATCTTACCACTGTCCACAGGTCTTTTGCACGAATACAACTTTCTTTCACAATCTCAAATCACCTACGGCGATTCTGTCTTCATTAACTTAGGGTTCGACAATAATGTCTGTCGTTGTCTCTTGTGTGTTTATATTACGACGAGTTTGTGATTGCCTCAGTATTATGTCCCCCCCCCCCCCCCTTCGTCTTCTGTTCTCCCTTCACCCTTTTACCACCAGCCCTAAAATGAATCATGTGATTTATTATTGTACTTTTGGTTACACACTTTAAAATATTGTCTTTTAGTTTGCCTTGTAGGTGTTTGCTCCTGTTTTTGTGATACCATATTTCTTTTTCATTTGTCCATTGACTTTCTGTCTACGGATTTGATGCCACTACAACTATACAACTATGCCACCTGGTGTCATGTATCGGTAGTTAGGATTTTAACCGGCGGTTCAACATCAGTTGAAGACGGATGTTGTAAAACTATGTGACGCCATGCTACGTATCAAGGCATTTTGTTTAATTCAAAATTTTCGGTAACGTTTTTGGGAAAAACAGAGATCTTGTAATGTATATAAAAAATTAGTGAAATAACAGTCTTTACCGGAATGGTTCTTTTATCAAAGTGGCCGGTTTCGGCCGAGGACTAGGCCATCTTCAGGGTGCTATTAGCTGGAGTTGGTCAGTTTCAGTGACTGAGGTAAACTGACTGTTCTTTGCATCGTCAGCTTCAGCTGATGGTGCTGTCAGAAGATGGCCTAAGCCTAGGCCAAAACCCGTCATTTTAGTACAAGAACCATCGCATTCAAGACTGTTTTTTCAATGATTTCATTTTGCTTTGTTATTTGGTTGTGAAAATTTTCTATTTAATGATTAGTGTACATATGCTCGTGCTCTACTGGCTTTTGTATTTCATTTGGTGGATGTTCTGAGGATGAGCTACGCCCGAATCGCGTCAGATATAATTTTTTTTATCAACATGTAGCTTGTTATAGTTGCGTAGGCTTCCGCCGCCAGAATCAATTGACTAAAATTTTTCTGGGTATTGTACCGCGTCATATTGCAAACAAACAATGCCATTGTAACAGTAGTTGAAACATTGGCTTTACAGGAAATGATTTTTAATAATATGAGGTGGTACAATATCCAGAAAATATTTATGTCTCGTGATACGTTCTTTTTGATCGATATATTACAGAAATGACATAAGAAGAGCTCACTATATAATTTTCGGCCAACGTCATACGTGATTCAATATATATCGTACCTTTGTGTGGATATTGCTTTGTACCTGGGTTATTGAATGAAACTCAATACTTTTAATTATATTTTACGTAAAAATCTTTAAATTAGCGCAGATGGTAGGCCACGATATGTCATGCTGACGTATTTAAATTTACTTTTTAGCCTAGAGCAATAAATCCTCAACTCTTTAAAGAGTCGGACGTTCATGTGTAAAGCATCTAAAAACGTTTGATTACATTGCAAATGAGTTAATGTGCTGAATATTTGTCATTTAGGAAGGGTTTTAAATTACGTTTGAAGTACGTCGGAAATCGCTGAGTGCTCTGATTACCAAAGACTCTATGGGTATAGTATGGGTAATTTGCACTCCTTTTTAAGCAAAAGCTAGTTTTAAACGAATCTCAAAGTTTCTGATGTCATATATCTTGAACTATGTGTCGTACAACGATATCATTTTGCAGGTAAGTTCCGTAGCATATATGAATACAGTATGCGAAATGTGTTGCGAATAGAATTGATAGTAAGGAAGTAATGAATTAAAACGTCATGCCATATGCTGAAGGTTTACTGCACGAACCGCTGAAATGTAACAGCAATAAGCTTTTTTCTTTTCATAATTTTGTGGGGAATGTCAATGAGAAAAATATTCGTTACTGTTTGAATTTCTGTCTAAAGTTTGTTGGAAATTGATAAGTGCACTCATTCTCAAACATCTGACGAATGTAATCTGGGTACGTGGTACGCCATGAGTTATCCTGGCTCAAAATATTTACATCGTTTGTTCAAATGTTCAAATGTGTGTGAATTCCTAAGGGACGAAATTGCTGAGGTCATTGGTCCCTAAGCTTACACACTACTTAAACTAACTTATGCTGAGAATAGCACACACACACACACACACTTACCCGAGGGAGGACTCGAACCTCCGGCGGGAGGGGACTCACAATCCGTGACATGGCGCCTCAAACCGCGCTGCCGCTCTGCGCGGCTACACCGTTTGTAACTGTAATACTTGTCATGCTGTGTTAAATCTTTAATATAAAATTAAAAGTCTTGATGAGTAGATTAATACAGCGTTTATAATTTTCTAATTCAGGGAATAATGATAAGAAATTCTGAAAATGAAATTTTTCTTTCCCCCGGAACTTTTTACAAAGACTGCCTGCAACTGATACTGTGCACCATGAACCATACTTCCTGAGATATGAACCGCGCACCATTTTTTTGTGGTATCTCATTGTCACTGTAGGCTTGTACCATTGGAAGCAAGGTGTGGATGTTTGGTGGCCAGTATACTCTTTCTATAACACGCCTGAATGCGTGTATTAAAAGGGTTTTTTATTAACATAAACCGGAAACTACTTAAGATAGTCCAGATGTAGTGGTACATGCTCTTCCGTAGTAGTCCACGTTAGCCTCACTGCTGGTGACGTACCAGTCCCACTATGCACGCTACTCTGGTTGCTACATGCTGCCTGAGACAGACTCTGGTTGTGACTGTAACAGTCTGTGACTGCTTGTGACTGGCCTGCGACGTATGACTCGACTTGGTGACTCACTGGATGACTGACTGAGCCCTTCGGTCCGCGGCGGCCATGTAGATACTGGCGGTCGAGAGGGCGTTGTGGCACGTTTCCTGCGAGTTTGTATTTGGCCTCTCTCCTGATAGACTCGCTTGCTCCGGTGCCCACTGTCGATCTTCTCGTAGCCTGTTTGCCTGTTAGAGTGGTGTTGACAACTTACACCAGCACACATTTAGTAATACAGATTCAGTGTCTGTTTAAGGTTGTTATACACACTTGTGACTATGGAGCTGTTGTGCCCATTAGTTCTGCCAGAGTGCTTCAGGATAACTGTTTTTATACTCTCGTTTTATAATAACGGCAGTCGTGAAAATCTTTGTGCAATTGGGAGAGAACACTTTATAGTACCGAGCGAGGTGGCGCAGTGGTTAGACACTGGACTCGCATTCGGGAGGACGACGGTTCAATCCCGCGTCCGGCCATCCTGATTTAGGTTTTCCGTGATTTCCCTAAATCGCTCCAGGCAAATGCCGGGATGGTTTCTTTCAAAGGGCACGGCCGACTTCCTTCCCCATCCTTCCCTAATTCGATGAGACCGATGACCTCGCTGTCTGGTCTCCTTATATAATGAATTGCACTATTTGAAACAGAGCCAGTGTTGCATAACTGCTGTATTTGAAACAGAGCCATTGTTGCGCACAAATCCTTTACTACCAAGCTAGTGTCATCAGCAAACAGAAATATTTTAGAGTCACCTGTAATACTAGAGGGCATATCATTTAAATAAATAAGGAACAGGTGTGTCTCCAAAACTGATCGCTGTGGCACCCCCCCATTTGATCGTACCCCGCTCAGACCCCACATCACAGCCGTTATCAACATAGTGAATAATGACCTTTTGCTGCCTGTTGTTAAAGTTAGAGGTCAACCAATTGTGAGCTACTCCCCGTATTCCATAATGGTCCAACTTCTCGAGCAATATTTTGTGATGAACACAAAAAAAAATGGCTCTGAGCACTATGCGACTTAACTTCTGAGGTCATCAGTCGCCTAGAACTTAGAACTAATTAAACCTAACTAACCTAAGGACATCACACACGTCCATGCCCGAGGCAGGATTCGAACCTGCGACCGTAGCGGTCGCTCGGTTCCAGACTGTAGCGCCCAGAACCGCACGGCCACTCCGGCCGGCCTGCGATCAACACAGTCAAATGCTTTAGTTAAATCAAAAAATATGCCAAGCGTGCGAAACATTTTGTTTGATCCATCCAGAACTTCACAGAGAAAAGAGAATGTAGCATTTTCAGTTGTTAAACCATTTCTAAGGTCGAACTGTACATTTTATAGCAAATTATGTGATATACTAATAAAATGATTAATTATCCTTACAGACAAACCCTTTTCATAACTTTACGAAACACTGATGGCATATAAAAAGGTATAAATTGTCTTCATTATCCCTTTCTCTCTTTCTATAAAGTGGCTTTACTACTGAGTACTTTAATCATTCACGAAACTGACCATTGTTAAAGGAAAAACTATAAAAATGGCTAAGTACAGGGCTAACGTCTTCGGCATAGTACTTTAATATTCTGCTAGGCACTCCATCATATCCATGAGAGTCTCTAGTCTTCAGTGGTTTAATTATTGACTCAATCTCCCTCTTATCAGTATCACAGAGGTGTATTTCAGACATCAATCTGGGAAGGGCATTTTCCAAGAGAGTTATATGATTTCTTGTAGAAACTAAGTTTTTGCTGAATTCACCAGCAAGTCTCAGAAAACGATTGTTAAATCTGTACATATATCTGTCTATTTTATATTTTGTACTACTAACTGACTATATATCGCCTCCCTTGTGCTGCTGACCGGCACTTCCTTCACAACTGACCGCTATTCTATTTGTCTTTCTAATAACATTTTTAAGCACCTTACACTAATGTTTGTAATGAGATATTTTAGCTTGATTGTCAGTTCTTATAACATTTTGATGCAATTCCCACTCTCTTCTACATATCATTATTCCACTAGTCAGCCTTCCAGGCTGCCTTTTACTGCTAGTATCCTGTTTATAACGTTCTCAAACAGCAAGATAAATGTGTTAAGAAAAGCATTGTATTTGTCATATATGTTATCGGGGCCGGCCGCTGTGGCCGAGCCGTTCTAGGCGTTCAGTCTGGAACCGCGCTGCTCCTATGGTCGCAGGTCCGAATCCTGCCTCGGGCATGGATGTGTGTAATGTCCTTAGGTTAGTTAGGTTTAGATACTTCTAAGTCTAGGGGACTGATGACCTCAGATGTTAAGTCCCATACTGCTTAGAGCCGTTTGAACCATTTGTTATCGGCACTACAAGCATCCTGCCACTCTTATTCCTTAACGAGGTTTAGAAGGTTCTCTATTGCCGTTGGATTAGGTAGCAAGATTTATCAGAACTACACAGACAATAAGATAATTTTGTTTCCAGAGATCCTCATTTCGACATCTTTTTAAAGTACACCATGTTCCCGTTGACCGTAGAAATTATTTTTTTCACGACGGCATTTTCGATTTTTGCACCATTTTCAAGCGGTACTGCAAAAGATTTGACTTCAGCACATGTAAGACTAAAATCATTCGACATGTATACATATCATTGTCAGAAATAACCCTTTTGACAATGTTAACATACTTCACATAAATTGCCACAAATTTCTGTCCTTTAAAAATTATACATGACTGTGAACCCCGACCACGAGCAGTTAATCATTTCAATATTTTGAATCGTTCAGGGAACAAAAGTGGTGTTACGTCTTACGCGGCGAACAATGTACACTATACAGTTACAAAACTCTGACCACTTCTTATGTTCGACGTCGACGTACAGTAGTCACTCACAGATGACAGGTGGCGGTATTAGCAGTGGATGGTATGTAAAGCATATCGAAGGGGACGCGGGAAACGGTGTAGCTGTTGTAATGCGGAAGCGGAGCGATTCAGCTCAGGTCCAAAACGACATCATCACTGACTTTCGGGGAAAAGGAGGAAACATTGCCGAAACGGCTAAGTTCATGTACCACCGTGGTTATAGTATACCGTGGCTGAATTGGACTATCCAAACTCAGCACCGAGGCAACAATGGTACACCAAGGGCCGTAGATGACAGAGGTGAACAACGGCTGTGGTGATGTGTAGTGGCGAATGCTCGCACAACTGTTGAACAGTTAACCGCCTCGATGAACCAAGGGGTTACCTACAGTGTCTCATCACCGACCATTCAGCGAGCGTTGCTCTGTATGGGCCTTCGTAGGAGGTGCCTACTGTTCATTGTCCACGAAGGCTGTAATTTGCACGGCAATACCACAACTGTGCGTCCACTGAGTGCTGACAGGTGGCCTTTTCAGTTCAATTATATGTTACGCTCCATCGGTCTGATGACCAAGGGGCGTAAGGCCCTGCAGCAATCGTCTGAAGTGTCCAGGCCCGAGCAGGGGACATTATAGTCTGGGGAATGTTCTTGGAATTCCCTGGGTGATCTCGTATTTCTGGAAGGCTCAATGGATCAACACAATTATTCATTTATCCTTGGGGACCATTTACACCCGTTCATGCATTTTGTTTTCTCCTCGGCACGACAATGCAGCGTGTCATAAAGTTCGCAGTATGCGGGCGTAGTTCGAAGAGCACAAGGATGAATTTACCCTGCTCCCTTGGCCCCCAAACTACCCACTTTTAAACCAGATCGAGAATCCGAGTGACCAGTTAGATCGGGCTGTTCGTGCCATGGATCCTCAACCGAGAGGTCTAGCGCAGCCGGCCGCTGAAAAGTGGTTATTGATCTTTCCTATAGTGAATACTGGGACAGTTCCTTCAAAAAGCCCAAAGCCGATTTCCTTTCCCGTAATTCTTCGGATGAACTACATGTCCATCATGTTTGATATTCCCTCATCAAACGGAATAAACAGAATATATGAAGAGACTGACAACGAAAATGTTCTATATGTAAATGTGTATCGCAAACAAAGAAAGTAAGAATATAATAGCAATCTGCGTAGCTTTTAATATTGTAGTTTATTCATGGGAGATATACTGGTCAAAAGTAATATTCGCAAAGTTTGAAAGTTTTAAACTTCTCTGTGCTGTGGATGAATATATTAACGCCTGTGTGGGAACTATAACTCGCTTAGAGTATGAAGAAAAAGGCAGAAGAGCACAGCTATTAAAATACGTTTTAATTCTGGGGCACTCTCTTAATTTATATCAGAGGGGATCACGCATATTACCAGCGGACGTAACATTGCCTAGGGGAACGCAGCCATTACTTACTCCAGGGCAATCTCCGTTGCCCTTGTAGAACTCTGAACGGTATTTTCTTCATGCCCGTCGGAGATACAGATCTTGTTTATTAATCTCGCCCCCTCACAGTCGACCAACATTTCAGATTTAATTATTTAAATCTAATTTATGTCGGATTAGAAGACTTTAGTAGTAGCGGAGGTTACGCTCATTCATCTTGCGGCTAAATTAATTTAAGCTGTCGTGATAAAATCTTGAGGACGAGCAACAAAAGTGAGGAATTAAACGGGGCTCCTTAAAGCAGAGAAAGCGAGGAAAGTTGCCCGAGGGCGAGTACATAACATTGCTGCAGCGTCGAGTCCTGAAGATAACGTTGCTAGAGAAATGACAATTGTGTTAATGATGTCAAGAGATGGCGCCAGAGGACGAAAATGTGTCGAAGAAGGAAATGAAAATCACGAAATCTGTTGCTGTAGTCTTTATATCTCCAGTTTGAAGTTGTCTAACTTCCTTACTTCATTAATATGGCCTTTCAGTTAAACTAACGAAGTGAAACCTGCAACTCCTAGCGAGATATGTATCAGTGAAATCCGTTTTATGCCACAAATTAGGTACTTGACTATATACAGAAGATCAGGATTGCAGAAGTATATATAGTCATTAGATCTGACAATTATGTATGGTGTGAAGTGCCCTGTTGGTGCAACCAGAGGCTTCAAATATTGTGTCATGGAACGAAACTAGGTCTGAGTACAACACTGGTTAATTAGAGACTTATACATTTTACAGGTCATTTGCAGGATATCTATCGAAACTATGCGGAAAGCGTAAACTTACGAGTTGCGTTTGCGTGTATATTTGCTTGTATATCATCAGGCTTGCCATTTAGGAATACTAAATGGCATATTAATTTAAATTCGATAAAAATGAATATTAGCATTCATCACTATTTATGTTACAAGTTAAGCACCAAATTAAGAAAAAGATAACTATATTTGACTATCATGCTGCAAAAGCTAAGGAAAGAAAAGAAAGAGAAATTATGACAGGAAATTAAAAGAGAAGAAAAGAAAAACTTGACGATTACGTTGTAATTGTGTCAGGAGTGGGGATAATGATTATGACGATGCTGTTGATGATGGTGGTGGTGATCATGATGATGATGATTTTGATAATGATGACGATGATGGCATTTTGGTGTGGACGCACAACAGCCAGATCTTTAGCATCCGTACTAAAATTTTATCAGACGAGTGTGGATAAAAGTGACAGAATAATAAAAATTCAAAACAAAATACGAAAATGCCCTAAAGACTCGGACGCGTACCCCCTCCCCCCTTTCCGCCACCCCCCAAACACGAAAGTACTAAAATCAACGTCCGCAGCTCGTGGTCGTGCGGTAGCGTTCTCGCTTCCCACGCCCGGGTTCCCGGGTTCGATTCCCGGCGGGGTCAGGGATTTTCTCTGCCTCGAGATGACTGGGTGTTGTGTGATGTCCTTAGGTTAGTTAGGTTTAAGTAGTTCTAATTTCTAGGGGACTGATGACCATAGATGTTAAGTCCCATAGTGCTCAGAGCCATTTGAACCATTTGAACTAAAATCAAACATTTTCTCATATCTGAAATGGGCGATAAGGAAGTGAAATTAATTGTAAAGGATTAAAGTAGTAAAAAGTAAAGTAGCAAAAAACAGATAGCTGTCGCTGGCTGATAGCCACTCTGCAACACACTAAAATTTCCAGGTTAAAAGTTTAATTTGGAGTCCAGATACTACACAACATTTCACAAGCTTTAGAGGGCACAACGTCTCGTCTTCACCTAAAATACTGGACAGATTCCCACCTAAAACCATTCTGAGCTCTCATCGCAATACAGAATGCACTGAGTTAAAAGATGACGAACAGTCATTTGCACACCACAAGTGTCACGGAATTGGAGGTCCTGTCACCGGAAAATGACAATGCCTAATTGTAGGAGGGTCAGGTACACTTGATCTCGTCGGAGTGAGCGGTGTGAGGTACGTCACTGTCGGATAGATGATTTCGCCGACTACATTTTATTGTCCTTCGCTTCCTGTCACTCTTCCTCATACGGTTGTATAACTCTCTGTAGTTTTTTTTTCTCCTGTGGGACTCCTTGACTGGTTTGCTTGTTTGCTCGTTTCCCCATATTAGCTGGTACCTAGCAGAACGACACATGTTTTCCTTCCTGTTATATAATTCCTGAAGTACTGCTGAGTGTGGGATAAGAAACCCAAACAATCAGAAATTTGTAGCTCCACTCAGTTCCTCTCCAATTTTCAAAGGCATGGGGAATAAGACAGGTGCGGCAGTGACACTCTTACATGGGCGGAACAATGACGTTGACTTGTAAAGTCTCGATCTACCCTTTCTGAGATTCTCAGAACCGAAATTCACAATAAGGGAATAAGCAACAAGGGAGCTGAATTCCGCGGACGCGAACCAGCTACCAAATACATTACAACGTGGCAAATTAACCTTTCCAGGAAAACTTGACTGAGCTCTGCCCTGAGAAAAGGCCCTACCCTAGAGAGCAGTTGTGTACTCACAGTCATCCGAGTGCCCAAAGTCAGTGTGCCTCGAGCCACGTGACTCCCTTCTTACAGAGAGAAGGACGTCACCTCCCAAGCACCACCGGTTCCTACGAAGCACCACCGGTCCCACTTCACTACTCCCCACGGCAACACCTTGCCTCCCCAATCACAACCTTACCACCAGGCTCTTTAGATAAACAGAGCACTGTATGCTGCCGCCGTAGACTCATGCACCGAGGACGGCAGTTTGCAAAAGGAAAGGGAGCCGACACCGCTCACCATGCACGGAGTCTCTGTAGATGTATTTTGGCCTTCAGATTGAATCGTAGGCCTTCTCGATACCAACTAATACAACTGTTAAGAGATGCACGGGTGGGAAATCGTGCCATTTAGCCGCTTCCAGTAGAGCCAACTTATCATAAGTGGAGTGATATCCCCCGACTCCACACTGAAAGCGACTAAGGAGCGTCTGGACTCGATTATTCGGACTCGGTGGCAGCTGACCATTCGGACGAGGTGGCAGCTGACCGTCTGTTCCGAGGTTTGCCCCACGCAGCTGGTGACGAAAATGCTATATAACTACTGAGGATGTACATTTCCTCCTACATTTTGGAGTGGTATTAAAATTGCTTCTGTCTACGAGTAAAGAAAGTGTTATGATATCAAGATGAAGTTATAAAGAGAAAGGAGGGTACCTTCGACCTGTGGAGAGCAGTATCATGCTGTAATGGATATTATCGTGAATCATATGTCACGGAAAGCAGACAATGCAGACTCCTGTTGTCACATCGAAAAGGTACAATTCAGTTTTTCACTATTGGTGGAACTGAAGTCCCAACTATCGCTCTCTGTGTAGCGGTGGAAGGTGGATCCAGATCAACTGTAGCAGTAACTCTGGCAAAAAGTTAATAAATCAGTGAAGATGGCTAGGAGAGGATTTCTGCTAGGCAGACATCTCACTTAGACAGTGGACAGTCACTGACTTACAGTAAGATGGATGTAGAGCAATTATGGGCAAAGCTTCAGCAGATTGGTGGCAGCTTGGAAAAGACCCATCATGATTTAATAACGAAACTCTGAGAACGCTGAGGAAGCAGAGGCTGCAGCGTCTCGGTTCGAAAGGGAACGCACAAACGAGGACAAGGAAGATTAGTAGAGATTCGTGCGCTCGTGAAAAGATCCACGCGTCACACCTTAGCAAAAGGTACGGCAGAGAATCCGAGGAAATTCTGGACCTAAGTAAAATCTCTAAGCGGGTCTAAGGCTTTCATCCACTCCCCTGTTGATCAGTTTGTACTGGCGGTTGAGGATGGCAAACCAAAGTCTTAAATCTCGCTTTGAAGAAACCGTTCACACAGGAGAATCGTACAAACGTACCGTCATTTGACCATCGGACAGATCCCGTATGGACGATGTAAGTAATAAGTAGCTGGCCTAGAGAGACAACTGTAAGAGATGATAGCAAATAAGTCACCAGGCCCGGATGGAGTCACAGTTCGGTTTTACAGTGAGCACTCTACGACATTGGTCTCTTACTTAGCTTGCATTTGTCGTGAATCTCTCGCCCAGCAAAAAGTCCCAAACCACGGAAAAAAGTGCAATTTACTCCTGTGTCTAACAAAGGCAAAAGAATGGACCCGCAAAATTACAGACCAATATCCCTAGCCACGGTTTTCTGTCGAATGCTTGAGCATACTCTCAATTAGAGTATAATAAACTTTCTTGAGAATGAGGAGCTTATTATCTAGGAATCATAATGATTTTAGAAACTTGCCTTATTCTCACACGATATAGGGCAATAAACAAATTCCATATTTCTAGATTTCCGGAAGGCATTTAACACGGTGGCCCATTGCAGACTGTTAGCGAAAGTATGAGAAAGTGTAATAATTCACGTATATGTGACTGGGTCGAAGACTTATTAATTAACAGAACCCAGTATGTTGTCGTCGATGGCGAGTGTTCATCAGAGGCAAGGGTATCGTCAGGAGTGCCACAGGGAACTGTGATAGGACAGCAGATGTTCTCGGTATACACAAATGATTTGACGGACAGGGTGGGCAGCAATCTGCAGCTGTTTGCTGTTGATGCTGTGTGTATGGTGTCGAAGTTGAGTAACTGTAGAAAGGTACAAGACGACTTAGACAAAATTTCTAGTTGTTTGATGAGTGGCAGCTTGCCCTAGATGAGGGAAAATGTAAGTTAATTGGGATGAGTGGGAAAAATAAACCTTAAATGTTCGGGCACAGTATTAGTAGTATAATGATTGACACAGTCACGTAGTTTAAATATCTGCGCGTAACGTTGCAAAGCGATATGAAATGGAACGAGCATGTAAGGAACTGTGGTATGGAAGGTGAATTGTAGACTTCGGTTTATTCGGAGAATTTTAGGAAAACGTGGTTCATCTGTGCCAACGGCCTTGCCGCAGTGGATACGCCGGTTCCCGTCAGATCACCGAAGTTGAGCGCCGTCCGGCGTGGCAGGCACTTGGATGGGTGACCATCCGGGCCGCCATGTGCTGTTGCCATTTTTCGGGGTGCACTTAGCCTCGTGATGCCAATTGAGGATCTACTTGACCGAATAGTAGCGTCTCCGGTCACAGAAAACCATCATAACGACCGGGAGAGCGGTGTGCTGACCACACGCCCCTCCTATCCGCATCCTCACTGAGGATGACACGGCGGTCGGATGGTCCCGATGGGCCACTTGTGGCCTGAAGGCGGAGTGGAGTGCTGGTTCATCTGTAAACGAGACCGCATATAGGATGCTGGTTCGACCTATTCTTGAATACTTGAGTGTTTGGGATCCGTGTGGACATTGAAGCAATTCAGAGGTGGGCTGCAACATTTGTTACCGATAGGTTCGAACAACACGCAAGTGTTGCTGAAACGCTTCGGGAACTCAAATGAGAATAACTTGAGGGGAGGTGACGTTCTTTTCGAGAAATACTATTGAGAAAATTCAGAGAACCGGCATTTGAAGCCGGCTGCCGAATGATTCTACTGCTGCCAACATACGTTGCTCGTAAGGATCACGATGATAAGACACGACAGATTAGGGCCCATACGGGGGCATATAGATTGTCACTTTCACCCTGCTGTGTTTGTGTGGAACAGGAGAGGAAATGACAAGTAGTGGTACAGTGTACCCGCCGCCACGCACTACGTCGCTTGCGGAGTATCTGTGTGGACGTAAATATAGTCTGGGCAATGTCTCTTGGTTTGTTTCTCGAAACTTCCGTTCCGCATTATAGCACCCACTCGGAAACTCTCAACTCTTCCAGAAATTTTCATGTAATAAACTGAGTTAATTGTAAATGGTCGGTTATAGTTTATTTGATGGTGGTTTAATGATAGTGGTTTAATAATATGAATCCCTAATTGGATATATTAAAATGTTAATTAAATCTCTGATACACTTAAAGAACAATAAACGAATTCGTTATCTAGGAAATTGAAAAAGGATCTCAACTAACTCAGTTTATTACATGACAACGGAAAAGAAACTGTTTGATAATCATTGATAGCAATAAGCTAACGCATGGGCAAACCTGGACATGGGACCAGGAATGCGGTTCAGATGATCGCATATCTGAATAAAACACTAACATTCGCCGAAGCCATACGGTGATTGCTGAAGCTTGGTGCAAAGACACAGAGAGAGACTGAAGGTATGAGTTTGCATCTGTTGTCGCAACTGAAAGCATAGTGAACATCTAGCTGCAAGCAAGTCTTCAAAGGGAAGACTGAAACTAGAAACTACTGAACACCGTCAGAATGGCTTGACTTCCCCTACAGATTACCTCGTACTTGTGGCTGGATCTCACCAAACTCGTGGTCAGTAGGTCGCCACCTGAGGTGACTGCAGAATCTGTAATTGGCTCAGTACCAACAACTTGCATCTAAATTCAGCTCGGCCGGGTGAGAGTCTCTCGCTTCTGAAGTAAGGTCTGCCTGAGGTGGTCCGTAGCTGCAGAGTAGTTTCCTGCGGTTTGCTTCCGGCAGGGAAGACTTCTCTGCTTTTTCTGGTGCCACGTGATTTTGATTGGCATTCTGAAAGTTAGAAAATGATAAACATTGCGAGTGCTGACCAGTAAAAAGCTGTCTTAAAAGGTGCGGGTTTCCCTCCTTTACGCTCATTTCAGGTGGTTAATCGGCTACCAAATTCGTTACATTTGGCGTTACAAAACTGTGTCCTACTGTCTCCCGCTCTCTGTACACGTTCGTGCGGACCTCTGTAATCATGCTTGTGTTTCTTACGCCCACTTCCAAACTGCTAAGGTTAAGCAATTTTAGCTGTTTTTACATTTCGTCAGAGACTTTGAGACTTCATGCGATTGTGGTGTCTCACAATCTTCAAAGGCGCCCTAAACTTTTACTTTGCCAATTCCACTCTCTGAGGTGTTATCTTAACGGCCTGTGTGTTTCGGCGAATGCCGACTTCCTGCAGAACTGTCCACAGCAGGAGTTCATCCAGGACACTGCCAAAACAGCACACATCCCCAGATCACACATAGTATGCTATAAACAGTCTCTGTTGCCCCCCCCCCCTCCCCCCCCCCCCCGGTTTAGAGGTACAAAAGGCGCACTGATTTTTAGTGGGTTCGGCGCCAAGCCGCCTTTCTTCAGAGCTCTGTTTAGTGTGACCGCCAGGGGTTTTTACATGTTCGACCGTACCTTCCGCGAATTCTTTTGGTGCCGTCTCCCTGCCGTTTCTTATGACCCACGGTCAAGTGCAGGTTTCTTATTTAGGTGTGCAAGCAGTTCAAGATAAGAAATTGTTATCTGCAAAGTCAATTACTGGCGGTCACTGGCAGTAATTCATATTTAATTTATCACTGGAAATTAATATATTCCGATACGATCTGACTCTTTCTTTTAGGTTTTGCATCAATTACGGGACAGTGCGACAAAAACGGTAGTGCAATCTCAACTCTTTCCACGCTCTTTAAAATTTCTGCAGATGCGGCTACAGTCAGAACTTGTTACAGCACAAGTTCATCAAAGGAATATGTCCAGAAGTGACAGTGGACTCATTTTTGGCACTCGTGGTATGGAAAAGGATAGGATTTTTCCAAAGTTACACACCATCATTTACACAAATCAAAAAAAGTTAAAAAGTTTTGCATCACCTTCGTTCTGGAACCTGTACAGAAAATTGGAATACAGACCAACATAATCATCATTTCCGTCCTTTCTATTGCTCATGAAAACCACACATTGCATGTTGCACCACTATACAGCGAGATCTTCAGAGGTGGTGGTCCAGATTGCTGTACACAAAGGTACCTCTGATACCCAGTAGCACGTCTTCTTGCATTGATGCATGCCTCTATACTTCGTGGCATACTATCCACAAGTTCATCAAGGCATTGTTGGTCCAGATTGTCCCACTCCTCAACGGTGATTCGACGTAGATCCCTCAGAGTGGTTGGTGGGACACGTCGTCAGTAAACAGCCCTTGTCAATCTATCTCAGGCATGTCCGATAGGGTTCATGTTTGGAGAACATGCTGGCCACTCTAGTCGAGCGATGTCGTTAACCTGAAGGAAGTCATTCACAAGATGTGCACCATGGGGGCGCGAATTATCGTCCATGAAGACGAATGCCTCGTCAATATGCTGTCAATATGGTTGCACTATCGGTCGGAGACTGGCATTCACGTATCGTCAACCGTTACAGCACCTTCCATGACCACCAGCGTCGTACGTCGACTCCACATGATGCCACCCCAAAACAGCAGGAAACCTCCACCTTGCTGCACTCTCTGGACAGTATGTCTAAGGGGTTCAGCCTGACCGGGTTGCCTCCAAACACGTCTCTGACGATTACCTAGTTGAAGGGATATGCAACACTCATTGGTGGAGAGAACATGATGCCAGTCCTAAGTGGCCCATTCGGCATATTGTTGAGCCCATTTGTACCGCGCTGTATGGTGTCGTTGTTGCAAAGATGGATCTCGCCATGGACGTCGGGAGTGAAGTTGCGTCTCATTCAGCCTATTGCGCACAGTTTGAATCGTAACACGACGTCTTGTGTCTGCACGAAAAGCATTATTCAATACGGTGGAGTTGCTGTCAGGGTTCCTCCGAGCCATAATCCGTAGGTAGCGGTCATTCACTTCGGTAGTAGCCCTTGGGCGACCTGAGCGAGCCATGTGATCGACAGTTCCTGTCTCTCTGTATCTCCTCCGTGTCCGAACAACATCGCTTTGGTTCACTCCGAGACGCCTGGACACTTTCCTTGTTGAGAGCCCTTCCCGGCACTTTGTAACAATGAGGACGCGATCGAAACGCGGTACTGACCGCCTAGGCATGGTTGAACTAAAGACAACACGAGCCGTGCATCTCCTCCCTGGTGGAATGACTGAAACTGATTGGCTGTCGGACCCCCTCTGTCTAATAGGCGCTGCTCATGAATGGCTGTTTACATCTTTGGGTACGTTTAGTGACATCTCTGAACAGTCAAAGGGACTGTGTCTGTGATACAATATCCATAGTCAATGACTATCTTCAGGAATACTGGGAACTGGGGTGATGCAAAACTTTTATTGGTCTGTGTATTATCTTCCTTACCAATCTGATTAGCCAACACATAATCGCTCTTTTGCTGGTTTAAAAATGCGAATTTCATTTATTAAATATGTCAGACTAGTCTAGTGTACCTCCCTCCCTATGAACTATGGACATTGCTGCTGTTGGGGAGGCTTATGTGCCTCAGCGATACAGATAGCCGTACCGTAGGTGCAACGACAACGGAACGGTATCTGTTGAGAGGCCAGACAAACGTGTGGTTCCTGAAGAGGGGCAGCAGCCTTTTCAGTAGTTGCAGGGGTGACTGTCTGGATGATTGACTGATCAGGCCTTGTAACACTAGCCAAAACGGCCTTGCCGTGCTGGTAATGCGAAAGGCTGTAAGCAAGGGGAAATTGCAACCATAATTTTTTTTGATGGCACGCTGTCTTAGTGCCAATGATGATGGCGTCTCCTAGCGTACAATATTCCGGACGTAATATAGTCCCCCATTCGTATCTCTAGGCGGGTACTACTCAGGAAGACATCGTTATTAGGCGTTCTATGGATCGCAGTTTGGAATGTCAGTTCCCTTATTCGGGCAAGTAGGTTAGTAAATTTAAAAAGGGTAATGGATGGGTTAAAATTAGATATAGTGGGAATTAGTGAAGTGATAGGAGTAATGCAGGAGTAGGTTTAATAATGAATAAAAAATAGGAGCGCGGATAAGCTATTACGAACAGCACAGTGAATGCATTATTGTAGCCATGATAGACACGAAGCTCACGCCTACCACAGATAAAAAAACATTATTCAGATAGTTAAGGCAGACGAAAATTTCGATGGTAAGAAAAGGAAGAGAAGTAAAAGTAGTAGGTGAATATGGACTTGGGGTAAGGAATGAAAGAGGAAGCCGCCAGGTAGAATTTTGCGCAGATCATAACTTAATCATAGCTAAAACTTGGTTTAAGAGTCAATAAAGAAGGTTCTATATGTGGAAGAGGCCTGAAGATACTGAAAGATTTCAGATAGATTATATAATGATAAGACAAAAATTTAGGAACCAGGTTTTAAATTGTAAGACATTTCCAGGGGCAGATGTGGACTCTGATCACAATTTATTGGTTATGAACTGTAGATTAAAACTGAAGAAACTGCAAGAATTTAGGTTTTTAAGAAGGTGGGACCTGGATAAACTCAAAGAACCAAAGGTTGTAGAGAGTTTCAGAGAGAGTATTAGAGAAAGTTACAGAGACCTTTGGAGAAAAGTGAACCACCTGCATGAATATCAAAAACTCAGATGGAAAACCAGCTCTAAGAAAAGACGGGAAAGCAGAAAGATGGAAGAGTATATAGAGGGTCTATACAAGGGCGACGTACATGAGGGGAATATTATGGAAGTGGAAGAGGACGTAGATGAAGATGAGATAGGAGATATGATACTGCGTGAAGAATTTGACAGAACACTGAAAGACCTAAGTCAATAAAGGCCCCAGGAATAGACAACATTCCACTAGAGCTACTGATAGCTTTGGAAGAGCCAGCCATCTGGGGAGCAAGATATATGACACAGGCGAAATACCCTCAGACTTCAAGAAAAGTATAATAATTCGAATCCCAAAGAAAGCAGGTGTCGACAGGTGTGAAAATTACTGAACTATCCGTTTAATAAGTTATGGCTGCAAAATACTAACATGAATTCTTTGCAGATGAATGGAAAACCTGGTAGAAGCCGAACTTTGGGAAGATCAGTTTGGATTCTGTAGAAATGTTGGAACACGCGAGGCAATACTGACAATACGACTTATCTTAAAAGATAGATTAATGGAAGGCAAACCTACGTTTCTAGCATTTGTAGATTTGGAGAAAGTTTTGGCAATGTTGAGTGAAATACTGTCTTTAAAATGCGGGAAGTGGCAGGGGTAAAATACAGGGAGCGAAAGGCTATTTACAATTTGTACAGAAACCAGATGGCAAATATAAGAGTAGAGGGGCATGAAAGGGAAGCAGTGGTTGAAAAGGGAATGAGGCAGGGTTGTTGCCTATCACATATGTTATTCAATCTGTGTATTGTGGAAGCATTAAAGGAAACAAAAGAAAAATTTGGAGTAGGAATTAAAATCTATGGAGAAGAAATAAAACCTTTGAGGTTTGCCGATGACACTGCAGTTCTATCAGAGACAGCAAAGGACCTGGAAGAACAGTTGAACGAAATGGACAGTGTCTTGAAAGCATGGTAAAAGATGAACATCAATAAAAGCAAATCGAGGATAATGGAATGTAGTCGAATGAAGTCAGGTGATGTTGAGGGAATTAGATTACGAAATGATACACTTAAAGTAGTAGATGAGTTTTGCTATTTGGGGAGCAAAGTAACTGATAATGGTAGAAGTAGAGAGGATATAAAATGTAGACTGGCAATGGTAAGGGAAGCGTTTCTGAAGAAGAGAAGTTTGTTAACATCGAGTATGGATTTAAGTGTCAGGAAGTCTTTTCTGAAAGTATTTGTATGGAGTGTAGCCATGTATGGAAGTGAAACATGGACGATAAATAGTTTAGACAAGAAGAGAACAGAAGCTTTCGACATACGGTGCTAGAGAAGAAAGCTGAAGATGAGATGGGTAGATCACGTAACTAATGAGGCGGTACTGAAGAGAATTGGGGAGAAAGGAAATAGTGGCACAACTTTACTAAAAGAAGGGACTGGTTAGCAGGACACCTCTGAGACACGAAGGGATCACCAATTTAGTACTGGAGGGAAATGTGGAGGGTAAAAATCGTAGACGTAGATCGAGAGATGAATACACTAAGCAGATTCAGAAGGATGTAGGTTGCTATAGTCACGCGGAGATGAAGAAGCTTACACAGGTTAGAATAGCATGGAGAGCTGCATCAAATCAGTCTCTGAACTGGACTGAAGACTACAACAACAACAGCCTAGTGTACAATCTAGCAACTTAGTCACTCATCTTTAAAAATTACCATTACAATTTCCACTCACGGCTTAACTCACGTTCACACTAAATGATATTTCAAAAACCACGTGCAATTACCTTTCTTACTTTTGGTCACTGATGTCTTTGGCACTCTCATACTTCCTGATTTTGTAAATGTATATATGTCAAGGTATGGAAAACAGAGTGAAACACTTGAAAGTACATCATCTCACAGTAACATACATAGCACAAGATGCACATAAAATGCAATATACGAGCGGTGATCAGCGACCTCCTCTCACCCGACAAAACATTCTGTTAAATACACATGTTTCTAGATTGAAGGAAAACATATATTTTTCATTTGCACACAACGCCTTAGGAATCGTGAGTGTGGTTGCGAATGTTTCATTGTTCATTGTGTAAGGAGACCCAGCGAATCAAACGCATGGGCAACCCGTAGTGTTTCTTTGTTTAATTCCACCACCTCCTTGGGTGGATAATTGAATGTTATTTGTTCCACATGATTAGAAAAAGGAAAGGGGATGGAATTATCTCAATGACGAAAACGAATTCGCTTTGTATCTGCACAATTTATAATCGTAATGCATTACCCTGGAAGGTAATGCAGGTATTTCAACGCTGGTATTAGCGTAGAAGAGCGATGCTTGTTCAAAAGATTCGGACTTAAAAAAAAAAATTGCTCTGAGCACTATGGGACTTAACTTCTAAGGTCATCAGTCCCCTAGAACTTAGAACTACTTAAACCTATCCTAAGGACATCACACACATCCATGCCCGAGGCAGGATTCGAACCTGCGACCGTAGCGGTCGCGCGGTTCCAGACTGTAGCGCCTAGAACCGCTCGGCCACCCCGGCCGGTATTCGGAATTCGAAAATCAATTTGTGAAAAAGAAGTAGGTTCCTTTACTGATCATGCAGTGTGTATGTAAGGCTGCAGGAATGGCTGCCGCTCAATGGCATCACTGTATTAGTAACACCAACGTCGTTCCCGCCACGGATTAGAAAACATGATTAGGACAGGAAATATTAATAACCTTATACCTCGATAATTCATGTTAAACTCAAATGGCATTAGTCTAATTACACAACAGCATTAGCTTCTGCTATTCGCGCAAACAGATACGACGCCAAGAGACTAATCATACAAGAAGAACTAAGACAGGATTATCAAGTGTTTTCAGAGAAGAACATAACGAAAACACCACAGAGAGTATATACTAAGACAACAAAAGTAATTAAACTCGTACGGGACTTGGTAGATTTATCTGCCACGAGTAATGACTACGATGGGCAAACATATATTAAGCGCACTACGAATGTAGTGGTGTGGACATGTTGGGAATATGAGTCTCACGGGGAGTGTACAAGGGATAAGTCCCTGCAGGCGCATTATCCTCTGTGCGCTCGGTGGCTCAGATGGATAGAGCGCCTGCGATGTAAGCAGGAGATCGCGGGTTCAAGTCCCGGTCGGGGTACACGTTTTCAACATGTCCCCAATGAAGTGCATCAACACCTGTTTGCAGCTAGGGTGTCCATTTAATTATCATTTCATTTCTAGTAAAGCTGCATGGTCATCAACGGTAATTGTGGGGTTGTAGAAAAATATCCGCTACTACTCACAATAAAAGGTTGTTTATTCGTCACACGACCGGTTTCGGACGGGATAAAATTGATTTAACGGTAATTGTTCTTTCGAGAACAGATACTACCGTCATATACAATAAATTACCCCCTAATATCGTATCGGACCTCCTTTTTCTCGGCGTAGTGCAGCAACTCGATGTGGCATAGACTCAACATGTCGTTGGATGTCCCCTACAGAAAAAGTGATCCACGCTGCTTCTATATCCGTTCATAACTGTCAAAGGGTTGATGGTTCAAGATTTCCTGAACAAGCCACTCGATCAGATTATGTACCATAAACAGTCGATGGTATTCATGTCGGGCTCAAACACCCGTGTTCTCGGTCCATAAGTGAAGGCCGTCGGCCTGTTGTCCGTTGTGAGAGGTAAGGGCTGAAATGTGATATTCTCTGCACACTTTTTACACTGCGGATCGCGGAACATTGAATTCCTTAATGATTTCCAAAATGAAACGTCCCATGCGTGTAACTCCAACTACCATTCCGCCGTGCGGTCATAATCACGTCAGAAGCCTTTTCCCAGTGATGACCTGAGTGCTAATGACAGCTCCTTCAATGAACTGCCCTTTTATACCTTGCGTACGCAATACTACCGCCTCCTGCGTCCGGCCCCGGTAGCTGAGTGGTCAGCGTGATGGAACGTCAATCCTAAGTTCCCGGTTTCGATTCCCGGCTGGGTCGGAGATTTTCTCCGCTCAGGGACTGGGTGTTGTGTTGTCCTAATCATCATCGTTTCATCCCCATCGACGCGCAGGTCGCCGATGTGGCGTCAAATCGAAAGACCTGCAGCAGGCGAACGATGTACCCGACGGGGGGCCTTAGCCACACGACATTTCATTTCACCGCCTCCTGCACATGCGCATATCGCTATCCCATGACTTCTATCACTTCATTGTAATGGCTTAATGTCCATGCTTTGGGAGACTGTCGATATAATTTTTCAGTTCTTAATGTCTTATTGTAATTGACAGACTACACGCGGTCCCCATTTGACATAATTATTTTGCATAGGTAAAGACGGCTGTGGGAACACGCCTGCGCTGTAGCAGTTCAGTCTCGGGATGTGCAGAGGTGGTCTCGCTCACAGCGTGGCTTTGCTGGGTTCCTGGAATCCCCTTCGGATGTCAGTTCGCGGAGCGGGCTCATTCAACAGTGAGCAGCTAAGCGTTGAGTGTACAGCCCCTACAGGAGCTTATCTGTGCTGGCGGGCAGTGACAACTCCCACGGCACGTGCCTCGCCCTGTCAACCGGCTGTGTCGGTCTCTGATGCCCATGGAAGTGTATCCGACTGTGGCCCAGCTGTAGCACATCGTTTACTTCTTTCCAACACTCTGCAGCTCTTTCGTGCCTTCTTCCAGCAGGTGCTTAATGTGACCTCAAACTGTTTACAATACATATATTATTGACACAATCAACATAAAATATACCCTTAGTGAATTAAAAAAATGTAGTCTCCTTTTCTTAAATTTAACTCAATTATTTTATCAATATTTTGTACTTCATTACAGTTAATTCTTAAATGGCTTTTTTTCTTCCAATGGCCTTTAAATTGCATCAATTCTTTTCCAACTTATTATTATCAATTACTGGTAATTCTTAGTACTTTCCAAGTTTCATAGTAACATTTTTTGTCCGTGATAGTTAAGTCGTAACGACAGTTGTTTGCTAACATTTTCCAAAATAATTCTTTTATATAATGACAGTTCCCTCAACTTTCTTTTGGTTGGGAACTCAGATGAGGATTCTTAGGGGTCAATCATTATCCTGTGATTATTTATTGTTCACATGCACACTATGGGGTATCCCAGAGAGGTTTGCCAATACCAAGTACCCATCTCGTAATTACCTGTCACCATAATGTACTGCTATTGCCCGTCTACTGTTCTCTTTATTCGCTATTTGCCCTCTGATAATTTACATCCTCTAAACATCCATCACCTTTCATCTTATGAATTCGTTTTATATCGTTTACTACGAGTGTTCTAAATGGTAGGTTTTATCTTGTATACTGTGAGTGTTCCAAATGGTGGTCATCGCTAATCTGAAACATAAACACAAGCGTAATACAGTTCTCGGCTCATGCATGAGAATTTACAATACCTTCAAGTTTGAACTTCAGTGCTCCCTTACCTTATCTTCTCTTACGTTTATTAGTTACCTTATTTCATTTTTGAAATAATTCGAGGTATGTGTATCTTTTATTAAAAATTATTGATCAACTTATTCCTTCATTCAACCTGGGTCATATTCAATGCAACCCTTTCTCATCTCTTATTCTTTTCTTTTCATCACGGTATTCCTCCAAAGGTTCAGCTGTCCGTCTTGTCAACAGTAAGTGTAGATTCACAAAAATTATCACATCGTACTGTCATCAAACTTGAAAATAGTCACGTAAACTGGCATGTTGTTATATTCATGTAATATCTTCATATTTCATGTCTATTAAATCCTCACGGAGCAGCACCTCCAGTTTTCTCAACTTCTCGTCATCTCATCAAAACCTAACGTAGCCCACATAAACTCAAACTATAGAGCTCTATGGCCTCTTGCTTAGTACTCTTTCGCATCTGGCAAACATTTGAAGAAATAAAAGATAAACCAAGCTGCACATCTTCAGCACAGGGCAACTACAACCAAAGATCTGTTTAATGCTTCTCTTCTCAGCACTTCCAAGACTGTCTTCCTGGCCTTTCCTGATGACCCTTACACTTAGTCCAAATTAAAATTCTCTATTATAGCCCCGTAACTCTTCCACTTTTTCATGTGTTATTATTACACTTTTTTTGCAACAGATTTGAGAGTGGAAGCCATGTCTCTCTTCATTTCTTATTCTCTTTATTCTCATGAACAACAGACTGGACGATCACATAAAGTAACAAAATAAATTACAAGACAAGAAGATCGATGAGCAGGTTTCAGAATAAGAAAGCAGCTCCCGAGGGAACCACATCCGGTTTAATAGTACCAGCAATCTTATATGAATATGAAGAGATTACGGATTTGGCACAGTTCAAGTAGACGCAGGATAACATTAACTGAGGGAATAGAGAAACGTTAGATGCGCTAATAAAGGAGAAGGAGACGAGTAGAAACTTGAGCAGTATTGAGGCAGTAAAAGTGATGAACCAAAGCAAAAGAAAAGGTAATTGAGAGGAAGGACAACTAATATAGCTTGCAGACATGTTATGTTGCATCAGGGGCTATCGACACATCCAACTCTATCGGTACTTACCAGCGCAGCCGTCAAAACCTTGTTATGCTATGTATATGAAGAAGAAATCAGAAAACGTCTTGTTACAGTGTAAAAACATCCAATGTTTCGGGATGCATCTATCCTCTTATACTTAAAGATTGATACTGAGCTTTTCTGAGAAGTTTTACCAAGACTATACCCACATCTTATAGTGATTAATACTTTAGAGAAGAAGCAGCAGTAAGACTAAGAGTAACAGCGGGAGAATGTAACAAGTAAAAAGAATTAAAACAAATTTTCCTTCACGGATGGTGCTCAAAGATAAAACAATATCAGCTCAAACTGAGGATACTGATGATGGAAGATTGTGCAGATGGAGATTATACTACCTCACAGGAATACATGTTAAGGGAAATTCAGGAATATAGATATACAAGTTGCTTAGGAATGGTGTAAATAGAAAGAACAGAGAAGCTAATACGAAATGGCTGTATGAAAAAGTCAAGAAATCAAAAAAGAAATGATTGTCGGAAGGAGTGACTCATCATATAGGAAAATCACAATAACATTCGGTAAAATCGAAAGCAAGGGTGGTAACATTAAGAGTGCAGCAGGAATTCCACTGTTAAATACAGAGAGGAGGCCGCTTCGGTGGAAAGAGTACATTGAAGGCCTCTATGATGGGGAAGATGTGTCGGATGTGATAGAAGAAGAAACAGGAGTCGTTTTAGAAGAGACAGAGGGTCCAGTATTAGAATCAGAATTTAAGAGAGCTTTAGAGGACGTAAGATCAAATAAGGCAGAAGGTATTTACAACATTCCATCAGAATTTCTAAAAATCGTTGCAGCAAGTGGCAACCAAACGATTATTCACGTTGGTGTGCAGAATGTGTGAGTCTGGCAATATACCATCCGACTTTCGGAAAAATATCATCCACATAATTCCAAAGAGTATAAGAGCTGATAAGTGCAAGAATTATGGCACAATCATCTGAACAGCTCGTCTATCCAAGTTGCTGACAAGAATAATACACAGAAGAATGGAAAAGAAAATTGAGGATGTGTTCGATGACGATCAGTTTGGTTTTAGGAAAGGTAAAGGCACCAGAGAGGCAATTCTGACGTTATGATATTGGAGGCAAGACTAAAGAAAAATCAAGACACGTTCGTAGGATTTGTCAATCTGGAAAAAGCGTTCGACATTGTAAACAGCTGCAAGATGTTCGAAATTCTGAGGAAAATATGGGTAATATATAGGGAGAGACGGGTAGTATACAATAGTACAACAGCCAAGAGAGAATAATAAGAGTGAACGACCAAGAAGGAAGTGTTCGGATTATAAAGGGTGTAAGACAGAGATGTCGTCTTTCTCCTCTACTGTTCAATCTGTACATCGAAGAAGCAAAGATGGAAATAAAAGAAAGGTTCAAGAGTGCGATTGAAATTCAAGGTGAAAGGATATCATCGATATGATACGCTGATGACACTGCTATCCTGAGTGAAAGCGAAGAAGAATTACATGATCTGCTGAGTGGAATGAACAGTCTGATGAGTAGAGAATATGGATTGAGAGGAAATCGAAGAAAGACGACAATTAGAAGTAGCAGAAATGAGAACAGCGAGAAACTTAACATCAGGGTTGATAATCACGAAGTACATGAAATTAAGGAATTCTGCTACCAAGGCAGTAAAATAACCAATGACGCACGGAGCAAGGAAGACACCAGAAGCAGACTAGCACCGGAAAAATGGCATTCCTGACCAAGAGAAGCCTACTAGTATCAAACATAGGCTTTAACATGATGAAAAAATTTCTCAGCATGTACGTCTCGAGCAAAGCATTGTATGGTAGTGAAACATGGACTGTGGGAAAAGTGGAACAAAAGAGAATCGAAACATTTGAGATGTGAGGCTACAGACGAATGTTGAAAATTAGGTGGACTGATAAAGTAAGGAATTAGGAGGTTCTGCTCAGAATCGGAGAGGAAAGGAATATGTGGATAACACTGACAAGGAGAAGGGTCAGGATGATAGGACATCAGTTAAGGCATCAGGGAATGACTTTCAGGGTACTAGAGGGAGCTGGAGAGGGCAAAAACTGTATAAGAAGACAGAGATTCTAATATATCCAGCAAAAAATTGAGGACGTAGGTTGCAAGTGGTTGCAGCTGGTACAGGAGAGGAATTCGTGGCGGGCCGCGTCAAACCAGTCAGAAGTCTGCTACGCAAAAAAAAAAAAAAAAAAAAAAACAAAAAAAAAGTGGGAACATGTGCTCTTCATTTAGATTTATATTCAATGTTCGGTTAAAATAATGTTAGCAGATGAATAAAGCAGCCAGTCAGTTGCAATAAATGGTGCTTTTCAACCAACCTTAACCATGGTTAAACGGATTTAAACCTGACTTCTTCAGAAAGACAAGAGACGAACTTCACGTTAGCAAACAGTCAGTTGCTAAAGCGAGCAAACATCTCCACATCAACCATGTCGTCAACGATCTGTGCATCCGTTTGTAAAAGTTAAGGCCCTAAAATTAAGATCTTGTTACATCATAAAAATCAATCACATAAAATGGCAGACCATGTCAAGAACTACAGGCCCTTGATTGCAGGGGCCTTAACTTTTACAAATGGATGTACAGATTGTTGGTCTTACAGTTCATGTGGAGATGTTAGATGGCTTTACTAACTGACTATTTGATAATGTGAAGTTTGTTTCTTGTCCTTCTGAAGAAGATCCGTTGAAGCCATGGTTAGGTTAATTAAAAACAACTATTTATTGCAACTGGTTGGCTGTCTTATTCACCTACTATCCTGTAACTGTTGCAGAAGTCAGCCATGTTCAAAATTTTAAATAATTTAGAGAATTTAGAGAATTTCACATTTATATTGGTTGCTCTGTACGCTTTATGCGAGCTTTCGTCCAGTTCCTTTTAAAAGTTTTATACTATAATTTCTGATAAATATCTTCGTTAAATGTGCAATTTAGAGGACTTTTCCATACCAGGTTTCTACTGTTATTCTATAGCAGACAGGGTCTGATAGCCCAAGATCTTTTGCAGCTACATTACAATTTTCCCTGTCCATATTTGTCACCATATGGTGAATTACTGATACAGTCCTAGTATTAATCTTTTTAGTACTGCTGACCAACAAAGGGACATGCCAGGGCTCTAAAGGATGTTTATAAGTGTGATGCTAGTTTCATTTATGATATTTGTGTTTGTGTCTCCACACGAAATTACGTCGACTTCTGTACTTGTGATTCTATCTAGAAGTTCTGTTAATCTATTGAAAAAGTGTCAGCGCTATCACTGGGAGATCGATAGACCCACAAACCTATTAATTTCTTGGCATTACCAAGCCAAATTAATTCAGTAGTTGATATTTCGAAGTGTTTGTCTTCATTTACTGTTCTAAGGTCAAGACTTGAATTCAACTGTGTTCTTTTTTTGATATAAAGGCATGATCCTCCACCCTTTGAAATAGTCGTACAATAAGAGTGTCCATTGACACACAGTGGATTTCTAAGTCTCTACACCTGTGCTGAGTGACACAAATCACTGGGCAGTTCAGAGATTGTAGCTCAACTTCAAACAGTTGAATTTTATTTTCTATTGACTGCGTGTTTTGATGAATTTCTTTTTGTTATGACGTGTAATATGTGTATTATTTGATGAGTTCGAATCTATCTTGTGAGTGATTGTTTCAGAATTGTTTAACCTGCTGGTGATTGTCTCCGGCAGGGTACCTGTTGTCTGGATTTAGCCTGAAAAATAACCAAATTATTCTGCCTCTGACAACAGTTATTTGACCATGCATGGGCCGATATCCGCTCCTTATGCTTGCATGAGTTAACTGCACCAATCTTCCCTCCTCAGTCCTGTTTATGTGCAGGCCACACTAAGTGAATCACCGTCTATTGATACTCGTGACAGGCACCAGAGAAACATGTGTTAAGTCAGCTACCATCAGTACTGTCTCTAACCCCACATGAATTCTCTTCACAGCTTCATTCATATGTGACCAACCGTGATGTCGAAATAGCACAATAGTGTTTACAATGGTGCCATGAACGGAGGAAACTTTCTTGTCTAGGTCACCACCTATGTCATATGCCCCATCTCGCTCCACTCAGCCGGCCAGAGTGGCCGAGCGGTTCTAGGCGCTACAGTCTGGAACCGCGCGACCGCTACGGTCGCAGGTTCGAATCCTGCCTAGGGCATGGACGTGTGTGATGTCCGTAGGTTAGTTAGGTTTAAGTAGTTCTAAGTTTTAGGGGACTGATGACCTCAGAAGTTAAGCCCCATAATGCTCAGAGCCATTTGAACCATTTTTGAACTCCACTCACTATCACTACACGGTCCTCTTTTGAAGATATGTATCGGTACATTAAGACCGTAAGTCCTTGTCACTTGACTTAGCCAGAAGACCGCAATTCTGGCATAAAATGTAATCCTTGTATCTAGTAAAGCTCTGTTGTATTAAAAATGAATGTTTATTGTGTTCGAAAGGGAAATGGAATTAAGCTGCATTAGCACTGGAATGTACAATATTTAGGGAGATAAAACTATTCTATTAAGTTGTAAGTAGGCTGTTTAGGTTTTTTTATTGGTAACGCCACCTGTGTATGAAAATCACTGGCTGTGCTGTGTGCAGTCTGTGGCTCCTTTGCATTGTTGTAATACTCGCCATTGTAGTGTTAGGCAGCTGGCTGTGAACAGCGCGTAGCGTTGCGCAGTTGGAGGTGAGCCGCCAGCAGTGGTGGATGTGGGGAGAGAGATGGCGGAGTTTTGTAATTTGTCATGAACTGCTATATATATGATGATATCAAGGTAAATACATTCTTTGTTCTCTATTAATATCTTTCACTTGCTAACTATCCCTATCAGTAGTTAGTGCCTTCCATAGTTTGAATCTTTTATTTAGCTGGCAGTAGTGGCGCTCGCTGTATTGCAGTAGCTTGAGCAGCGAAGATTTTTGTGAGGTAAGTGATTTGTGAAAGGTATAGTTTAATGTTAGTCAGGGCCATTCTTTTGTAGGGAATTTTGAAAGTCAGATTGCGTTGCGCTAACAAAATATTGTGTGTCAGTATAAGCACAGTCATTGTATAAATTTTTCTAAGGGGACGTTTTAATGTTAGTCAGGGCCATTCTTTTGTAGGGATTTTGTGAAAGTCAGATTGCGTTGCGCTAAAAAAATATTGTGTGTCAGGTTAAGCACAGTCATTGTATAAATTTTTCTAAGGGGACGTTTAATATGTCGACCCTTAGCCTAGGATACCTCACTGGAATCTTCTGATTTTTTCTTGTAGTTTGTGTAATTAGTGTCGATTTTGTTTATTGCTAGTGCGTAATTGTAGAGAGAATCTCCTTTGTAGTTGCAGTCTTTCATTGTTGTACAATAAAACAGTTGTGGCATGCATGTAGATTTGCACCAAGTATTTAGCAGCTGCAATTAACTAGATATTATTTTCAGTGTTATGTTAATGTGTTCTCTTATTTTTGGTCTTCAAATTGTGCTTTTCTGTGTTATCGTGTGAAATATTGTGACAATAATGGCGTGTGAAGAACGTAACACTAGGCTCCAAAGCAAACTGAGAAATAGTAGTGACGACGAGCATAGCTTGCCAGCACCACTGTGTAATGAATTAACAGACGTTCAAAGTAGTAATTTGGTAACTGTGCATAGGGAAATGGAGCGGGCTGCAAACAGTGGCGTAGGCAGTGAAACAATTAGTGAGCAGGGAAGCATTATCGATCGATCGGTCGGCAATAGCTCGGCTCAGGAATCCGAAATGACACGACACGATCTCGCAAATACTGTAGATTCAGGCTTTGGATCCTCACCGTTTTCTCAAATAAGTCAAGACACATTTTCTGCTTGTCAAAATGTGAATGTTTCCGGTGCAAATTCACTGCCGAAAAGCACTGAGGAACATGTTCCAGACACCAGTGCATTGTTATTACAATTAATACAACAAATGGGACAAACACAACAAAAGCTTCAAAAGTTAGACACAATGGAACAATACCAGAGACAAACACAGCAACAGTTAGACACAATGGAACAAAATCTTCAAAAGTTAGACACAGTGGAACAAAATCTTAAAAAGTTAGACACCACACTTGAACAAACACGTGAAGATTTAACTACTGAGTTACATAACATTGAATCGAAATGTCAAAAAGTCTGTAATGACGTAAAAACTCAAATTTGTGAGCATTTTCAACCTATTTTTTCGCGTAATGAAAATGCATTACAGAATCACGAAGCAGCCATAAAAGAACTGCAAACCATTGTTCATGAAAATCATGAGACCTTGTGGGCTAAAATTGACTCAGTTGCATCTACCGATTCAGTTACGCAACTTGCAAAAACTCAGGAAAACTTGAAGGACACAGTAGATTCGATTTCAACACAAATGGACACTCTGAAACTTGGTTCAGAAAAACACACTGAGGAAATGTGCTCACTATCGGAGAAAGTAGCCGAACTTTCGGATCAGGTCACTAACTTATCTACAAAGGTAGATGATGATCTGAATGACACAAAACCGGTAGTCTTTAATGACACAGAAGAGTGCGAACATATTAGGAAATTCAAACAAAATCAAAATCAGTTCAATACACAGTACAAAAGAGAAATCCGCGAAGTACAAGATCAGCTGACACAGATAATACAAGAATTACGTATTTCAGAGGACACTCGCGCCCCAATACGGGAAGAGGGACATAGAAATACGGAAAAGCCGCAACATAATAACACAGGGTATTTCGGAAGTTATGAAAGAAATTGGCAATGTGCACCGAATTTTGAGATGGAACCGCCGACACGACCTAACAATGACCGATATGCTACTCGTTGACACAATGATTTTTACTATAAGCTGTTTAAAAAAAAAAAAAAAAGGGAGGCAGAATAACTTCAGACGCAACAGTTCGGCGCGCAGTTACGATTCCGGGAGAAATTCTCCACCACATGACCGACAAACAAGAAACTATGTAAACTACCGACATAACGACAGACCTGAATTGCATCAGAACTGGCGGGATTTAAACAGAGCTGGGCCCTCTCGGCAAGGCGAATTTGTAGAAGTTCGATCTCTGAATCCCATTAACGACGCGCGCCAACAGAGAAACAGACAAGGACCCGCACCGCAGGCAGACACCTGCGCCGGCTGGCTCCGAGAAAAACAACATACACGCTAACCTTGAGAAAAATTCCAGTATTCTTTAACGACGTATACCACATGATAATTGCATTGTTCAAACTCTGAGTACTATGAAGAGTAAAGAATTGCACCGCATTTCACATGTAAAACCGTTTATTGAAAGATAATCTGCTTTTTTTTTAATGCAACATTTTGGTTTACTTGCGAATACATTATGGATTCAAGGTGCTTTCTGAGAGATACCAGGTGACACAGTGGTTAGTTTATTTGACAGCTACACGACTATATCACGACGCTACTAATGTGTGACATAATTCACCTTGTTGCTTTTGCGGTGTATCTGTTTTATATCTGCACAGTTTTTCTGAATTCTTCTGGAAAGAAAAATATGTTTTAGTGGTAACTCTTGTGGTAGAGCAACAATGAGACAGCCTTTTTCGTGGCACAGCGATACGTTACAGTACAGTACTTTCTTCATCACAACAATAAGCGTAATAACTACGATATCTATGCGCAAAGCATTTCAATTTTGTTTATCATGAGGTAAGTACATTGACTTCTGCAGAACTTAGCTTTCGGAGGACGATAATTACGACACTTCCACAGAATTATCTTACAGCAAGACGCACATTTAGCGCTACAGGACAGGCATTTGAGTGATTAATTTGGTACTTAAAACATTTATTTTTAAAGATATTTGAAGTACAATGATACGAAGTTTTTCTGTGATACATTTCATTCCATTGCTGTAATCTGTAACACCTGAGGGTATAATTCCATTAATCCTCAGGGGGGTACACGCCTACTTTGTGTACCATGTGTTTGGCACGCACAAGGAGCCCTAGCTAATATGGTATTTGATTATACAACTTTACACATCGGTACCATATTTCTCTAACACAGAATTACACAGCTATCTGATTATTTGACAGAGAAACAAACATTCTTTTTACTACATCAGTGACAGATGTTTACGCAATTACACAGTTGGATAACTTCACACTTATGAAACTGTATTTTGTCTGTACTTTGTAAACTGTTCATATTTTTTCAGAACCATTGTGATACTACGTGAGCTTTGAATGATGTATTTGGTATGGGATCATGATTTTTAAAGTACGTTTGAGGTCGATGACACCATTGAAATGAGCAGGGAATTTTTTTTTAGGTTTTGATATTATTGCAGAAAGCTACGACGATTGAGAGATTTGACTGAGGTGTTATGATGTTATTTTTAAGACGACGATGTGTATTATGCTGTTGAGATATGTTTATGATCAATAAGATGATGCTACCGTATATGAGGAATTTGATTATGCTACGGATTTCTAAGGTGAAATATTGAATTGTCGACGAATATGTATATGTATAATAAGGTAAGGAGTAATGAATAGAAGGTAGGGACTCTGACTGGTGAAAAAGGATGTTGTAAACCGAGAATCGTACTTTAAGAGTTATGAAATGTGTGTAAATGCGTGAATGTATCACAATGCCGGCGAAAATTTTTTGGACACTGTTATATTCATACGATTTTGTTTCTACAGATTTGTAACGCAAATTCTTGACCTATGAAATTTTTATATGAGACTGTCACTGTAGCGAAAACTGCTGTTGTAAATATTTCGTTAAGAAAGGTAAGTGACCGTGACGTAATTCGTTGTGAGCGGCCAGGTGTGTCAGCCACCTTGAGAAAAAGCCTTTAGGTGGTAGAAAAAAAAAGGGAGGCCATTATCCTCGCTATTGACATTCCTTTGTAGAAAGCATCGTAAATACGACATGCTAATCATCACTTGGAAACATTCTTACATCTGCACACCTGATTAGGACAAGTGTCTATCTACGAGAATTGAGAGAATTTCTACTAACTTATGAAATGCCTCATGACTACTGAATGATTATTTTATGCTTTACTTTGTACATAGTTGCTTATTTCATTTGATATCTGGTTTCCAGCTGTCTTGCAGCATTGGTTTCATAAAATAAAATTAAATGCATTTGCTAATGTGAACATTTTCTGTCAACAGATCTATTAAATAATTACTTTATGATCCACATTCTTCGAAAAAGGAGCTCTTGGAATGGAAAGAACAATAAGAAGGGACTAATAACAGGAACTGCATACATAATTTTCTTTTCAACTACTTGGTAATTTTTTTTTTCCATAGAGTAAGTTTTTGTGATGCATCACTCTAGTGTTAAGATGTGACGTAAGTTTTAAACATGGCCATTTTTACTGTAATATTTTTTCTGCTTGAGCTATGTCATGTTTAGGTATAAGTTGCTGCTGTTTGCCAGGCATAGTGTTATTGAATTTGACCTTGTATTATTCTGTTAAGCCAGTTTTACTAATGATTTATTTTTATTGTTTGCTGCACATTGCCTTAGATTAGTTGTAATATTACAATTGCTTTGCTAATTTCTTAATGCTGCTTGCTTCGCAAATCTGCGTTTTTTTTATTGCTGTTTATATTAATTGTTTTACGTGATGCTGCATTGCCTCGTCCCTTAGTTTAGCATCTGAGCTCAGTAGATTTAAGTTAGCTTAAGAGGGGTAGACTATATAAGAAACAGATTTGGCAAAAATGAGTATTGTGCACTAAGAAATAATTATTTCGAAAGAAATATGAACAGAGTAGAGAAAGCAGGTATAGATAGGACTTTTTGGGAATAATGATGAACGAAGGGAGATCTGCAAGAACAAAAAAGGTTTTGTTCGCAAAATACTGGAATACCAAAAGTTACACTGAAAACGAACCCTGTCCTTTCCATTGTGTTATCCCCCTATGTGTTTGTGTACCCTTGTGTATTTGTTTTCTTCCTGTCTCTGTGTAGTTTCATAGAACTTTTTTCTCTTCTAATACTCAGCTACATGAACTATGATGAGGAATACTGTTATCCTCAAATATAATTTGCATTGATAATATGTTATTTACTTTGTAAAGATGCTTAGACATTATTTATCTGTTTTGTTTTAATGCTCATGGGTGAAGTTGATGTTTCGAAAGTTACTCTGATCTTTCATGTATGTACTCATGTCATAATTCCTGTAACACTGATGTATATATTTCTATTCTTTTGTAAAGCCCCTATTACTACAAATGTTATCTGTATTGTTATGTTCTTTAATAATGTATTTTGTACCTTTGTAATTGTATTCTTATGTTGTAAATTTATAATTGTATAGACACCAGTTCATCATATTATTAACTTGTAAGTTACATTTCACTGCACACGTTTCTGTTGGTCATAGTATATGGACAATATGTGAGAAGTAGGGACTGTTAGTGTTTGTATGTGTGTTAATAATTCAGCAAGGGACTGGATAACAGCATTGCTGGTTCTAAGGACAATTCCAAAAACTTTGTGAGTGCACAAGTGGTGGTTATGGACTTGCTATATTATCCGCAAGACTCTTCAATGGTGATTGTGCACCTGCACAGTCACAACGGATGGCTGCTGGCCATCTCTACAAGGACTACAGTGGGTCTGCATCTTTGATGATCCATAAATACCATTATTTCCACAAGGACTGCAGTGGGTCTGCGCCTCTGGTGGCCCACCAATACCGTAATCTCTAGCAGGACTACAGTGGGTCTGCTCTGTGATGACCTACCCACCAATACTCTTCAAAACTTCGACTGACTCCGCTGTGGGTTTGCTCTGTTGTGGACCAATACCTGTCTGCATGTCAAGAGTCAGCACTGTCTTTCCGTTGCAAGGACAACGATACTTCTTCAAGACTGCATGGGAATCCACTACTTCCGTGTGCATTTTCTTTTACTGCTCAGACTTTGAGAAAAACACTGCAATGTGATGAATGATCAGGACTGTCTTTATGGACTGTGAGAAAATTTTAGCTTTTGACCAACATTGTATCAATAAGTGTGTGCATTTGATTTCTTTGTTATTGTAATTATGAAAATTTTTTTCAAATCTGTATTGGGCACTGCCCAAACCAATTTGTAAAAATTTTTGTGGGGAGCATGGGGGCTATGTAAGTAGGCTGTTTAGGTTATTTATTGGTAACGCCACCTGTGTATGAAAATCACTGGCTGTGCTGTGTGCAGTCTGTGGCTGCTTTGCATTGTTGTAATACTCGCCATTGTAGAGTTAGGCAGCTGGCTGTGAACAGCGCGTAGCATTGCGCAGTTGGAGGTGAGCCGCCAGCAGTGGTGGATGTGGGGAGAGAGATGGCGGAGTTTTGTAATTTGTCATGAACTGCTATATATATGATGATATCAAGGTAAATACATTCTTTGTTCTCTATTAATATCTTTCACTTGCTAACTATCCCTATCAGTAGTTAGTGCCTTCCATAGTTTGAATCTTTTATTTAGCTGGCAGTAGTGGCGCTCGCTGTATTGCAGTAGCTTGAGCAGCGAAGATTTTTGTGAGGTAAGTGATTTGTGAAAGGTATAGTTTAATGTTAGTCAGGGCCATTCTTTTGTAGGGAATTTTGAAAGTCAGATTGCGTTGCGCTAACAAAATATTGTGTGTCAGTATAAGCACAGTCATTGTATAAATTTTTCTAAGGGGACGTTTCAAAGTGATTGTAATAAAAATAAGTTAAGGACCAGTAAATATGAGTATATTTCATAAGCTTAAGCAAGAACAATGAACAAGTAAGCAGTCCCTCAGTTTATTACATTTACCAGTTTTTTAGGGAGTTACGTACCTTTCAGTTGGTTAGAAAATTAATCAGATAATTGGAAACCACATAGTTATCAAAAAGCTGATGAATTAATTATTATTGTAATGGAATTAAGCTACAAATATTTTCATATCATAAAAGTTATTCTGACATGAAATTGAGATCGCGTATAATTTTGTGGTGGGGTGAGATAATACAACCAAAGGTTCTAAACCTGTGCCGAAAGTTTTCCTTTGAGTCTGAGCTGAAGAACAGAGGGGAACTGATGAGAACTGGAGTATTATTTCCTTGTGTTAGAAATAGAGTAAAGGAAAGTAATAATGATGGAATCATACACAAGGAAAATTGAAGTGAGAGTTTCCGATAGTAGTTAAGCTTCTGAGTAACTTACCAGGACGTACTGTCCCAGTAGTGGTTGGTCCCACCTACACGTCTAGTAAGAATACATGTATAATTATGTTATTCCAAGGAAATTAAGATGTAAAACATCTACTACATTCGGTGTCAAAAAGTGGTCTGCTTGATTATGTTACTGAGGAAGAAAAACAATACATGGTTATGTGATTCTTGAGTTTCTCCCGTCGTATTTGATAATCAAAATATCCACGGGTATGCTGCCGGTCTATAGTGTCCAACGGGCACAATATTTCGGCGATCATACATGTCGCCATCATCAGGTGAACTGACGGACTGAGCTCCTGTGAACGTGCCGGCACGGAGATCCGTACGCTATGGCTGCTCAGAGGGAACTGGGTTTGGTCGTGGCGGCGGCCGATTTAAATACCCTCCACCCGCGGCGCGCTCCCTCCGCCGTCCGCGCCCCGCGCCACGGTCGCGCGGTGGAACAGATTGCGTCGGCATCTGAGATGACGTCGATGTGATGGCTCTGTCCGCCGTGGTCGTCACAACTATACGTTTGCTCGATTTACTCTTGATTAACCCGATCGCTGGTTCCCAAGCCTTGCTAAGATTATAGCCACAGTCACGGTTTATGAGGTCGTCATTGGTGCGAATTTCGATGGCCTCTCTAACAACGCTGTCCCAGTATCTCGACGTCTGTACCAGAATCCTCGTGCGGTCATACTCCATGGCGTGATTTTCCGACAAACAATGTTCAGCGACCGCCGACTTGCTCGGATACATCAGTCGAGTGTGCCTCTGGTGTTCACGGCATCGATCCTCGACGGTACGCATCGTCTGACCAATATACGACTTGCCACATTCACACGGAATCTGGTACACGCCGACCTTCCTCAAACCGAGGTCTTCTTTGGTGCTCCCCACCAGTGCGGGAGTTTTATTTGGAGGACAAAACATAGTTCCGACCCGGTGTTTCTTCAGAATGCGGGCGATTTTCCCCGAGAGTGCGCCTGTGTATGGAATAAATGCAGTGCCTACCTCCTCCCTCGTGACTTCATCCATCTCAACAGATTGTGCTGCAGTGGTTGGGCGGAGAGCACGTTGAATCTGCCACTCTGAGTACCCATTTTTTTCGAAATACAGTTCTCAGATGTTCCAATTCCTGGGGTAGACTCTCTGCGTCAGAGATAGTGCGCGCCCTATGTACCAGAGTTTTAAATACCCCATTCCTTTGTGAAGGGTGGTGGCAGCTGTCTGCGTGCAAATACAGATCAGTGTGCGTAGTCTTCCGATACACCCCATGACCTAGGGTGCCGTCAGCCCTTCTCTTGACCAAGACGTCAAGGAAAGGTAATTTACCCTCCGTTTCAGTCTCCATAGTGAATTTGATGTTGGGGTGTATGGAGTTTAGATGTGTAAGGAAGTCAAGGAGTTTATCCATACCATGTGACAAGATGACGAACGTGTCGTCCACGTAACGGAAAAAGCAAGTAGGTTTCCATACGAATGACGACAGGGCTTCCTCCTCGAAGTTCTCCATGTACAAATTCGCTACCACCGGTGAGAGTGGGTTACCCATGGCGACTCCCTCCGTTTGTTCGTAGTATTCTCCATTAAAAAGAAAATACGTGGAAGTCAAGACATGCCTAAAAAGTTCAGTGGTCATCTCGTCAAACTTCTGACTAATCAATTTTCTTTTTAATGGAGAATACTACGAACAAACGGAGGGAGTCGCCATGGGTAGCCCACTCTCACCGGTGGTAGCGAATTTGTACATGGAGAACTTCGAGGAGGAAGCCCTGTCGTCATCCGTATGGAAACCTACTTGCTTTTTCCGTTACGTGGACGACACGTTCGTCATCTGGCCACATGGTATGGATAAACTCCTTGACTTCCTTACACATCTAAACTCCATACACCCCAACATCAAATTCAATATGGAGACTGAAACGGAGGGTAAATTACCTTTCCTTGACGTCTTGGTCAAGAGAAGGGCTGACGGCACCCTAGGTCATGGGGTGTATTGGAAGACTACGCACACTGATCTGTATTTGCACGCAGACAGCTGCCACCACCCTTCACACAGGAATGGGGTACCTAAAACTCTGGTACATAGGGCGCGCACTATCTCTGACGCAGAGAGTCTACCCCAGGAATTGGAACATCTGAGAACTGTATTTCGAAAAAATGGGTACTCAGAGTGGCAGATTCAACGTGCTCTCCGCCCAACCACTGCAGCACAACCTGTTGAGATGGATGAAGTCACGAGGGAGGAGGTAGGCACTGCATTTATTCCATACACAGGCGCACTCTCGGGGAAAATCGCCCGCATTCTGAAGAAACACCGGGTCGGAACTGTGTTTTGTCCTCCAAATAAAACTCCCGCACTGGTGGGGAGCGCCAAAGATGACCTCGGTTTGAGGAAGGTCGGCGTGTACTAGATTCCGTGTGAATGTGGCAAGTCGTATATTGGTCAGACGATGCGTACCGTCGAGGATCGATGCCGTGAACACCAGAGGCACACTCGACTGATGTATCCGAGCAAGTCGGCGGTCGCTGAACATTGTTTGTCGGAAAATCACGCCATGGAGTATGACCGCACGAGGATTCTGGTACAGACGTCGAGATACTGGGACAGCGTTGTTAGAGAGGCCATTGAAATTCGCACCAATGACGACCTCATAAACCGTGACTGTGGCTATAATCTTAGCAAGGCTTGGGAACCAGCGATCGGGTTAATCAAGAGTAAATCGAGCAAACGTATAGTTGTGACGACCACGGCGGACAGAGCCATCACATCGACGTCATCTCAGATGCCGTCGCAATCTGTTCCACCGCGGGACCGTGGCGCGGGGCGCGGACGGCGGAGGGAGTTCGCCGCGGGCGGAGGGTATTTAAATCGGCCGCCGCCGCGACCAAACCCAGTTCCCTCTGAGCAGCCATAGCGTACGGATCTCCGTGCCGGCACGTTCACAGGAGCTCAGTCCGTCAGTTCACCTGATGATGGCGACATGTATGATCGCCGAAATATTGTGCCCGTTGGACACTATAGACCGGCAGCATACCCGTGGATATGTTGAATACATGGTTAAGTTTTCCTGGAAAGTCCAAGTGCACTTAACTCTACATGTAGTTTCGTTGAATCTAATTGGCAGCTTAGGTGGCCTTGCTTCATCTTCTGGGAAAGGAATATTATGGTTTGCCTAGGGTGACCAGAGAGATTTACTTTAATCCTTGCGTATATTATCGAGATTATAATGAGAAGTCCTCACGAGCAGCCAAGTGAATTACAAGTAAGGAATGTTTGTATAAATCTATTACAGAAGTTATGAAATAGTACAAGTCTCATAGCCTCCTGATCTGCTGGGGTGGAGGGGGAGTAACAATATGTAGTACAAAGACAGGGTTACAATCTCAACCTTCAAAGAACTTCAGCATACAATGACTGTATAATGATAAAAACGAGAAGTATTGTATTGTACAGTCAGTACCTCATTGGAATGTATACCTGAACGACAGATGCACCAGGCCAACATTATATTTAATGCTGAATACACTCAATGTTGAACTGAAAGTTAGTCAGGTATTACGTGGCAAATGACATGTAATATTTTCTGGAATAACATATGAAGAATTTTGTTACAGCATTTGTGTTCTTATGATTAATAGTTTTGAACTTGGTGGAAGTGATGGTTTTGAATGATAATATTGCGTTTTGACCATTGATTGACGTTTAATAGGCTGAAATGTGAATTAATTATGTGAATTAAGGGCAAATGATTATTCAATGAAACAGCAATAAGCTGTCGGACATTTGAAGCCGTTTAGACCATGCATGCTGCCCATTAAAAATTTGAAACTTTTTATAACCGACGTGTGCTGGATCAGTTATTACTATAGAGCCTGATGTGGATTCTCGAAAGGGATCGACATCATACACGCTGTCGACATTTGCAAAGAGGTGTTAGAGTAAGAATCGGTCTTCTCACTTTCCTTTCTTTTACGTGTACCTGCCCAGCTTTGGTCATAGGCCTAGTGTTCCGGTTCTTCTGATTTTGGCCAACTCCTGTTTTGTTACGTGACTTTTCTTTTCAGTAATGAGTTCCCTGTAGCAGGTGTTGACTCCCACAGTTATGTTGTTCGCATGTATCAAAGGCTGCAACCTGAGGCACGCTACTGTGTGGCTGGTGACAATGTATTTAGGAACCAATTACACCATATCTTTAAATGGAACATATCATATATAACGACTGTATTAACTGATTGATAATTGTCTCCAGATAACATATTTGACAGTAATCAATACTTCAGCAGACGAGCACAGTTTTCTATTTGGTGGCTACATAGTCAAATGTTCTACAACAGTTTGAAATTTATTTTCAGTCTGAAAATGTTTGCCAAAGTTATATTTTCCCTCCAAAGTGAAGTTTCTAATTGATAAACAAATGAAGATTAACTACTACTAAACAATGGCTCCACAACTAGCAGTAGGAACATTTGTGATGGAAATGGTTTTCTTATGAATAGATAGTGTGTATCATTGTTTGGGAAGTTTTGGTTATATCGATTTTAGAACACCTTACCCTTCTGAGTTTGTCTTCATGTTGGTTCGTCTGCGTTGTTTGACATCTGACTGACATACTGAACGGGAACTTTTTATGGAACATGGTAATACACTAAACATCTCGTCGAAACGTTATAGTACCAATCAATGATATCAAATTGCCTTAATGGTAAGGTGTAATAGAAATGTTGTGCGACTGTTTTAAAGTAGGAAATTTATGAAATAATTTGATTCATACCCTATACTAAGTCTCTTGCGATACGTCTAACACTGGATGCTGATGCGACGTTTACATGAAGAAAATCTTACTGCTTTCAACATCTACTTGTCAGGCATATTCCGCTACTTATTCAGTCACATAGACGCATTATCCATGTGCCTCTTTCTGATTAATACCAAGCATGCAGACCTCTTACAGGATGTCTGGATTATCACTCTGTTTCTACGTTTCATCCTGTACTTATTGGCAGCTCTCAGCTAATCGATAGCCTCGCGCCATCCACGGATAACCAACTTTGGCTCAGCTACGAAACAGATGTATTTTCAGTCGAGCTGCTCCTGATGTACTGGAGCTAACAAAGTTTCTCGGGAGCCCAGAGACGGGGCAGTCTTCCGTGAAACTTCCCGAACGACTTTCGATGGCAGCGGCGGAGTTTCACATTTATCACCGCTGCAAGGGGGCACACTGAAACTAGCGCTCCGGAGTGTGTCCTGGAGTGTCAACTAAATCTGCTCCCCTGCCGGTCAGTTACACGCACCATTGCTTCAAAACAGTTCCTGGCGCAGACCTTCGTTGGTGGAAAACTGTGTCAATAATGAAGTGTCTTTTTAGTTTGTAATATGTAGGAACAAGAATAACGTCGAATTTATTAAATTCTCAGAATAAAGATTTTCTTTCCTTTCGCAAATTAAACTGAACGTAATTTTAACTGTTTTGATAAAGAATAGCTTTTTACCAGATTTACTTTCTGTAAACGTGGCATTTCCTTATCGTTGAGTAGTCTCCTTATTTTCAATTTATATCCAATTTTTGACTCTGTACCCGAGTCGATAACTTTACAAATGTTATGTGGGCTTCTTGCTCAGACTTTGATCTTCCGTAGTTTACATATGGATTATAAGCCCCCGGTAGCTGAGTGGTCACCGCAACAGAATGTAAATCGTAAGGGCCCGGGTTCGATTCCCGGCTGGGTCGGAGATTTTCTCCTTGCAGGGACTGGGTGTTGTGTTGTCCTGATAACGAACATTTCATCCTCATTGACGCGCAAGCCACCGAAGTGGCGTCAAATTGAAAGACTTGCACCCGGCGAACGGTCTACCCGACGGAGGGCCCTGGTCACACGACGTTTACATTTTATATGAATTTAGAGTGTAAACTTATTTTAGAAAGCAGGTACTGATATTTTTGAAAACATAACTCACTCTGTCTGAAAAATCAACAAACATATTTGTAGCTTGGATTCTGTACCAGTAGATCTTACAAATTAGCACTATCCTGAGACGTAATTTCTGCTTTAAATACGAATTCTGTAGCAAGATTTATTGTCATTACTTACCAAATCCGGCGGACTGTTTGAACCACTCTTAGAAGGACGAAAATGAAAGTCTAAAGAGCCGCCGACAACGAAGTCACTGGCAGTGGGGCCAAGCTGGGAATGGAGAAAAATGGGAAAGTAAATCGGCAGTCCCCTTTTCAAAATACGTTTCCCAGTATTCGCCTTTGTCAGTTTCTCTAAACCGCGATAAACGTAATTTTGGATTGCTGTATAGTGTTTGAACACTCACTGCTCCTCCCTGATGCGAGATTCAGCACGGCTCTCGAAGCACAGCTACACGTCCTCCATTCTGAGACGACATAGCCAGTTCGCAACGCTGCTTCCAATTATAATCCTTGAGATACGTAATATTTCTTTTTCTCCTGCAAATTGTTAATCACGAGAGGAAAAATTGTCATGCATCGCATGACACTATACAAATGTTTTACAATTCATTGGTCCCATAAAATGACGCACAAATTTTTTTCCCTGAAGCCAGTACACTTGGTACATGACTATTCAGTGCATCAAACTGCATTTCAATTACGTACCGTCCTTCCACTACGGTACACCGTTAAAAGCGCTGTAAAATGAAATAATTACCTACAGCCGATCCCATATAGGTTTCCATACTGAAATAAACACTACTACTCAACGTCAAATGCGTTCCACAGTGACGTGCAAAAAATGAGGCTTAAACCGAGCAAGAACATTCGTGTGAAGCACAGACATTGAACGTTCACCACTAAAAAGTGTAGCATTACACGATAGTGAACTCTCATACTTCACAACAATTTTTTTAACTTTGAAATGGTTTTTGAAAGACACAATTTAAGTACAAATTCTTCAGAAAAAATTGTACAGAATACCAAACTGTGACTTTTTAATAAATGAAAACCACAGTCTGATTTTGTTCTACAGTGTTACTTTTATCATATTAACCGGTTTTTGGCTTACAAGGCCATCTTCAGACATGATTTTAATTTTTTGATTTATCAATCTTTTGAAAGGATCGATGTGCCACACCATGAATTGCTATCTTGTGCCAAACCCTTCATCTCTGTGTACCACTGGCACCCTAGTTCCTCAGTTACTTGCTGGATATAATCCAGTTTCTCTTTCCCCTTCAGTTTTTACCCTCTACAACACCCTCTAGTACCACAGAAAGAATTCTCTGTTGGCTTAACACGTTTCGTTTCATCCTGTCATTTCTCTGCGGAGAACCACCTCTTTACTAATGTTATCAGTCAACATAGTTTTCAACAATCCTTCTATAGCATCATGTCTCAACCGTTTCGATTCTCTTCTTTCCTAGTGTTCCCGCAGCCAATGATTCACATCCACCAAATGCTGTGCTCCAAAATTAGATTCTCATAAATTTCTTTCACAGAATAAGACAATTGTTTGATACTAGTAGACTTCTCTTATCAGGAATCGTCCCTTCGCCTATACTAACCTACTTTTTAGAGGCAGTTTACCACCCCAGTAGCAAGAAGCTGCCCTGTAACCCTGTCCGCTCCTTCACCCTCTTAGACGGACCCACTGACAGAACGAGGCTGACGCCTTGTGGCGCGGGTCTTTGGCCGCCGTTTATGACGATTTTTATTCCACATTAGCTTAGCGTCCGCAACTTCACTCGTGTCGACTGTATGGCCTGCAGAGACGTTTTTAGTTTTATTTAACCGAATTTTATTGTTCACAAACAGAAACACCTTCTACGCTTTCCACGTTGATTAAAGCCATAAAAGCAAGGTCTTTCCCGAACATACTTCTGACCAAAAAGCGATTCTGCTGCTGGAAAGTAAGGAAGGAAAATTCGGTTTAACGTCTCATCGACGTCGAGGTCATTAGAGACGGAACGCAAGCTCGCATTGAGTCAAGAAAGGGGCAAGAAATCCGTCGTGCCTAAATCTGGATGGTCGGACGCTCTTCGAACCGTCGCTGGTAGCTGGAGTCCAAAGTTTTGTTAATCATGCCTTTTGCGTTCTTGTGGAGATACTTCCACAGCAACTTTCATCACCTAACAAATATTTCTTTATATCCAACAGAGAAGTGAAGTACCAGTTTTCATAAAAGTAGCTTTTTATATTTTTTTCAATGTAACGAAATATTTTCTTCAAAATTTTCATCTCCTATTGCAATCCCGTAGGGGCTTGATTTCCAGAAACACTCAAACATGTGTTTTATTATTTCCTAGCGAGAAGTCAAATACCACTTCTGGTAGGCGCAACCTTAAAATCCTTCAGCAGTTCTTTAGTAATTATTTATTTTCAAAAACGTTTTCACTCACTATTTTACTCTAGTAGGGGTTAAATTTCCAAAAAACCTGAAACACATACTTTTTATTTTCTGACTGAGAAACCAACTACCAGTTTTCGTAGTTATAGCTTCAAAATGCCCTTAATAGCGACTTACCTTCGAAAAGCCTTTCATCCCGTATTTCACTCCCTTAGGAGAGGAATACCGGACAATCCCTTCTTAAAACATTTCCTTAATAGCAAATTACTTTCAAAAAGCCTTTCATCCCGTATTTCACCCCCTGAGGAATGGAATTTGCGACAGTCCCTTCTTAAACGATGCCTACGCTCACCAGACGCTTACCAAAGTTCAAGTTTCTATCCTTAGCCGTTTGGGCTGGGCTATGATGATCAACCACTCAGTCAGGTCATTGCCCTTTATACATAGGGATTGAAGCAGTGTCTGGTTTCGATCTTGAGACCCAGGGCGCTTTGAATAAAGGTCTAGTATCCTACCCCTCGACCACTGGTCTTTGTGGCCTCAACAACTTTTAATAAAATGCCATCATTCATCTATCTACCTACCTATCAATCTATGTATTATTAAAATACTTTCTCTACAATAGGATCCAAAATGGAATGGAACATAGTTACAGTTAATTACCAGTACAATGAACATCAATGAAAATATCCTGTATCTATACCAAAAGATGAGAAACAGAACGTTTACGACTGATCCGGGATATTTGGATATCTATCAAAAGCTGTTTTATGTGGACCCAGTATTAAGGTACATATGATATATTCAAACTTCTGATACGCATAATGTGTAATTATATACATTTTTACTTAAATAGACGTTGTAATAAGGTATTCGAAAGTTGTCAGAAATGTGTACTGTAGAATGAATGAAGTTTCATGTGTACTGTGTTTCCTGTTCAACAACCTCAAGATTCTGATCTGTATCACACATATTTAACATAAGGTAGTAATTGGTTTTTAAGTTTCAAACTGAAACACCAGCGGGGATAGAAAAATGACAATATTTTACTTGTTGTGTACATATAACATAGAAGGAATCATATGTAATTAAATTTTATGGTTCATAGAGCTACCTTCTCTGGTAGCAACAACGGGTCTAAACCAGTTGACCATCGACTCGGAATGAACTTGGATGTCAGATGCAAGTATTGAAGTGCGTGCTGTGTCAACTTGTTTTATTAGCTACTGTCTGATAATTAATTCTTTACTTGTGTAGCTATGACACAGTTTTTTTAAACTAAATATTTGTATTGCGATTACCCATCTGATGAACTTTTTGTACTCGTCTACATACGTTTGTAAGTATCACCATAACGTTAGTGCTCTTTCCGTTTTTATGAACACTGAACTTGTGTCCTTGATCATCACCTTTTGCTTATAACTGGAAAACTACGATGGTCGTAGCAAGCATGTGCGGAAATTAGTCTCTTACTGGTGTTTATATACTAACAAACATGCTCTGACCAGTCTCAGGTTGTTGAAAAGGTACGCTTGGTAACTATTTTGTGGTGGTGAACACTGTATTTAGGTACCTGTTGCAGTGAAAGCGTCTTTACACTTTTACTTTTTTTAATGTTTTAATGCTTTTATAAAAATTATTTTTCAACATATAGTAGAGAGGTTTTCATATCCATAGATCTGAGGATGGCTGCTAATCAACTACAACCAGTTATCATCTAGGTGCTGTTGCACTGCAAAACCATTAAAACTTATAATCGACTGTGTAGCATCAACGGTACCGATTGGCGAGCGGTGTCGTGCTAGTATCAAGACAAGTCATGACCCAATGTTTTAGATGGGTGAGAGATCTGGAGAACGTGTCGGCCACGGCAACAGTCGGAACACTCTATCTACCGTGGTGGGTCAGGACGCCATGGATAACATCTGGTCTTGACTTTCGTTTTCAAAAATAACGTCAAGACGACATCGCAGAGACAGCCACCAGCCTTAACATGTCAGAAATGTAACGACTGCAGTCCCAGTTATCAGCTATGCGGACCTGTGGTGATAGCGTTGATTGCTCACTGGCATCCTATACCACCACTACCAAGTTTTGGGCACGTACGACTATGACGAATGCAATGTGGCAACGTTAGTTCTCTTCAGAGTCTCTCTTCACTGATACATCCATCTTGATCTTGTACATTGAAGGATTCGTCTGGAAAGAAGCACTTATATATACGGTTTCACAGCCACTGTGCATTTCTTGAGGGAAGTAATGTTCGTGTGGGGGCTGCTGTTTCATTTTGAAAATTCACTGTTCATGACTTAGCTATTAGTTAATTTTGCCCCGGTGGGTATTACCAAGAGACATCATAATAAAAAACTGTAATACATATAGCATCACAAATTCCAAACAACTGTTTAGAGGAAGCCACATTTCATAGCAGCGCTAACATGGATGTCGCACAATCATGGTAGATACGATCACAACTACACTCCTGGAAATGGAAAAAAGAACACATTGACACCGGTGTGTCAGACCCACCATACTTGCTCCGGACACTGCGAGAGGGCTGTACAAGCAATGATCACACGCACGGCACAGCGGACACACCAGGAACCGTGGTGTTGGCCGTCGAATGGCGCTAGCTGCGCAGCATTTGTGCACCGCCGCCGTCAGTGTCAGCCAGTTTACCGTGGCATACGGAGCTCCATCGCAGTCTTTAACACTGGTAGCATGCCGCGACAGCGTGGACGTGAACCGTACGTGCAGTTGACGGACTTTGAGCGAGGGCGTACAGTGGGCATGCGGGAGGCCGGGTGGACGTACCGCCGAATTGCTCAACACGTGGGGCGTGAGGTCTCCACAGTACATCGATGTTGTCGCCAGTGGTCGGCGGAAGGTGCACGTGCCCGTCGACCTGGGACCGGACCGCAGCGACGCACGGATGCACGCCAAGACCGTAGGATCCTACGCAGTGCCGTAGGGGACCGCACCGCCACTTCTCAGCAAATTAGGGACACTGTTGCTCCTGGGGTATCGGCGAGGACCATTCGCAACCGTCTCCATGAAGCTGGGCGTCGGTCCCGCACACTGTTAGGCCGTCTTCCGCTCACGCCCCAACATCGTGCAGCCCGCCTCCAGTGGTGTCGCGACAGGCGTGAATGGAGGGACGAATGGAGACGTGTCGTCTTCAGCGATGAGAGTCGCTTCTGCCTTGGTGCCAATGATGGTCGTATGCGTGTTTGGCGCCGTGCAGGTGAGCGCCACAATCAGGACTACATACGACCGAGGCACACAGGGCCAACACCCGGCATCATGGTGTGGGGAGCGATCTCCTACACTGGCCGTACACCACTGGTGATCGTCGAGGGGACACTGAATAGTGCACGGTACATCCAAACCGTCATCGAACCCATCGTTCTACCATTCCTAGACCGGCAAGGGAACTTGCTGTTCCAACAGGACAATGCACGTCCGCATGTATCCCGTGCCACCCAACGTGCTCTAGAAGGTGTAAGTCAACTACCCTGGCCAGCAAGATCTCCGGATCTGTCCCCCATTGAGCATGTTTGGGACTGGATGAAGCGTCGTCTCACGCGGTCTGCACGTCCAGCAGGAACGCTGGTCCAACTGAGGCGCCAGGTGGAAATGGCATGGCAAGCCGTTCCACAGGACTACATCCAGCATCTCTACGATCGTCTCCATGGGAGAATAGCAGCCTGCATTGCTGCGAAAGGTGGATATACACTGTACTAGTGCCGACATTGTGCATGCTCTGTTGCCTGTGTCTATGTGCCTGTGGTTCTGTCAGTGTGATCGATCATGTGATGTATCTGACCCAAGGAATGTGTCAATAAAGTTTCCCCTTCCTGGGACAATGAATTCACGGTGTTCTTATTTCAATTTCCAGGAATGTATATCACACGTGAAATCCATTTGTTCAAAAGAAAAAATGCTACCCTTATGCACATTTTGTCAGTGTACCAGCATACAACATATTAAATACGTTAGTGTAACAATTTCAAACGAAGAAAAACCTGCCGTCACCGGTATGCTAAAATAGAAAAAAAGGAAAATATTATTTTAAGATGCTGATAAGGTGTTGTGTATTTTCATTTTAAATGGTTACACAAGCGTACTTTAACGTGTCGCACTCTTACACGGTCACAAAATCCATAATTACATATGGATTTCATGCAAGAATTGTGCATGTAACGTTTACACAAGCCAACAAAATTTTTTTAAGAAAACTTTTTTTACTTTGATAGCTGATGTTTATAGATTTTTATGATCTGAATACAAATCTAGCCTTAGTTTGTTTGTATCACCCATAGTTTTCGAGCAATATGCTATTCACTATATTGTATAAAAATACTATGCTATACGGTAAAGGGGAAATTAATGAAACACTTTGTTACAACATACGCATGGTTTGTATTTACATTAAGATACTTAAAACAATGATATGTGTTAATAGTCAGCTGGAATTGGTTTGTATTTTCTTTCTCTTTTTTCATTGAAGCTTCTTGTGTAGCTTTTTCTACGATGAGTCGCTTGCTGGACTTCTCGGTGAAGTGACCAACAGTAGTCTCCCGTCATGTTGGTGTTCCAGTGGCATTGGTAGCGTTTTTCCATCACTTTAATTTCCTGGTGAAAACCTCTTCTTACTCCTCACTAACACCTCCCACATTGTCCGGGAAGTAATCAAGGTGACTGTTCAAAAAGTGAACTTTCAGGCTCATTAAACATACTAAAGTTTTAAACTCCTTTAAAATTATAGTTACAACAGAAAAATATTCTGGGTCTTTTTCATGTCCTAAGAATTTTTGTAACGACTTGCTTGAAAATGATACCCATGCTTCTTTCTCATTTAAGGTCACTGTGGATTCAAAGTTAACATTAAACATCAATTTTCTAATGTCAGATCCGACAAAGACGCATTCTTTCAATTTAGCTTCTGAAAGGTGTGGAAACTTTTCGCAGAGATACTTAAAACATGTTCCATTTTTAGGCAAAGCTTTTACAAACTGTTTCAGTAGGCCTAACTTAGTATGTAGAGGTCACAGGAGAACGTTTCTTGGATCTACGAGGTTTTTGCTTAGAATGTTCTTCTCACCTGGTTTTAAAGACTCCCTCACAGGCCAGTTGTTTCTGCACCAGTATTGATCCCTAGCCCTACTATCCCATTCACACAAGAAACATGGAAATTTGGTAAAGCCACCTTGCTGACCAAGGAGCATCCATGTTACTTTTAAAACGCCACATATCATCCAACCATGAGCAGAATAGCCTATTTTATTTAGCACTTTTTTTAGGTTTTCATAGTTTTCTTTCTTGTGTACAGAATGTCCAACAGGTATAAATGCATACATGTTACCATTGTGTAATAAAACAGCCTTCAAACTATTTTTGGATGAGTCTATAAACAGCATTCAGTCTTCCTTTTTGTATTCAGTACCAAACTCATTCATCTGACCAAGAATTCCTGAGCGGTACACTGAATAACCTTGTTGAAAAAAATTGGAAAATTGCTGCTCTCTCTTTCTATACATGTATGTGCTAGTTCAAACTGCCAATAAGTTTTTTTTTTTTTTAATCTAGAGCCAAGCAATTCAGCTTTTTCTTTCGTTAAGCCCAGATCCTTAACCAAATCATCAAGCTCGGTCTCAGTAAACAATTTTGGCCCTAGACTTCCTGGTTTACAATGGATTTTATCATAATCTGGTTCATCTAAATCATATTGTACAACAGAAAATACTTCTGTTGGAATATACTTTAAATCATCTGGTGGTTCAGGAACGGGCAAATCTACACCATGCTCTACTGGTCGGATGGCGGAGGGAGGTTTAGCGTAGCTTATTACCTTCTTCTTTTTCGAATTATGACCAGTAATATCAACAGTGCAAAAGTAGCAATCATAGGAATGATTTATTGGCTCCACCCATATCATAGGAACAGCAAATCTAAAGGCTTTTTTCTCCTTTTTGAACCATTTTCCCACTTTTTCAACACATATATAACATACCTTATGCTGCGCTCAACGTTTATCGTGATCACCAAGTTTAGATCCAAAGTATGATAGATAAACCTTTTTCACAAAGTCTGTAATACTTCTTTGGTGTTTTTAATCACAAATTCACCACAAATATAACAAAAACTGTAGCAGAGTTTTTAGAACGATTAGACACTGCCAGCAAATGTTTTTCAGCAGTGCTACCAAAGTCATCTACATTCAGTACACCTCCTTTTTAAATTATTTTCATTATATAAAAGCTGTTAAATTCTTTATAAATCGCTTAATTTGATAAATTTATCTGTAAAATGTGAAAAATAGTGGGTAATGCAGTTTTTTAAGTATCATGCATAGTTGGCCAGATAATCGCTGAATAATGAAATGAAGTGGTTATTTGAAAATAAAACTGGCCACCTTGGAAAATATAGTCCCTCAATTTTTTTTTTTGTTCTGTGGTTGCAACTGAACCTTGTGCAATGTGGTCCCATTTCTTAATGAAGTTTGTCGCCTTGTCCAAATATGCAATTACCCAGTCCGTTTTGATGTCCTTTGTATTTGCACTGAAAATTGTTCTTTCGGTTCCAGTGTCATTCTACATTTCATGTGTTTTGGTACGCCATCCACTCTTGGTCTGCTTGGTCCGTCTGCTTTGGGATTCTAAAAGTTTATTTTCCAGTAACTCTAAAATGTTTCTATTAATCCTTATGAGAATTTTATTACAAATGGCATGAACATTCTTTTTACCTGGACTGTATTACTGCTTCTTTTCCTATCATTTTTGTAGAATTCGTATCAGTGTCCTGTTATCACTTATTTTGCTGGATCCACTTGACGACGCCACTTGGAATTCTTCAGTGTGATCACTGGAAAGTTCTCCTCTAAGAAGATTAGATCAGATCCTGTATGTGTTCGTACACTCTCGTTAGTGCGTATACCCCAACCTACAGTCTCTTCACTTACATGATTCTGTAGAAAGTGGATATTCCTGTTTTCTGACCAATCCTGTGGTATTTTTTTTCTAAATGTATATTAAAACGCTGTTGGATACAGCGTTTCCTTTGAACAATATTTATTATCGTTGCACTATTTTTCAGTTCGTACCGTGGAATGATTTCGCCAGTGGTGATTGCTGTATTTTATACACTTCGGTGGTATTCAACCATTTGCTACTGCAATTCAGTTTCAACATTATTATCTGTCATTAGATATCCTATCGTAAACAGTCGCTTTCCGTTGCTTCCTAACGTGTCCATCTGACAGATCTGGTGCAACTGGTGCGACTGAACTTCGGCTGATTCCAACAAATATGTCGTTTTTGGTTACCTCGATTTCTATATATTGCACCCCATTGTCCATGTAAATGTATTCCTCCCGGTTTTCTTTTGTGACTGCAAACGCTGTCCTTTTTCGTAACCCCTGCCCATCTCTCCTCACATGTAAATGCGACCTTTCTGGTTTATAATGGTGTAATAAAACCGCCTGTTAATGTTCTTCAGTTTACCTTCTGTCGTCTTTTGATTCGACCTTTGTCATTTTGGTTCATGTCTCGTCCGATTTTATCATCGTCATTTGGTTTCAAGACTCTGACACTAGCCGTGTTTGCAGTGAATATACCAACAACCATTATTATTCTTCGTGTCCAAACATGTCACGGCAGCTTTAGACCATAATTAGCGCATATTTGTATTACGGAAGGTAAATATAAACTTGCTTTACTAGTAACTAATTATTGTAACAGAAATAAGGCCTACAACATTTAAGCGTATTGTCATTTTTAATATATTCTATAGATCAGGCCTAGAAAAGCATGGCACTCGAAAATTACCCTCCAGTGAGTGCCCCCTCCCCCCACTCGTCTGAGGCTGTGACGTAGCGGCCCGTCAGACTCACGCCGGAAGACTGTCACTCGCTGTGGATCATAAGCTCTTAATACCAATAAGCAAACGCCAAAAGGCATACACTACTATTACATAGTTATATGTCTCAAACTCTTATGTTAATAACATATTTAAACAGTCAGGTTAGATTTATTTCACTTAGTCGTGGCAAGTTGTGCAATTCGATTTCAATTTGTGTTGCAGTGTAACGAAGTTGAAGTTCCAAAGACTCTTTCGGCACTCCATTACGTTGAGCAGATTTAATGTACTTCACTGAACAGAATGTAGTTTTACAAACCCTAAATATATTTTATTTTAAGAGCGAATTCTATGGTGTTTGGGTACCGATCTTGTGGCATAGTTAAAAAATTTTAATTCTGTTGTGAATATCGTGAATGGATCATTTTGTACCCTGAAAACTTCTTCTTTAACATTTTTATAACACTTCGAAGACTTATTTTCATTGCTTATTAGACAAAATTAAATTATATCCGGCTTTATACATTTAAAATCGTAAACAGAACTATGAAACTCATTGGAGCCCTCACCAATAATGGAAATAAATCTTGAATTTTACTTCCATGAATTCTTGTTTCAGTTCACAGCAGTTGGGGAAATAACGCAAATTTCCCTTGTTTAGTTGCAATTTAAAAAAAAATATAACTTTTCAATGCAGTCAGTTAACATCCGTTACCTTTCAAACGTAAATTCAACTTGTCTGAATGATCTGTAAAAGGTATTAGAAATGCTGATTCTGATAAAGAATTGAATCGTTCAGCTCATGTTCAAATTTCGAACTATCTGACTTCATTTATCTATTGAAAATCCTTGAAAAGTTATATTATAAGAGCAACAAAACGTGTTAAACATTTTCCTGCACGCAGCCAACGAATTTTGGCATCAAGAAATGTGTATCTGTATTCTGCGCTAAGTTCTTCCAAAACATTCTTTAAATTTTTTCAATGTACTATGTTCGTAGCTTTCGTCACATCATTCGTTGAGAAGAGTAGTCCGACTTTTCCCACATGACGCTTCCTCATGAGTAATACAATGAAAAATTTAACTATTTCGTCGTTTCCTATTTGACCAAAGAAACGTTTTCGCTAACGCCCACAGCTTGTGCACCATCGGTACAAATTGCAGACCATTCTTTAAAATCATTAGTTTTCAAAGCGTACTTTTAAACTGCTTTAATTCACACTACTTCTTCTGAGCATCGGAACTAAATTGAGTAACACTTCATGTACTGAAAAGTCGTCCTTCATTACGCAAAAAAATGACTAAAATGTTTACGATCCACACGTAGAAAATACAACCAACAGTTTGCAATTCTGAAAATTGTTTCTTTTTTATGTTATGTCCCATATCACGAATTCGTAGTATTATGCGGCAAAGCAACTGTTTTAAAATGTACGGCGACATCATCGAAACTAAATGCCTGTTTCGTTTCTATTGCAGATTACTCCTCGAGCAATCCATCGCTGAAGCTTTGCTGATTTTAAACGTACGACATGCAGTGCAGTTAAACTCTTTTAAGATTTGATGTTTCAGGCGACTATTGTACCTCTTTTTTTTAAGTTAATTGCCGAAGAGCATCGTTCGGCATGAGAATAACAGCTATGTATTGCTACATGGTGGAAACAGATTGGTACCTTTGTTATGACCTAATCATTTTTTATATTTTAAACATATAGCTCCTTCACCGGAACTGTGCACAAAAATCCTTAATCTGCCACTGCTCATAAGAAATATGCTTTTCAGTATGCTTTCTTTTCCAGATTCTTAAGAACCGTAGTAGAAAAATGACCACAGAAATAACCAGAACCAAAACTAGAATGATAGCCACAGGAATAAACACAGTAACAACATCAACGATAGCGCAATATTAAGGAGAGTAAATCTGAACAAAAAGCCTAGAGCAGGTGCACTCTAAGTCGAAGGGAGACTGCCTCATTCGACTGCTGAGAAACAAACGAGCCTCTGGCTGCAGCCAGGCCGCGACAACACAGAACGAGTAGAGGTGAATGGGGAAGCGCTCACTGAAATGACGTCTCTCACGATGCCTCCTTTGCCAGCCCTGCTCTAGATTGTTATGTACTGGAATGTTACCTTTTCATTAGTGTATAGCTTGGCATCTGCAATAAAATGGTCTTATTGTGAGGTTAGTTCGCGAGATGAAATGTCAGTTTGTCTACACAGGCAGGTTTGTAGAGTGAACATATTTATGGCTGTATTTGAAATTTATATCCAGTTATTTATATGTTACCTATTCCATAAAATTTCGGGTGTGCAGCCGCGTAAATTAGACTTCATCTTTTAATATGTCGGCTGTATACCGTCCATACTTCTTCACAGTGCGCCGAGATGGCTTACGCTCCAGCATTTGCTCCGCCCTTTTAAACATGTGGACCGCACCACTGCGCACGCGGTCACAGATATACACGGCACCAAAGACCTTGATCGGTGGCAAAGAGGTATGACATATGCAAGGAATTAGATCTATGGCTGCGCGGTCGATCCACACAGTGATATCAATGTATCACTGCGAGCTGCACCATCGCCACGTCTTTGTGAGTTTATTGCAGTATGTGCCGGATTCCATGATGTGTCCAAGCTGAAGCGGCTATATCTATTAATTAATTTCGTCGCCAACCGAATGACAATTGCTTCTTTCACTACTGAGTCCCAGAAAGACGAAGTTGAGGCTAAAATTTCGACGTTATCGTACACTATAGAGTACGATAACGTCGAAATTTTAGCCTCAACTTCGTCTTTCTGGGACTCTATAGTGTACGATAACGTCGAAATTTTAGCCTCAACTTCGTCTTTCTGGGACTCAGTAGTGAAAGAAGCAATTGTCATTCGGTTGGCGACAGAGATAGCGGCTTCAGCTTGGACACATCATGGGATCAGTTGTAAGAGCAGGATGTACCTGCGGTGCTTTGTGCATCTCTCCTGGACTGTACGTGTCGCCTGTCAGATGTATGAGCGGCCACACTCACAGGGCATCTTCTAAACCCCAGGCTTCCGAAGCACTAAATCGTCTCTAACGGAACCCACGGGCGCTGCTGTCTTTGGTGGAGGGCAAAAGATCACTTTCACTTTTGCTTACTAAGGATCCGTCCTAGTTTTGGCGATAGGCTTTCCACGTATGACAGAAAAGCCATGGATTCAAGACTTTCCGTGTCTTATAATGCATTTCTTATACCCACTGTTGGTTTCATTTGTAGCAGAGTACGTGTGGCACGCACATGTGATAGTATGATACAGAAATACCTTCACAATCCTAATAAGATGCCTTCTGAGGCCACAGTATGTAATATCCACGCCTATATTTTATTCAAAATAATATTCACGACAGCATTGTACGTGGAATATGATTGAACTTTGATCCTGTTCTCGTAATACTAATAAAAAGGACTTCAACGTTAATAAAATAATAAATAAATATTTTCAACGACATAATATTTTGTAAAAAATCTCTATCTCAGACAATACCCATGTAAAAAGACAATGAAAATCTTAATCTTTTGTTATCTACAATTTTGCAAAAAAATTCTTCTTGTTCGAACTATTGTACTCATAGAATGTGATTAATGTCTGTAACACAGAGGTCTGTAAAAATCTGTACTAAAATATTGTTATGTTGCCAACAGATATTTGAGAATAGAGTATGTGTTATTGAAACGAACCTTCTTTGTTTGGAGTTTTATTTCATTGTAATTCTCGTACTATATAAATGTTTAGTTTTCTGCTAAGCTACCGAAGAGCGCAGCCATTAGCGCTATTGATCTACAGCGCAGTTTATTGGCAAATGGTAAATATTAATGTGTCTTGTAACACTGAGAAATATTTTCAAATGTTAATATATGTAGTGAACGTGAGAAAAGATTTAATATTTATTAAATATTACGAGTAAAATACAGTCTGAAGGAGAATCGGTAAATGATTGTCTTATGTTAGCCGATGTCTTAGTGAAATATTGCAGCGGCAGTTTTAAATTGATTTTCTATACAGACTTAAATGTTGTTGGTTATAATTGCAACAATAATTGAGGTAATAAATTCCAATTAGACTGTGAATACATCGCACTTCTATGAATGCAAACAGCATCTTATCTGCTGATGTATGAAGCCTGGTAATGTAGTATCAACTTTTATGAAATATTTTGACAGGAAAATACATTAGTGTTGTATACGTGTGGTATTGTGTGACGAATATGTTCGTTTTGCTTAAAGAAAAGTGTTGCCACCTCGAGATGACAGTAGCGTTAATTTTGATAAACGATCAGCAACCAGCAAAGAGTCTTTTAATAACAGCATTGAAACTAACAAAAATCATTAATCTTGTTTTGTTCACATTACTTATCGTACATTAAGCTTGTTTGTTGGTTATAAATGATTACTTTCGTGAATGAACTGAAATTACACTGCTTGACAGAGGGAGATCTCTTTAACAAAATATGTTCATTACCCCGGAAAAAGCAGTGATTAAATAAAATCTTAAAAATCTTATCTTACATTAATAATAAGTAACTAATTTTATTGTAATCTTGCTGAACTTGTACAACACACGCACAATTGCTCCACATGTCACAAGTAGAAATCGTCATAGCACATCGGAGGAAGAAAAGCTTAATATAGTATTAGTAAACTGCTGGAGTGTCTATTCAAAGGCCTGGAACTTAACACATCTACAGAAAGTAACAATGTGCACATAGTACTATGGATAGTAAGCTGGCAGTAATTAGAGGTTAACAGCAATGAAATTATAAATTCCGAGTAGAATGTTTGTGGCAAAGATAAAGTGAACGCTGATAGTGGATGCGTGTTTATTGCAACAAAAGTTATGATAATATCTATCGAGATTAGTACTGATACGGAACGGGAAATAATTTGTATGAAGATAAGCATTAAAGGTGGATGGATCAAACATGGTCATCAAATGCTGTTATAGACGCCATGCCTCAGGAACAGTAACGACGGAATATTTAAGGGAAAACATGGAGAATATTTCGCTTAAATATCCTTGTCGTGTTACAATTTTGGCGGAGATTTTAATTTCCGAGCAGTTATCCGAAAATTAATATGTGGAGTTAATCTTAGTTCTGCTGGTGACAAACAGGACCGAACTTTTCGATTCAGTTAGCGTAGAACAGGGAATTAGTGATCATAAGACAGTTACGACATCATCGAATACGACAAAGATAGCCAGGAAGATTTTCTGTTTAGAAAAGTGACAAGAGACAGAAAATTATGGGGGATGAACAATACACACTAACGTTTGACAACCGTGTTAGGAAGCTACTGCGAAAGAGGATAGATCATCACTACAAATTTAAACGTAGCCAAAGCCTCACAAACCAGGAAAAACTTAACGAAGCCAAACTTAGCGTAAGGGGCAATATGCGTAAAGCATTCAATGAATACGAAAGTTACTCTATCAACCAGATTGACAGAAAATCATTTATGTTAAAATAGTAAACGAGTTGAAGCCATCTGCAGACACTCTGATACCATAATGGCGTTGAAACAGAGACTGACTCATAGAAAGTAGAAATACTAAACATCTTTTTCCAAAACTGTTTCCCAGAGGAAAATCACACTCTAGTTTCTTCTTTAAACATTGCTCGAATGACAAAATGACAGATACCGGAATAAGTGACCAAGGTATAGAAAAGGAAGTGAAACCACTGATCAGAAGAAAAGCAACTTGACCTGACAGGATACCATTTTGATTCTACGCAGAGTACGTGCAAAACTTTCACCTCTACTTGTTGCAGTATGACGTAGATACATAAAGGAGCGAAGCGTTCCTAATTATTGGAAAAAGTACGTGTCATTCTTGTTTTAAAGAAGGGTTTCCAACGGATGCCAATAACTATGGGGTTTTCGAACAGATGCAAAAAAGTATAGGCTTATATATCTGACGTCGGTCCGTTGCAGAGTCCTGGAACGTGTTTAATGCTCGTGTTTACATTTATGGAGACTGAAAATCTCAATTGCTGGAACCAACATGGGTTCTGAAAGCAACGGTCGTGTGAAACTCAGTTTGCTCTGTCCGTCCACGAGACCACGAAAGCGGTCCCAGGTGCCCAGGTAGATAACGTGTTCCTTGACTTTCGAAGGCATTCGATGCAGTTCCCCACTGCTGTCTAATGAAAAAAAATACGAGCGTACGGAATATCACACCAGTTGTGTCACTCGACTAAAGAGTTTCCACCAAATAGAACACAGCATGACACTGTCAATGGAGAAGAGTGTTCAGAAGTAAAAGTAATGTCCTCCATGCACAATGGGATTGTAATAGGACAAATAATTTCCACAATATACAGAACTGTCCTAGTACACAAAATCCCAAATTCCAAGACTCTTTGTGCAGAGGATGCTGTTGTGCACGGAGACGTCGAACGCTAGAAATGCAATGCAGGAAGAACTGCAGAGGATGAATGGTGGTGCGGAGTGGCCATTGTCCCTCGACATAAAGACATGTAATGTATTGCGAATACGTAAACAGAAAGTCCGGAAGGCGGTTCGCCCCCCCCCCCCTTTTTTTTTTGTTGATCGGCTCGCCACGAATTCCTCTCCTGTGTCAACCCCTTCATATCAGAGCAGTTACTTTCATAAAATATCTAGGAGTAAGCGAACGGAGCGATTTGAAATTAGAGAGATCTGAGCCCACACAAATTTTACCAGCCGGTGATCCACACTTGACTGGAAGAGGAAAAAGGGAGAAGTGACACTGATCAAAAGAAAGTACCTTCCGCTACATATTGTAAACTGTCTTGCGTAGTATAGATCTATACGTAGATGTAGGTGTAGATTTGCGAGTGCAGAATCACTCTTACTGTCTTTCACCAGAGAGCAGTACATACAATGTGTTGTATCTGTAGAGTATTAATTTATCGTTAGTGTTCTTTGATCTGGGGCTCGCAGTTTTAGAGCTGAACTGTAGAGCGAACAAGTGGAAACCCCCAGTGCATTAAAATGTGTGGCATACAAGTAGCCACTGTGTCCAGTTTGAATGAATTGAACAGAGACCTGCACCTGCTTGTCGGCTTCTAAGTTGTGACAACACGCACGTTTAACAGCAGCACTGAAGCGTCTTGCTTTGGTGGAGGCTGTGGCCGAGCCCTCACGATTTTACGTCAATTCAATTTGTGCTTTTATGTGGTGACAAACTGCGTTCAGTCACATCAAGTTTCTCATTTATCAGTGACTACAAGCCTGATTTTCAGTGACGAGTTGGTATTATTATTTGTTGTTGCAAATGTTAAGAGCGCTCAAATGCACCAACTTTTATACTGGACTCCGGCGGCCACTATTGGTTCAAATGGCTCTGAGCACTATGCGACTTAACTTCTGAGGTCATCAGTCGCCGAGAACTTAGAACTAATGAAACCTAACTAACCTAAGGACATCACACACATTCATGCCCGAGGCAGGATTCGAACCTGCGACCGTAGCGGTCACGCGGTTCCAGACTGAAGCGCCTAGAACCGCACGGCCACGCCGGCCGGCCGGCCACTATTCCGCTTCATTAAATGCTAAGTGCTAAATCGGACGCTGCTCCTTATCTTGACTGTGAAACCGATCGTGACTTTTACCTTCGTGGAACTTTTCAGCAAACATAAAACTCAATGGAGTATTTGTATTATATTTACTTGGGAAGAAAGCGCAATTATTCGTCACTGTCACTGTCACTGAACCATATGTGCACTAACTTAATTGTTGACGTCTTGGGTTGTCGGGTGTTCTGCCGGATATCAGCGTCGTACTAGCACGATATTTCGGTCACGTAGCTCGTAACCTTCATCAGGTGCGACCTGAGTCTCAGGTCGCACCTGATGAAGGTTACGAGCTACGTGACCGAAATATCGTGCAAGTACGACGCTGATATCCGGCAGAACACCCGTCAACCCAAGATGTCATTAGATCGCCGGGAAAGCCTGAAGAGTTACAACTTAATTGTTGCTGAACAGTGAAGGCAATAGACTACTAATTCCGAAGAAACTGGCAAATTTGTGACACTGTTTACCTTCGTTATCGTTTTGATGACGTGATTGTATCCGCCAGTTGAACAGCTCCTTGTTACAGGCACAAAAATGATATTTGTAGCTCACCTTCCTTAACGCCCTCAGCCCCCCCCCCGCCCCCCCTCCTCTGGGTCGCGAAATAAGTAGTATGACCTGGTTCTTAAGGTCGCCAAGTTCTGAAGGAGCTAAAATAATCTTGATTAATTTTGAAATTTACTATGAATTAAATTAGGAGTTCTGTTGAAAGTGCTTTAAAATGCAAGACGTAAGCAACCAGTACTGATTCTAATGCCACTTTCAGGCAACCATATTTAAAACTTTTACGTAATTACGTATTTGATTGCAAACTTGCTCTCAAAAAAATTTACGTCAGCAAATAGAAAAGCAAAAGTGACCACTGCGTATATATTAAAACTTCGGCTTAAATAAACTGAACAACGAAGGTCACATTTAGAATTAGTGCAGTTTCAGCAAATGTGAATTTAGTGCTGAAGATAGTAATTTTGACACAAGTTATTTTTTGTACTGAAATTACAAAGGATTAAGGATAGAACAGTGGTGAAATGTTCATTTTAAAGTCAAGTTTCTCTTAGTGATTAATTATTTACACTTTGACGATTGTGACAGATTCTTCATATGTAACTTCTACTAAAAAAAAAAAAAAATGAAAGTCTTGCCTTGTCATGACTGCGTCGTCGGAAATTTGATGGACGGTGATCTCACACGGCCTCTTCACATCTCTGACAAGTTAATATTAATTACCCAATTTGAATGTCCCTACAGCCATTGTTCCAGCCGCAGTTGTGGACGCACGATGTCATAGTGTTGTTAAGTCCAGAAACTATTGCATCTGCGATTGATGATTTGAGAGGCGACTTAATAGCGTGTAAGTAAAAGCCACACAATTATTATAATGTTTTGATGCACCGTTTCGCATCACAACAATTTTACATCCGCAGCCATCGACAGAGCTTCTACACACTTCCAAGACCTCACTGAGTCTGTCTCCCTGCCACTGGTGTGCAAGTGAGCACTGAGTGCGCCAAACCGAGCCTCCAGTTGGAATGCTTGATTTTCATGGTAATATTTTCACTCTTAATTAAATCATCATTTGAGCACTTGGAATTTTTCAGTCATTTACACTTAAAGAAAGAACCGTTACATCTTTTTATCTTTCCAAAGTAATGTACAGAAAGTAAGTCATTTTGTAAACTAACTACATCTCCAACATACATACATCATTTCGAGAGTAATTAATCGATAGTTACATCGAAACAATTTTGAAAAATTTATTTTTTTGTATGTTTAGGTATATTTGTTTCGTTAGAAGGTATGTAAAACCAGCGTTGTATGTGTGCTGAAATTCTGTTCAAAAAGATCGTACCCGTGTAATAAATGATTTTAAATGTTTTCTTTTCCTGTACAATCACATAAAATTCAAAAAGAAATTACCGAGTTTGACTATCAATCACCATCTTCAGATCATAAGAGGAAGCAGTAGTTCACTCACAAGCACACCGAGAAAATCACGTGCCCATCAGTATTCAATAGTTCATCGTGATGAGGTCTAATGAGTTCGTCTCAACCACACGAGGCGATTCAAATCCGCATGGAAACAGTACAGCATTCATGCTGATATTCCCTTGCGGTGCAATTTTATATTGAATGAAATAACGTTTTTGCCGTTGTCTCGCACCACATTGCGAAAGTGACCTCCTTCTTCGGCAAGGAAATGCACCATTCCGTTGTACCAAACTCTAGTCGAAATGGCTCGAGGATACAGAAATTATTGTCTAGGTCTCGGTGTCACCTGCCCTGTTATTGACCACATCTACGGCATATCGAGTGAGCGCCTTTGATCCTTCGGTGAACAATCTAACAGCAAGCGAATAATGGGCGGAGTTTGAGCACTTATAGATTACGATATTGCTCCAACGTTGTTAGTGTGTCATGGAACAGGGGAGACACAAAGTAGTTGACATACAGATAGGGGAGACACAAAGTACTTGGCATACACCTTTTTTCCTTGTACGGCTGTCAGCATTGAGCTCTAGTACTGCAACAGTTACACAATCTAAAGGTTTTATCTCCATTTGTAGCATCAGTATGATGACAATAGCTAGAGATTAAGAAGTGCAATATTTCTGTTTTCAGCCAGGTAAACATTTTCTTTCAAGCAAAGTTTGTTATTCTGTGAAACCCTTGAATACATAGAAACTTTTTAAACAATTTTGATGGAAAGAGGTGCCAACAACTTTTGTTCAGAGGTGTCGAATTGCATCATAAAATTTCTATGGGACAACTAGGCACTGTCTAAAACGTCCTATTTTGGTAAGTTGGCATCCCTGGTTAAGAGCATGTTGGTACAGAGTATGTGACGCATGCCAGCTCAACTTTTACTTGCCTTTCTTTTGTCACAGATATTTGCTGACAAATTTTCAATTATTTTTTGATTATTTCATTACTAATTTCCCAGGAGAAATTACAAAAGGAAGTCTAAAAGAGGGTAGCATTTTTCTCAGACGTGATTGATCCACCAGTTACTTGCGGTCCATCCACCTTATCTCTGAGTGATACACCAACAGAAAGGACATACCCACCACCGTCTCTCTGAGGTGAATTGTGACATCGGTAAATATTCGACCTGTTCCAAAATCGGGACTACGACAGCAGCCCATCTGTGGCAGATAAAGAAGGCACACTGCTTTATTGACAGACTTTCCTGTAAAAAATGTACTGGCAATACATAGCTCTAAAAGAAAGGAAATGCTAAATAGTAGGCCTCAAGAAAGGTTCCAGAGAAAGTGATCTGAAATGATAGTATCTGGATATGATGTATCGTGGTATATCAGAGTTAATAAGCTATGTTGACTCTGGGGATTGCGTTAGAGTTTCCTCAGACGCAGCTGCTGAAGCCTAATCTTGAGGGTCTAGAGCAGCACTCCTCAACCTTTTTTTCTCAAGGGCCAATACTGATATGGTGGGAAGCACCTCGGGCCGTATATGTACCGATCTTGTTAGTAATTGGTAACCTACATAAATTAGTATCAGCCAATAACAGACCAGATACAGTAAGGGCGCCATAAGTTGGCGTCGGTTCCCAGCTATTAATAGTTGAAAGTCGGTTCTATTCTGAATTGTTAGTATTGATAGTTCTGTTTCACATTGCTACCACCCTCAGCGATATACGAATTACGACACTCTGGTTGCGTGGTTAAGTACTGTTGAGTTTGCTATGTCTACGGGTGACATTTCATGACGATTTCCTTCTATTCACAGCGTTGTACAACAACAATCTTAATTAATTTAATGTCCTTGCAACAAATAAGTAGTGCATTTGAAGATGACCGTCTCTGGAATGCGCATTCACGAATCCATGTTACTCCCGTGTCAAAATTTATACCATAGTAGCTGCGCGAGTTGCAAGCGCTGAAAGACAAAGGATAAAACTTTCCTCCTCTCACATCTTCTAATCCGGAAATGCCCTTGTTACTTACCCCTTGCCTCTGGGGTAAGCGGGGAACTTTACTTAGCTCACGGCCGAATTCGTCAACCAACAAACCATCTTCAAATATTAGTAGCTCTGTAAGTATGTGCATTTGTCAGGGAGCTGGAAACTACATTCTGAAGGACCTCTTAAAATTAGTTAACTTTTTCGGATAGGGCTGTTAGCTTCTAGATGATTATTATTATAAAATACGAATGAGAACTACGGAGAGCGCGAGTATTTCATTCAGGCCGCTGGCCACAGTATGACATCACTGACCTAGAGTGTGTCCACCTTCACGAACTCCATTTCAGAACAACATGAATGCAGTTTGAGGAACCATTTGAAGCTGTGGGCGACTTACGTGTGATGAAGCATAGCTCCCCGTTATGTCCTGGGAAGATTACATAAGACAGCCAGACGTTCCTCACCCGATTTAGCAAAACTGCAAAAAAAAAAAAGGTCCAGAATTTAAAACCCATCAGTTCTACTGAGCGTTCGATCCATTTTCTTGGTCGATACGAAGCTTTGAATGATAAATTACTTGTTACTTTCATTTTTTGTGTAACTTTTATTTCTGCATTACTCTAATTAATTTAAACGTTTATCAGTAACATATATATCATCTTTTCTGCGTTTTATCCGTAAAGATTACAAAAATTGATGTACGTATGCATCTATGTATGTTCCGCATCTCCACACAGGCAGAGAGATGGAGAAGGGAGAGGAGGAAATGGGCAGAGAAAGGGGAGGAGATGGACGGAGATAGGGGAGAGGAGGAAATGAGCACAGAAAGGAAAGGGAGACAAAAGAACAGGAGAGGGGGAAGAGGAGATTCACAACCAGAGGGGGAAGAGATGGAATTAGAGGGAGGCGGAGAAGGAGATGTACAGAGGGGGAAGCATCAGATGGACTGGGGTAAGAGCAAATTGACAGAGAGAGGGACGAGAAGGACATGAACTAACAGCAAAATAGAATAAATAAATACACAGGCAACGCCGGTTTTCCCAGCTAGTACTGAAATAAAAGTCAGGTTGTTAGTAACTTACGTACATTTCTCAGATCCCATAAACCATCATTCCATCATTCTGAGCAAACGTACCCGAGGGAGTATGGCAAATTGCTCTGCTTCTGCGGTAAGTTACCACAGTTGAAAGATTTTTCACATATATTTTTTTACGAATAAAGCATGGAATTTCAGGTGGTATTTTTTTCATTAATTGAGACCGAAAGACCAGTTATCAGTATTAGCGAACACGTAAGCAGAAACTATTATATAGAAAAGTATAAAAATCAAAAACTAAAAACTACGCCAACTAGCCTCTGTCTCCCCTACATGTGACTATGCAGCATGATGATGCACTTTACGAAGTGGGTATCTATTATTCAGTTATCCTTAAGTATATGTATTTCGTTAGACGACTCTTTGTGACCCGTGTCCCGAGTTATGCACTGGACTACAGCAGACTGACCAGACAGTGTGTTACAAGCATGCTTACCGAGCCGTTATTGATTCAAAAATGGTTCAAATGGCTCTGAGCACTATGGGACTCAACTGCTGTGGTTATCAGTCCCCTAGAACTTAGAACTACTTAAACCTAACTAACCTAAGGACATCACACACATCCATGCCCGAGGCAGGATTCGAACCTGCGACCGTAGCAGTCGCACGGTTCCGGACTGCGCGCCTAGAACCGCGAGACCACCGCGGCCGGCCGTTATTGATTCGTAAGTAATTAACACTTTGTGGAAGTTCGTGTCATAGTAATTGTGACTAGTATAAAATGTATAACAAGCACCAGTTCGATGAAATGTAGTTTTCTGGTTTCGCTTTAGCACGCCAAGCGCGAAATTGGCACGTAGGTAAAGCTGAATGGACACCCACAATGTCGAGAGTTTAATTGGCAGTTTGAGCACTCCGGCCGAGCAGTAAATAGCCGCTGCGTGTAACGACTTTCAGTCCTATGGCGGCAAAGCCTGTCAATGAGCGGGGGGAAAAAAAGAGCGCAGCGCAAAATACCCTATGCATTGGCTATAGAAACTGGAGCTGGAGAAATGAAAGTCGAAACAGGACCGAGGGGGAACGAGACTTGCACTCCCAGAGCACTCCACTCCACACGCGAGTGAGCATAGAAAAGCCAGCCAGATTTCGGAGTTAATTAAACAGAATTAATTAGCAGTGATTTATTTACAGGCAGTAAATTCGTTCGTTCCTCGGTGGCCCGCAGTAATTGGGGGCGGTGGCGGCCATTGACGGGCGACCGGCTGGCGGCGCGCACGCCCCGCTGCCGGCTGCTCCCGGAACTGCTGGAACTGCCGGCTGCTCCAGCCGCGCCTGGAGAGGCGGTCCGCCCGCCCGCCGTCACCGACAACACTCGTGCTGAGCACACACTCCACTCCAGTGCGCGGGCGGCCACGGGCGGCCTGAGTGCGCACTGCGGTGGCACTCGCGATTCGCTTCTGTTCGCCATCACAGTGGCGTGCATGAGATGCTGTGATTCAACAACCGCATTGGCTGAGTGGTCTATCAGTCTGAACAAGTGGACGTAAGGTCCACTTCGCATGTGAAGGTCAACTGTAAGTGCTTATGTTCGTGGAAGCGAAACAACGAGATGGTCATTTGCAGTCAGTCGACTGTGTAGCGTCTTGTGGCCTACATTCCACGTTTAAGGAGGAAGAAGAGTCATGCTCGATTTTGGAACCAATATTCATGGCCAGATTTTCAATAAAATAACAAATTACAAAGCTTTCTTAAAACCTTTCTTGTACAACCTTAACGTTGTACTATTTACCTTCTTAAGTAAAAACTGGCACCAAGAGGACACTGCACGACATCGACGAAAGGCCTTCGCTGAGTGCGAGGGCGGTTGGTGGGAGCTCTGGAAGCCACAAATCTGAACCTCGAACAAAATTTCAAAAACTGCTTCCAAACTGGTGGTATTGTCTAACGTACTACGTAGCGATATTTTAACAAAATGGTGCCATTCTAAAATAAGAGACAATTTTTTTAGATAGAAAATTATGTAAACGTGCACCAAAAATCGAAATCAAATTATATCGCAAAAATCCTACGTACAGTAGAAAAAACGTCGACTCACAAGTTACAAAGAGATATAACGTAATTGGATGTATAATTCATGTGTTATAGCTCTAGTCAACTTGAAAACCATTGTATTGAAAAACCAAGCGTGTAAAGTCTCAACTTGCGTTTTTAAATATTGAAACTGAACAAACCTTTAATCGGCAGTTCCAGCACGGCACAGTTGACCGATTTTCGCTGATGTAGGAACACTCTCATTTTGACCAAATTATATCGATTAAATAGGTTCCACTTACCAAGCCAAGTGGTTTTTGCACGATTGGGACTAGTTTTAGAAGCTTTTCGATCCATATAAATACGTTTGTCATTTTGAAGAATTCACGTTGCGGCGGTACCTAACGGTTACTGCCGAGTAGTTGCTCTTCCTAACAGCATCTCTTATGAGCAAATCAGTTGCGCATTTACCTGCCGATGCACGTACGTTGCGTTCTTGGGCTCCGCACGAGTCTGTTTAAAAAAAGAATAGCTCCGTCTAGTCATAGGGTCGAGCTGCGTACGACTGCTTTCACGCCCTGCCACTAATTCACCTTAAATAACAACCTGTAGCTGTGATCCTGCAGTCAAATAGTCTATGATCTGGCCGGAATTGTTAGTTAATAAAATACACAGAAGTATAAAATGAAAGATAAACGATTAATTTAATAAAAGGGGCTCTATTCTAACGTCTGTAATTGATGAAGACGACAGAGGATTATGTTGAATAATTCAACAAAGGACATCCGAAATAAATGGCAAGTGGTCAGTCCTACGATATTCAGTGAAAATACATCCAGAAAATACCATTCTCAAATACAGTAAAGTTACACTGAGAGCGATGTGAGAATGCTAGAAAAATCCCCAAACTAAATAGTCATCAAAGACTCGTAAAAAGTAAGTCCGTTTCGTGATCAAAATACACGAAAGATACAACAGCTCAAAATAGTTCAGAGTTGAACATGATTATTCACAAATTAACACACGCGATACCAAGAACAGTGACTCTTCTCGGTTTGTTCTGAGTTCCATACATCAAGCGGAATAACTTAGAACCCTACACCGGAGCACATTCAGATCTCACGAAATATTATGTCCTCCTCAAACTTAGGCCATTGTTGGGGCCGTTCACCTCCCAGAATCTATCACCTACGCGTCGGAATCATGCATTTTGCCATAGGCAGATCTGTCTTCTTCCAGCACAAACGTAAAACTGTCTCGAATCGCTCCCTTGAGCTCTTCACTCGACTCCCATAATGTTCCGCCAACTGTGCTCCTCCATTGGCTGAAGACCGTGCCCATCAAATATAGACCGTTCTTAACTTCTACAGATGTAATTTGGCTCAAAATGATAACTTTCCCGCACTAAACTAATATTTTATAACAGTATTTAAATAAAGGAAATGTTATAAACACTCGGTTATATTCAGACCATTTACAATAAATATAAGTAATAGTTGGTTCATAAATAAATAAGCCAGCATTCTTGCGCCAAGTGCGCTCAGGTTAAATGACAAAGAATTGTCGTTAAATATAGTTTAAACAATTATTTAGGCCTGCTTGTCAGAAGTGGCTTTTGGCATTCTTTTACAAAGATGGTGTCCGCTAACACATGCGACTGACCATTTTTAAACTAGCACAGTTTTTTAATAGTAGTTGCAATCAATATTTACATAAAGTTACTGGGAAATAGTAATCTATCCATTAAATAAAAACACAAGTACAGAAAAACCTGAGGTGCTAATGCTGCATTCATTTGTTGTGTAAATGTGGAGCATACGATGGACTGACAAACATGTGCATAATGTGAGAGATGTATAAGACATCGTAAACCAATAAATAAAGTAGAGACAGGTGCATAGTTATCAGGGATGATAGCTATAGTGCAACGGCGTTATCTGAGATAACGTTTGTGAAATCACTTGAAGTAATAAAAGGTTGTTAATTCAGTGGGTCGTTGTGAAAATGTTTATTTGTTGTGAGATATTAACTTCTGTAGTTTTAAAGATATTGAGGTATTATTGTGTCATTGGATGCGCCCCATTTTTCTGAGACCGCAAATATAGGCCTATTCAGATTTGCATTAGTATTTGATGTGAGGTGTCGTCGAATCTCAAAGAGCTGTAACTTGGTGACCTTCGAGCGTGTCTGACACTCCGCCATTTCCTGGAGCATATTCTGCACAAAGGCAGCGCTGGCATCATCTGTCCAAGTTCCCAGCTCTAGTATTTATCCGTTTCCGGCGACGAGCTCATTGTCTCTGCACCTGGCTGACCGGAAACGGTCAATTACAAGAGCTGGCCCACTAAGACCTGGGCCCGCTGGCGATCAGCCATGCATCAAATTCACCTTATCTGTCGCAGTTCTAGGCGGCCGGTTCGCTCTGCTGTATACGCACAACGTTATAGGTTTTACTTCGTACAAGAGACAAGGAAAATGACAACTTAAGCAGACGCGAAACGAGCACGAGCTCGTTCACCGTAAACGGAACATGTTACAAACAGAAATCTATTGACAACAGAATATTAGTCCACAGTAATATGCCCTGTGGTACTATCCGAAACTAACAGGACAACTATTCCAATGACATCTGTTTCAGCAGTACATCGGTTGGATTCAAGCGCTGCGATGAGCCAGACCCCATGCAGTAAATCACGTTTTTTACAGATTTTAACATTCATGGCACGTTTTACGTGAATAAATATTCACAATAGATTTAGTAAGGAACATTTTAACCAATAAAAAATAATTTCTTCCGTGGTCTACGCTATTTACACGCTGTTGGCAGAACTACAGTGACCACATATAAGGAATAAGATTAAAAGCAGTCGACGAGTTGCAAAGGATAAAGTAATCTTTACCTAGGTTTCGATAGATTTAAATCTATCTTCTTCAGAAGACGGCAGTATTACATTAACATGGAGTGATATGTAATACTGCCGTCTTCTAAAAAATGGTTCAAATGGCTCTGAGTACTATGGGACTCAACTGCTGAGGTCATTAGTCCCCTAGAACTTAGAACTAGTTAAACCTAACTAACCTAAGGACATCACAAACATCCATGCCCGAGGCAGGATTCGAACCTGCGACCGTAGCGGTCTTGCGGTTCCAGACTGCAGCGCCTTTAACTGCCGTCTTCTGAAGAAGATAGATTTAAATCTATCGAAACCTAGGTAAAGATTACTTTATCCTTTGCAACTGGTCGGCTGCTTTTAATCTTATTACGTGGAACCGTTGCTGTAGCGCAGCTATGTTTAAAAAACATATAAGGAAATGAACTCCAGGGGTGTTAAGGAAGATCAATTTTAACTTAGCTTGCATTTCTTGTTGTACTTGGTTAAAGTGACAAACAACACCAAATAACATATAACACCAAATCCAATTCATTCTACACGATGTCAATCATTGGACTATAAGAAATAAAATGGTCATAACTTCTGGACGGTTTGCATTAGTACATTCAATCCGCACGGTTCGTCCCGGGGGATGATGAATTAGTATTCGCTGTATGGTTTGGTTTAGTGACGAAGCCCGCTTTCATTTGGATGGGTTCGTCAACAAACAAAATTGGTGCGTTTAGGGGACTGAGAATCCACAATTCGCTATCGAGAAGGCTCTTCACCCTCAACGTGTGACTTGCGTGGTGTGCAGTGTCCAGTCACGGAATAATCGGTGCGATATTTTTTAATGGCACGTGACTATCTAAAGGTACGCGGAGGTTTTGGTAGATGATTTCATCCTCATTATACAAAGTGAACATCATTTCGACAAGATGTGGTTCATGCAAGACGGAGCTCGACTCCATCGAAGCAGAAGAGTGGAGCAACACTTTGGGGACCGTTCTAGCTCTGGGGTAACCACAGGCCTCTGGCATTGGCCTCGACTGGTCGCCATATTCTACGGATCTGGACATATACGACTCCTTTTTGTGGGCCTATATTAAAGACATGATGTATAGAAATATTTCTAGAATCATTGCTGAACTGAAAACAGCCATTTAGGAGGTCATCAACAGCATCGTTGTCCCGACACATCAGCGAGTGATGTCGAATTTCACTATTCGTCTGCGCCACATCATCCCCAATGATGGCAGATATCTCGACCATGTCATAACCTAAATACGAATGTCTGTAGTGATTTACATGTTGAATAAAGTGCTTCCACGCCGTAGTTCGTAACTAAATTACCTTTTTTTCATATAGTTCAATAATTGTCACTCTGTACATTTAAAGTATTCAAGAAGGAAGTCGTCCAGTGATCGATTTACAGTGTAATACTACACTACATTCTAGAAAAGATTACAAAGCTGCCCATTAAATCTTCAACACCATCAACGATACTAAAAACATTACATGACTTAATTTGAGGTACGAGCACGACACGAAATTTAGCACCAATGGCGACAAGAATGGCTCTAAACCGCCTGAGCACCAACTGCACTTGGATGAGAGACATAGCTACGTCGTCCCATGCTGATTCAGCTCTGTGATAAAATACATTAACTGTAGCTGACGCCGAGTGGCAGCTTGCCAGTGTCCCGGCAGCGCATGAAACGTGCTGTCCAGATCATCAGTTGCACACTCTCTATATCAACGGCAATATGCATCTTGCACTATGAAGGATAACGTGAACGAGAATTCGAACACAGGGAAGAGCCACTAGTGTTACACGTCAGTACGGTAATGTCTGCTGTTCAAGTAAAGTGCTAGACAATGTGTACCAAGTGGCGCCCTGCACCATCACGCCAGTTCAAAAATGGTTCAAATGGCTCTGAACAGTATGGGACTCAACATCTGAGGTCATCAGTCCCCTAAAATTAGAACTACTTAAACCTAACAAACCTATGGACATCACACACATCCATGCCCGAGGCAGGATTCGAACCTGCGACCGTAGCAGTCGCGCGGTTCAGGACTGAAGCGCCTAGAACCTCTCGGCCACAATGGCCGGCATCACGGCAGTTGCTGCACCCGTATGACGATGAGGAATTCGACATGATTACAGCCTCCACGGTGGCTCCATACACGGTGACGTCCATCGTTACGCCGTATGTGGAACCGGCACTCACCTGGAAGTTGCCTCTTGCCACCCGTGTGTCCTCCATTGTTGCTGTCGTCCGCACCACTGTCGCCGCTCCTCTCTCTGCTGCCCGTGACAATGGTCCCCGTGCTGAGAGCCCGCAGCGCTCCACTGTCCTTGTTGATACTCAGCCTACTGCAGGTAAGCCCATTTTCCCACTCGTGGTACGTGATGTGTCTGCAACATTTTGCACGACTGAGCTAACATCTGCAGGTCATTAGTTATGGCCCTCCTGAACTAAATGCCTCTGAGCATCATGGGACGTAACATCTATGGTCATCAGTCCCCTAGAACTTAGAACTACTTAAACCTAACTAACCTAAGGACAGCACACAACACCCAGCCATCACGAGGCAGAGAAAATCCCTGACCCCGCCGGGAATCGAACCGGGCAACCCGGGCGTGGGAAGCGAGAACACTACCGCACGACCACGAGATGCGGGCCCTCCTGAACTCATAAGTTCCTTAGTCACATGACACGAAATATCCTACCGTGGACTGATAAACAGCAGTGTCAATATGCCAGGTTCCTGTCACTGCCGAATTCAGTCACATTTTCGCACTAATCTTCCCTCACAGTATATCTACCTAACCTCTCTCCTGTGAAACAGTCCGCAGCTCGTGGTCTAGTGGCTAGTGTTGCTGCCTCTGGATGGCAGCGTCCCGGGTTCGATTCCCGGCCGGATAGGGGATTTTCTCCTACCGGAGGCTGGGTGTTTGTGTTGTCATTGTCATATCATCATTCGAGACGTGGCGAGATTGGAAATGAAAGGAATGGGCACTGATGACCACGATGTTGAGCGCCCCACAAAGCGACATCATCATCACCCTGCGAAACATTTCAAAAGAAGGTTTTGTCAGTCTTAGTTTACGTTTAGGACCCGTATGCCTTATCTTATTTTTCTTTTAACTCTGTACCAATTTCTCCTATTCCCCGTTCTTTTGGTTCAAAAACTTTACCTGTTCTATGAGTACCTATGTTTTTGGCAATGTAAGCAGTAACACTATAGATATGCCTGCCACCAGTATAAATGAAATCTGTCTGTTAATAGCCTACGTAATGGAAAGAATGAAACAGTCCTTCGCAGACTTGGTTTAGACATTTATCGTGAATCGTAACTGTCAGCAGCAATCAATGACATCAGTGATTGCAGAAAATTTGACGTAATCTCGGCGGGCTAGGATTTCTGCAGAGGTATTGAGCCATGCAGTGTAGAATCTGCCCACGATTCTTTGCAATCTGAAAATGAAAACGCTAGACATCAGCAGGTACTCTCACTACACTGAAGCAATTCGGCCCTCGAGTGACTGAAATGAGTATAGAGTCTATATAGTGTAAACGGGAAAGTGAAATGATTTAGAATGTGGGTGATTCTTTTTGTGTAATGCCATACAGTGATGTATTCAATGTGTACAATTCAGATCTACAATGTACGTTCGTGGGAATGAAAAGCATACCACTAAGCCTGCCATAGCCATCATTCCATCTCAACCCACCTGGAAAAAGCTGACTAGGACTACCAATGAAAATTTGGGGACAACGGTTTTGTTGCAAACCTTTGTTTCGGAATGGGCCGAAACCTACTGATTGAAATGCAATAAGAATAACAATATCTAGAGCATCGTCGCTAACGGCGTTACTTTTAATGCAATGTTTCTTGGCTTCCAGAAAGCATTCGATACAGTTCTTCTCTATCACTTAGCAAAGAGAATACGAGCTTGGCGACTGTCGGACCAGATTTGTGTCTGTGTCTGGACTTCCTAATAGCACTGTGGCGTCATTTCACAGAGCGGTTCAACTCCTCTTCCGCTCAGCACATGACGTCAAGGCTGGTAGTGTCTTCGTACCGCGGGGCAGGGTAACGCTACAGCGTGAAAGAGACTTCTGTGTACCTGTGGACCAGCCGTAACTTGAAGCCAGAGCCGGAGAAGACTATGGGCAACTGTTGGCTGACAACATACCGAGAGCGGCGTCAGATACGAGGAAGGTGCGCTGTCCGGTGTTGCCTCGTTCCCGAGGGGTTGGTTCTTGAATCATGTGCTGGGCAGCAGATGGACCAAAACTTGAAGCCAGCGTCCAGGGAGAGTATGCCGGCTGCTATCCGAGAACACAAAGGTAGCCGCGTCGAACGCGCAGGGGGGCGCGCTGGCTAGTGCTTTCTTGGCTCTTCGCCAAGAGTCGCTTTAAGAATATCCCTAACAGTTGCAAGGGGCTGGGCGCAGCAGCTTCGAACGTCTACTGTAACCAATCACAATACGCGATTTTGTAAATATCACTTCGGTAACTGCTCAGTGCTGCCTGAGCTCTATAGCTGTACCATAGATTTCATCTGCAGCCGTTTGCGCTTTGTAGTTGCAAGCTGGCAACAGTGCTGCTATCTGTCAGGGATCAACTTAGGCCGACTCGACTATGTTGTTGGATATGAATACGAAGACTTGTCCGAAAGAACAGACACCAGCTTCATATAGGTAAGGCTTACGGCTTCTTCAGTGCGGATGCACTCATGTTGCCCGAACTCTTACGGGAATCGTTAGAATGACTGTCGCAAGTAATGAGTATAGTGGGCAGGGGCAGTACAAATGTAGTGTGTAGACAGTAAGACGGGAGTGTGGGTGTCACGGGGAGGTGCCAGAGATAAGTCCCTGCAGTCGCACTATCCTCTGTGTCCTCGGTGGGTCTGTCGGATACCGGCACGGTAGCTCGGAGAGTTCGGTCAGAGGGTTAGCTACACTCTGTAATAAAAACTAAGTGGACGGATCAACGAAGAACCTGAATGGGTGTCATTGGGCGTCCGCCCCGAACAAATTCAATGAACAATACAGAACAAAACGAGATTTTTTTTAAAAAAAAAGAGAAAAAGAAGGTAGAGCTTCTGCCATGTAAGCAGGAGATCCCGGGTTCGAGTCCCGGTCGAGGCAACCATTTTCAACTGTCCCCGTTGATATTCACCAACGCCTGTAGGCAGCTAAAGGCCTGAATTTCATTGTAATTTCGTATATGTTAATCAAAATATCCACGGGTGTACTGCCGGTCTACAGTGTCCAACGGGCACAATATTTCGGCGATCATACATGTCGCCATCATCAGGTGAACTGACGGACTGAGCTCAGTCCGTCAGTTCACCTGATGATGGCGACATGTATGATCGCCGAAATATTGTGCCCGTTGGACACTGTAGACCGGCAGTACACACGTGGATATTTTGATTATCAAATACGCCGCGAGAAACTCAAGAATAACTTCACATATGTAGTTGGAGGCTTGTTGCGAGCAGTGGAGCTGCCGGAGCTGGCGGCGACGCCTTGGGTGGGCGCTGGCTGACAGTATATGGATAGCGTCGCCGAACGCATGAGGACGAGAGGTTTGGTGCTTTATGGTTCCGAGAAGTCTGCCCTTCATTCCGCTGGGGAGCACCGGCGCAGCCTGGATAGCAGACGTACAGTACGCCTGCAGAGCCGAGTGGCAGTTGGCGACTTTCGACACCGAGGAAGTGGTGCCAAGCACAGCAAGTGTGACCCGGACGTTATTTCTGGTTCCCGGGAAGAATTGGCCTGGAATGCCTGCATATGGGCTAGTGCTATGTGAAGCGTACACGTGATAGCTCAAGGAAGCTTTCAGTCTTTTGAGTGTTCGATTAACAGTCCTTAATACTTGTTATGGATTCCATGGCGTGCAGCGGTGGCTTAGTTTAACTGAATACTGATTGTATTGTGAAAGCGTGTGCATTGTTGCTTACTACTGACAGGTGTTTACTGACGCATTTCCGTTAGGGCGCAGTAGTGATCTTGCCTGCCTTGTTCGGTGTCGTTGCAAGTTGGAACTTGTTTGTGAGAGGACCTTGGTAAGATTCGTTCTGATACTGTTAAATCATTGTTTCTTAAAGTGCGAAGTTTTGGATTTGGTTTCAATGTAACTTTCCTGATTAATGTTTAACACTGCCGAGGGCTTGCGATAACCTTACCATCATAGGACGTCGATAGTTTGGGGTGACATGTGTAAGTGTTAAAGGAAGGACGCTTTTAACTAGTGTCTAACGTCAGATGCTCTTTCAGTTTGTTCGTGGACGATGCTGTTGTCAAGAGCGATGTTGCAACATTGTAACACATTAGCCAAATGAAAGAACAAATGCAGACGATCAGTGATTTGTGCTTGAACTGAACATAAATAAATTTAACGTACTGGGGAATACCAGGAAGATAAGGCCGTCAATGTTCGACTATATTCGCGATAAACCAGTAACAATCATAAAATACCTTACAGTATACGTCACGAGCGACCTAAAGTAGAACAACCACACGACAATAGTTGCAAGAGAAGCAGATCTTAGGAAGAGATTCATTGGATGAATCTTAAGGAAATACCATATATCCACCAAAGAAGTGGCTCACAAGCGTTGCATCGATTTTTGAATATTCCTCGTCAGAGTTGAAACCCTACAGGTAGGATTAACAGAAAAAGAATCGATACAATCCGTCACTGGTTCGTTTAATACCCGCGAGATATTTAAGATTCCTAGAAGCTACGTTACAGCAAGAGTCAGACAATATATTACTTGCTCGTACATACGTCTCGCAGAATGATCACCTTTCACCACTGGATCAGGAAAGAGAGGAAATGATGGTGGTACAAGTATTGCCCTTCAACGTAACTTGCAAGGTGGCCTGCCGGGTACAGAGACTTCTGCAGATGCTTCTTTTATTCTACATACGCAACTGTTTTAAGTTTTCTTTACGTGAAAGAGAATTAACGAATTCTTCAAACCTGTATCAAACTTCATCTGGCTGCCGAAGTGTTCACTTTTGAAGATGCTGATGATCTCTGTTGTTCGTGCAGTGTTTCGTTCAGCGACTGGTCCCCAGTATACTGTGCGTATCCCCTAGTTGCAGTTTCCTTGTATCAAGCACTAACCATAATTTAATCCTTCATTCTTTTTCGATTAATATTTTCGCGTTTTGTAAAACCAAGTATACAGGATAACTTTTCGACGTGTATGGAATCGTTGCATGCAGAATCTACAAATAATTTGAATTCTGAAAGTGTTTTTCCATTTTACCGCGTGACGAATAATTAACGTCAAAGTTTCTTGTTTATAGGAAAGATCTTTGGACAACAACTTCGGCGGGAACGAGCAGCTGCCTGCGGAAGTCAGAATAAGAACCCTTGAGGGAGACTTCCTGGTTCTTGTTGACATGATGCGGCAGACGTGTGGAAGGAAAGGTGTTCCGCATTTGATCGAAGACTTCCGCCAAGCAGCGCTGGTTGTCGAACTCAGAGAAAGTACGATATTTCCAGAGCTGCAACGTCCTTTCCCTTGGTTCACTCTTCAAACAATTCATACAATTTTCAACCAACATTTCTTGATGTCTGTGCAATGTCATCACTGTACGCATGAGTTAGCTAATTTTTGTTACTCTGACATTTCGTTTGTGACCTACAGAAATTTAGGATTATCTCTGTAAGTATCTGTTCGCGTTAGAACTGGAAAGATCATAATTTTTCTATTCCTTTCAGCAAGATCTACGCGTCGTTTGATTTCTCGTACACATCGAGAACTGTTCCTGAATAAATATCTGACCGTTGGGAGCAGGAGAGCCAAACAATTTTCTGCATAAGCTGTCCAAAACAAAAATAACTCGTTAAGTAATGATGGGGACATTTATTACGTCCATTAAAATATACGCTTTGTTTAATGCATAGCAGCTTCCTCTATCTCTCTTCTAAAATGGAATCCTTCGTTTCCAGACTAAGCGTTATAGGAGTACCAGTGGACTCAGTCACTTGGATGAAATATCTAATCATAATATGGAATGAAACTGCTTGCAATAAAAATTGTCGTTCATGCGGGTGATTTTATAGGACAATTTTGTAGCTTTGGCAGTACAACTGTTTATTCATAAAATCCAGTGATAGAAATTAGGCAGTGGGACCTTTATCAAGTGGCGTTCTCCGAAACCGATATTGGCAGCACGTCAGAAACTTCAACAGTGGAGTTTATGAATAAATAGTTGTATACTCAAAGGCAACCGTGATGTCCTTTAAAGCACAGGAAGTTTTAGAAAGATAATTCTGAAGAGAAAAGGTAAATACAATATTATACGATCTCTCCTTGGGGTCTGCTACTGTGTACGAGATGCCGAATGGTTAGCTTACATTATAGCAATAGCATGGATTCAGTACGTCCTGTCATCATTAGTTACAACTTCCGGGCTGAGTCGGTGGTCGATCTGTAAAACTGGCCTGGCAGCCAGTCGTTGACTTACCTCGGAGGATGTTACCCGCAATTGGCAATGAAACCTCAGGAAAGAAAAAGGAAGAAGAAATTTTACAGATCGACCACGGCCTCTCAGCCCGGAAGTTTTAACTAATGTAGACGCCGGACGTAAAAGCTTACACGTTATGATTACGTCTTCTTGTGTTTGTAATGTTGTCTGGTGTCAAGCCGGATGCAATCGTTTTGGTAACACTGTATTTCGTCAGCGCACCTTGCTGTCATCTTCAGGTGATATCTGTAGAATGAGTGTCTTTGCTAAATTCCGCTCCTTGATAATCTTACCGCCCACCACCCCTTCCTCCAATGCCGGTCGCACGCTGCGACGGTTGGAGTGATGGTGGTAGGGGGAGTGGAGCGTCGTTGGTAGCTGGGCGCGAACTCTGGTTCCTCAGTAATCCTGTGGCCTGCATCGAACGTGGAAGTCGCTCTCGGCCGACGCTGTGATTTCAAAAGGTTGAGCAGCCCAGCTTCCGGTGTCGTCCCACACACATATACCCTACCAATACACCCGTCACGGCCTGCAGTAGGCAGTGGAGGAAGTGATGGGAGGCGATTAGAATATAAAGGAGGAGGGATGTAGCAAAGATGCTTGTTTTACTCACCTGAAGATGATGGTGAGGTGTCCTGTCGAAATATCGTATTACGAAAACGATTGCACCCGGGTGGACACCCAAGTACAGTGCAAATAGCTGATTCACCGTCCAGTCCTTTCAGAAATCAGTTTACAGAGACGCTCAAGATGGTACGTGGGGATATTTTGTAGAGAGCATCAAAATGTAGGACAGTGTAAAATTATTTAATCGCCTCAACAAACATTTCGTTTGAGGATGATAACAAGGGGAAGTTTTTCAAGTGCAACATTCGTGACTGGAATAGCAAAAAAGATACCAATATCGGTACGAAATATGCTCCACCATGTATTGTACAGTGGCTTCTGGAGTACATATGAAAATGTGAATGCTGACTACGTGAATATAAACGTGCACGAAATGGAAATAAAGACTTTTACAGGAGGAACAGAATTGTGTCCTATTTATAGCATCTAAATATCGAATCTGTGGTTTCAGACTACTAACCTGAGAGACAAGAAGTATTCCGCTAACGACGATACGCGCCCCTTTAAATCGTCATGCATTACCCTGCTCCCAATTAGCGAGACAGCCCCGAACGATGGCAAGAATTCATCAGTCAGTAACGACCGGGGTTGGCAGACCCCGCCCCCTCCCCCTCAATATTTATTCGCATACCCCTAATTGAGGCCGGCGGTCCGGCACGGTCAGTGAGGATCGACTTGACGGCTTATCGGAGCGCCAGGGATACGGGCTGCGGAGAAGGGGGTAGGAGGGGAGCCCTGCACCAATTTACCTCGGCGCGCTGGCGGGCAATCCAGATGCGTCAGCAGAGGGGCTGGCAGCGCACTGGCCCTCGCGGCGCGCATAACGAAACCGCCGCGGCTAATTAATTCTGTTTAATTAACTTTAAATGCTAGGTGGCTCGTTAAAGCTGATTGCCCGGGCGTGTTCCGACCTGAGCTGCGACAAACAGCTCCTGCCTCCCTCGCCGGTGGTGCTCTCTCACCGCTGTATCCCTTGTCGACGGGCATGGGAACGCAGCTAGAACAGACAGAGCTGCAGGAGACGAGCTGGACGAAGCCTGTGCGACACATTATTTGCGGAAAATTTGCAAGATATGTTGACAGGAAATGTCTGTCTTTTTGACAGGGAGATCCTAGAACCAGTGGCAAATTCAGCGCATGCGAATATAAGCGTACGTATGACTGCCTGACAAATTCCTGTGTCTGCCAGCTGAAGGGCTCTGATCCAGCATCTGTGGTATATTGAAAGGTCATCTCCCAGAATGCTTGCCTATCGAAGCCGCAGGGTGCAAACGAAATATATCGAACGTGCGATTCTAAATCGATCACGAGACTGTAGTGACAGGCGTTTTATGGGTATGTTTATAGTGGTCACTACAGCAACGACAAAAGAGCGTTACTAAAATAGAGCTACAAAAGAAACGACTTATCTCACTCGTCGTCGACGTTGTTGTCATGAGAAAGTCCATTTGATGTGTATACTACGGGAAGAATTCCCTTTTTGACGCAACCTGCTGACTACAAACTGTATTACGCTTGTGTTAATGGATATCATGGTGTCTTTTGGATGACGTCCTGCAGGTGTCCGCATGATGGCAGCGGAAACAACGCTGTATGCCGCAAACATAGGAAAGGAATTGAACCTCTTAGATGAGTCGTCAGTGTGTCTCACTACTATACAGGGAGCTGATGTTCGATATTTGGACGGGTCAGAGATTTTCTCTGCTTGGGAATTGGTGTTGTGTTGTATTCACCATCATCATCGACAAGCAAGTCACCAAGTGTAGCCTCACCTGAAAAAATTTGCAACTCGGCGGGCCGAACTTCCCCACGTGGGGTCTGGTGGCCATCAATGTCATACGATCATTTCATTTTTTTCACTCCTTGTGGCAAGTAAAGTTTGAATTACTTACAAAAACGGAAAGTTAATAATTAATGAAGAGTTTATTATGAACCTGCCACAGTTGCAGTATATACTCATGTATTGTGGCGACTAATTTCGAACCGATTGGTTTATCCTCAAGCCTGACTATTGAGGCTGCACTGAAAGTGTCTGACCTTAGTGACAACCATTTCATATTGCCAATAAATGCATCACAATTGACGGTAGTTAGAGCATACACTCTACGTATAATCACCATGCAAGTCAGAATCAAACTCAGACTAATTGGATTCTGAATTGCATGTTGAGCCTACGTATATTGCGATATTTATCGACCGCTGCTGTGTGATGCATACAGTGCCAAATTCAGATTGTTGTCACTAATATCAGGCAGTTTCAGTGCAAACTCAGTAGTCAGGCTTGAGAAGGAACCATTCGGTTCGAGAAAAGTCCCCAAAATATACACTGACGGGAAAAATTCGCACGGCCAAAAAAATAATTAAGGTAGATTAATGGCATTTCGGTAATACGTTTGACTATCTAGTACATTTAAGTAATTAAAATTGAAAAATCAGAGGTTAATGTAAGTGCGAGATAAGCGATTGCAAATATGAAATGCTGGTACATTAATAACGGGTGTGACCACCAGAATGTTGAATGCGAACATGCAGACGTGCATGCATTGTGTCATACAGGGACCGGAAGTCAGTTTCTGGGATGGAGATCTGTACCTGTTGCGCTTGGTTGGTCAGAACGGGGACGGCTAATTCAGGTTGCGGATGACGCAGGATTTGTCGTCTGATGATGTCTCATATGTGGTCGATTGGAGACAGATCTGGTGATCAAGCAGACCAAGGCAACATATCGACACTCTGTACAGCATGTTGAGTTACAACTACGGTATTTGGGCGATCGTTATCCTGTTGGAAACCACCCCATGGAGTGCTGTCCATGAAAGCACAACAAATCGAACAACCAAACTTACATACAAATTTGTTTTCAGGGTGCGTGAGGTAACCACGAGAATTCTCCTGCTGATATACGAAATCGCACCCAAGACCATAACTCCAGGTACGGGTCCAATGAGTTTAGCATGCAGACAGGTTGGTTGCGGGCCCTCAAATGTCTTCCTTTCAACCAACACACGGCTGTCACTGTCACCGAGGCACAACCAGCGTTCATCACAAAATACAACAGACCTCCAACCTGACCTCCAATAAGCACTCTTTTGACACCACTTAAGTCGTAAATAGCGGTGCTTTTGGACAGTAGAACGCACGCTAGAAGGCGTCTGCCTCTAAGCTCTCCTTTAAGTAACCGATTTGTAACAGTTCGCTATGTCACTGTGGTGCTAACGGCTGCTCAAATTGTTGCTGCAGGTGCAGTGCGATGCGCCAGAGCCATATATCGAACACGTTGATCTTCCCTCTCGATAGTTCCACGTGGTCGTCAGGAGCCCGCTCTTATTGCGATCATACATTCTCGTGACCACCGCTGCGATCAATCATGTACGTGGCTACAGTCCTGCTAAGTCTTCCTACAGTGTCGCAGAACGAACGTCTAGCTTCGCATGGTTCAAACTCGGTGAGGTGCTCACAATGGCACCCTGGTCACCTTCAATGCATTCTTCACTAATATCAGCTTAGCAAGTCAAATCTCAAGGGGTAACTAACTCTCAGAACCGTTACAGTGTGTATTTAAAGCTACATGTGCCACCCTTACGTGACTGGAGCGAAATTTGAAGTGACGTAATCTTTCAGACGTAGAAACACGCCTACCATATTTCTTTTACGTCGCACAACAACTTCTTGTTGTTGCGACTTTTTCCAACAGTGTTTGTACTGTAAGTGTGACACATTTGTAACAAACTATTCGTGAAAGAAAAGGTAGTTGGTCCTACATCAACAAAATGTTGAAACTGCATAAATTAGCAAGTGGCAAAACTGTTGCCAGTGAAACAACCCCCGACAAAAGCGAGCTGAATAGCGCTGTATACGCATATTGTACAGCTGCTGTTGAGGAACATGAGTAAACTATATAGTTTATAAAGAGTTCACTGCTGCCGAAAAATGTTGGCTGCCACCACTAGCACAACCTTAACGGAGAACTATAATATAACACGTATCGATGAAACTAACGTTTTGTGGTTGACAGCGACTTAATGCAAGATAGTGTGATTCTCTCTGTGTGCATGAAAACGAACACCATAACCTGGTGGAAATATTACTCCATTTCGATTTTCATGCTCGACTCTGTTCATAGCAACTGATAAGGAAGTGTATATAAACGTACAGTTTTAATTCAGTTCACTGCTACAAATGTTTGACTGATACCTGGAAACTAAACAAAAAAATGGTTCAAATGGCTCTGAGCACTATGGGACTCAACTGCTGAGGTCATAAGTCCCCTAGAACTTAGAACTACTTAAACCTAACTAACTAAGGACATCACACACATCCATGCCCGAGGCAGGATTCGAACCTGCGACCGTAGCATTCGCGGAAACTAAACATGTCGTGTATATTCGTTAATCATTGTGACTTACAACGTCTGATATTATGCATGTAACAAATCGTATTAACAGCAACCATTGGTAATATTAGTGTAGAAATAAAACAGAACTTAAAAAAAAAGAATCAATGTTCTGTTTTGGTCTTCAGTCCAGAGACTGGTTTGATGCAGCTCTCCGTGCTACTCTATCCGGTTCAAGTTTCTTCATTTTCCAGTACCTACTGCAACCCATTCTTCTGAATCTGTTTAGTGTATTCATCTCTTGGTCTCCCTCCAAGATTTTTACCCTCCACGCTGCCCTCCAATTCTAAATTGGCGATCCCTTGATGCCTCAGCATATGCCCTACCAACCTATCCCTTCTTCTAATCAAGCTGTGCCACAATATTCTCTTCTCGCCAATTCTATTCAATATCTCCTCGTTAGTTATGTGATGTACCCATCGAATCTTCAGCATTCTTCTGTAGCACCACATTTCGAAAGCTTCTATTCTCTTCTTGCCTAAACTGCTTATCGTCTACGTTTCACTTCAATACATGGCTACACTCCATACAAACACTTTCAGAAACGACTTCCTGACACTTAAATCTATACTCGATGTTAACATATTTCTCTCCATAAGAAACGCTTTCCTTACCATTGCCGTCTACATTTTACATCCTCTCTACTTCGACCATCATGAGTTATTTTGCTCCCCAAATAGCAAAACTCATTGACTACTTTAAGCGCGTCATTTCCTAATCTAATTGCCGCAGTATCATCCGATTTAATTCGACTACATTCCATTATCCTCTTGTTGCTTTTGTTGATGTACATCTTATATCCTCCTTTCAAGACACCGTCCAGCTGCTCTTCCAGGTCCTTTGCTGTCTCTGACAGAATTACAATGTCGTCGGCGAACCTCAAATTTTTTATTTCCTCTCCATGGATTCTAATTCCTACTCCAATTTTTTTTGTTTCCTTTACTGCTTGCTCAATATACAGATTGAACAACATCGGGGATAGGCTACAACCCTGTCTCACTCCCTTCCCAATCACTGCTGCCCTTTCATGCCCCACGACTCTTGTAACTGCCATGTGGTTTCTGTACAAACTGTAAATAGCCTTTCGCTCCCTGTATTTTATCCCTGCCACCCTCAGAATTTGAAAGAGTGTATTCCAGTCAACATTGTCAAAAGCTTTTTCTAAGTCTACAAATGGTAGATAAGTAGGTTTGCCTTTCCTTAATCTGTTTTCTAAGATAAGTTGTAGGTTCAGTACTGCCTCACGTGTTCCAACATTTCTACGGAGTCCAAACTGATCTTCCCGAGGTTGGCTTCTACCAGTTTTTCCATTCGTCTGTAAAGAGTTCGTGCTAGAATTTTGCAGCCGTGGCGTATTAAACGGACAGTTCGGTAATTTTCACATCTGTCAACACCTGCTTTCTTTGGGATGGGGATTATTGTATTCTTCTTGAAGTCTGAGGGTATTTCTTTATCTCATACATCTTGCTCACTAGATGGTAGAGTTATGTTAGGCTTGGCTCTCCCAAGGTTGTCAGTAGTTGTAATGGAATGTTGTCTACTCCCGGGGCCTTGTTTCGACTTAGGTCTTTCAGTACTCTGTCAAACTCTTCACGCAGTATCAAATCTTCTATTTCATCTTCGTCTATATTCTCTTCCACTTCTATAAATAAAAAAAAGTAAAATAAAGGGAATTAACTCAAGTTTCAAGTGAATAATTTCCGTCTTACATTCATAGATATGTTACTGGCAGCCTCGGAAAAACTCAAAATTTGCAGAATTCTAAGCCTATTGTTGCTACGTTATTCAACGTCACCCACACTGATGTGGTCGTGCCTCGGCAACCCTCGAGTCTACGATCGTCCGTCGAAAGTACTCGGCTGGCCTTATTGATTTAGAACAATGAGGTCGAGTTCCTGTACTGCGTCCTGTAGTACCTAACCTCGTTCGTCAGTTTGCCTGTTGTCACAGAGAGGATTTTGCATTCGCGTACAGTAGGAAACCTTGGTGGTACGACGACCAATCTTTGTACATGTTGGGCAAAATAAAATTGGCTCGGAAAATATTTATAAAACCGACCTGGAACTGACTCTCATTAATGATCAGGAGAACTAAGTATCACAGAAAATGCTGGAATCTATGATTTCGATGCTCCAATCAGTCGCTGTCAGATATTAGCGCATGCGTATATCCCGACTACTTCGTTGTGTCGTTTGAGTGTGTGAGAGGAACAGATGTGTTTAGTAACCAGTTGAATGCAACAGAAAACAGAGCTCACGATAATACAGCGCTTCTCAGAAAATGAAAAATTTAAAAATTACTTGATGAGTGATAGTAAATAGCTAATTTCACATTCTTACATTTACAACACGAGCTTTTCCATATTGTTGAAAACATGTACAAAAAGCATCCTTTGAACAACGGTAAAGCTCTAGTACGTATTTTATCCTTTTGAATACTTTATATCCCACAGTACTTTAAATCGGTTGCAGAACGAGATACCGTACCGCTGCCAGCCACAATCACTCCTAAGGGGTGAGGAAATGAAATAACAACAAGAGAAATGAAATTGGATGACAAAGCGAGACCGAACTGCTGTATCAGTAGGAGTCATGAAGCAATCATTGAACAAGATTAGAAAGACAGCAATGCATTTTATAGATTTTATGTATTTGTCTTTTGTTTTATTAACCAAATGTATTTCATTTTACGTTCTTTTTATTAGAGAACTCTTGGTCATGATTGTAAAGTAGGAACTAGTACAGCCACAGAATTGTTTCCTGATGTCTTGAGGTCAATAAACTTCGTTGTTTCATTATCGATAGCCATTCATTGAGCGTTAGCATGCTTGATGTGCTTGTCATAGAGATAAGCCCTAACAACTGAAGAACAGAATCTACTTGAATCACAGTTTCTTAAACTGCTGTTCATAAGAAATGTGTGAAGTAGGAGACATACGCGTCAGAGCTTTAGTGGAGAAATACAATAACCGCACATTATTCCCTCACTATGTAGTCAAAATAAATCTTTTTTGTCATACATAAATTCGCTGGACGAAGAAGAATTTTGCGCCTACTGGCTTCGAAAATAAAAGCCTACGGTCGTATATCTGCGTTATTCTTCACAAGCGGCAAGAACATTTCCATTACAAAGTCTGTAATGAAAGTCGATAATTGTATATTCGTCGTACCGTTATGTGAAAGTCTAAGACTTTACATAAAACATTTTTTATTTCACAGACATTCAATTTGAGACTGCAATCGCGTTTGTTGTGAATCTAGGAGCGCTAATATATGTTCAGTACTGTTCGAAAATGTAGGTGCTATTACAGGAAGTTCTATCTCCACACACAGTGAAAGTTCGCCACATTGTCATACCTAATTTGTAGCTCTAAACTGCCGGTACAACTACTTCTTGTAATATTTACCATTCCTTCACGAACAAAATCCATATAACTGAAAAAATGTGTTGTCATCTAGTTACGTCCCTGAAATGAACAAGTGGAGTTTGGCAAAGGCGATGCATACTTCACTGAGGACAATCACCAACCGATGATTAGCCCAGTACCTTTATAGCAAGCGTAAATACTACGATGGATGAAACAGAACGTAATCACATAATTGCGTGCTGGGATGTCATTCACGGGACGAAACATAACATTAATCTGCGTTCCCTTATCTCCCAATACCTGCTACTCACGCGCGCCACAGTGTTTACCCTGCTTGAAAGTGCTTCTAATGACCACTAATGACGCCGACGTTGACGCCAGAGTTTCTGTAATCGCTTTATTACCCACGGAGAAAGTCGATAAAGCTATAGAATCGTAGTAAATTTAAGACGTCAGGTATTTCCTATGACTCACTTGAAATACAGCCGAGATCATTGTTGTCGTTGTTGTTGTGGTCTTCTTTCTAGAGACTTGTTTGACGCAGTTCTCCATGCTACTGCATCTTCATCTCCGAGTAAATACTGGAATCTACATCGTTCTGAATCCGTTTAGTGTATTCATGCCTTTCTCTCCCTCTACGATTTTACCCCCCGCGCTTCCCTCCAATACTAAATTGGTTATTCATTGATGCCTCAGATCGTATCCTACCAACCGATCCCTTCTTCTAGTAAAGTTGTGCCATAAATTACTCTTCTACCCAATCCTATTCGGTATTTCCTCATTAGTTACGTGATCTACCCATCTAATCTTCAGCATTCTTTTGTAGCACCACATTCCGAAAGCTTCTATTCTCTTCTTGTCTAAACTATTTATTGTCCATGTTTCACTTCCATACCTGCCAAAACTCCATTCAAATACTTTCAGAAAAGACTTCCTGACACTTAAATCTACAATCGATGTTAACAAAGTTCCCTTCTTCAAAATGATTTCCATGCCATTGCCAGTCTGCTTTTTATATCCTCTCTACTTCGACTATTATCATTTAATTTGCTCCAAAAATAGGAAATCTCATGTACTACTTTACATCTTAATCTAATTCCGTCAGCGTCACCTAATTTAATTCGACCACATTCCGTTATCCTCGTCTGGATTTTGTTGACGTTCATCTTATATGCTCCTTTCAAGACACTGTCCATTCCGTTAAACTGCTCTTCCAGGACCTTTGCTGTCTCTGACAGAACTGCAATGTCATCGGCAGACGTCGGAGTTTTTATTTCTTCTCCTACTGCACATTTTTCTTTTGTTTCCTTTAGTGCTTGCGCAAAATACAGATTGAATAACATCAGAGACAGGCTACAACGCTGTCTCACTCCCTTCTCCATCACTGCTTTCCTTCCGTGCCCCTCGACTCTTGAAAGTGCCCTCTGGTTTCTGCACAAATTGTAAATAGCCTTTTCCTCCTTGTATTTGACCCCTGCAATTCAGAATTTCAAAGAAGTATTCCAGTGAACATTGTCAAAAGCTTTCTCTAAGTCTACAAATGCTAGAAACGTAGGTTTGCCTATCCTTAATCTATCTTCTAAGACAAGTCGTACCGTCAATACTGCCTCACAGTTCCAACATTTCTACGGAATCCAAACTGATCCTCCGCGAGGTCGGCTTATACCAGGTTTTCCATTCGTCTGTAAAGAATTCGTGTTAATATTTAGTAGCCGTGATTTATTAAACTGATAGTTCGGTAATTTTCACACCTGTCAACACTTGCTTTCTTTGAGATTGGAATTATTATATTTTCCTTGAAGTCTGAATGTGTTTCGGCTGTCTCATACATCTTTCTCACCATATGGTAGAGTTTTGTCAGGGCTGGCTCTCCCAAGGTTGTCAGTAGTTCTAATGGAATGTTGTCTACTCCTGGTGTTTTGTTTCGATTTAGGTCTCTCAGTACTGTGTGAAGCTCTTCACCCAGTATCATATCTCCCACCTCATCTTCATCTACATCCTCTTCCATTTGCATAATATTGCCCTCAAGTACATCGCCCTTGTGTAAACCCTCTATATACTCCTTCGACTTCCAGCCTTCCCTTCTTTGCTTAGAACTGGTTTTCCCTCTGAGCTCTTGATATTCATACAAGTGGTTACCTTTTCTCCAAAGGTCTCTCTAATTTTCCTGTACGCAGTGTGTATCTTACCGCTACTGATATATGACTCTAAATCCTTACATCTGTCCTCTAGTCATCACTGCTTAGCCATTCTGTACTTCCTGTGGGTCTCATTTTGAGACGTTTGTACTACTTTTTGCCTGTTTCGTTTACCGCATTTTTATATTTTCTCCTTTTATCAATTAAGTTCAATATCCCTTCTTTTACCCATGAATTTCTACTAGCCCTCGCCTTTTTGTGTACTTGATCCTCTGCTGCCTACCACTGTTTCCTCTCTCAAAGCTACCCATTATTTTTTTACCGTATTTCTTTACCCCGTTCTTGTCAATCGTTCCCTAATGCTCTCTCTGAAACTCTCTACAACCTCTGGTTCCTTCAGTATATCCAGGTCCCATCTCCTTAAATTCCCACCTCTTTGCGGTTTCTTCAGTTTTAATCTACCTTTCATAACCAATAGATTGTGGTCAGAGTCCACATCTGCGCCTGGAAATGTATTAAAATTTAAAACCAGGTTCTTAATCTGTGTCTTACCATTATATGATCCATCTGAATCCTTCCAACGTCTCCAGGCCTTTTCCACGTATACAACCTTCTTTCATGATTAGCTATGATTAAGTTACGCTCTGTGCAAAATTCTACCAGGCAGCTGTCTCTTCCATTCCTTAACCACATGCCATATTCACCTATTTCACTACTGGTCATTAAAATTGCTACACCAAGAAGAAATGAAGATAATAAACGGATATTCATTGGTCAAATACAATATACTAGGACTGGCATGTGATACATTTTCACGCTATTAGGGTACTTAGATCCTGAGAAATCAGTATTTAGAACAACCAACTCTGGTCGTAATAACGGCCTTGATACGCCTGGGCATTGAGTCAAACAGAGGTTGGATGGCGTGTACAGGTACAGCTGCCCATGCAGCTTCAACACGATACCACAGTTCATTAAGAGTAGTGACTGGCGTATTGTGACATGCCAGTTGCTCGGCCACCATTGACCAGACGTTTTCAGTTGGTGAGAGATCTGGAGAATGTGCTGGCCAGGGCAGTAATCGAACATTTTCTGTATCTAGAAAGGCCCGTACAGGACCTGCAACATGCGGTCGTGCATTATCCTGATGAAATGTAGGGTTTCGCAGGGATCGAATGAAGGGTAGAGCCACGGGTCGTAACACTTCTGAAATGTAATGTCCAATGTTCAAAGTGCCGTCAATGCGAATAAGAGGTGACCGAGACGTGTAACCAATTGCACCCCATACCATCACGCCGGGTGATACGCCAATATAGCGATGACGAATACACGCTTCCAATGTGCGTTTACCGCGATGTCGCCAAACACGGATGCGACCATCATGATCCTGTAAACAGAACCTGCATTCATCCAGGAAAATGACGTTTTGCCATTCGTGCACCCAGGTTCGTCGTTGAGTACACCATAGCAGGCGCTCCTATCTGTGATGCAGCGTCAAGGGTAACCGCAGCCATGGTCTCCGAGCTGATAGTCCATGCTGCTGCAAACATCGTCGAACTGTTCGTGCAGATGGTTGTTGTCGTGCAAACTTCCCCATCTGATTACTCAGGGATCGAGACTTGGCTGCACGATCCGTTACAGCCATGCGGATAAGACGCCTGTCATCTCGACTGCTAGTGATACGAGGCCGTTGGGATCCCTCCTGAACCCACCGATTCCGTATTCTGCTAACAGTCATTGGGTCTCGACCGCAGCGAGCAGCAATGTCGCGATACGATAAACCGCAATCGCGATAGGCTACAATCCGACCTTTGTCAAAGTCGGAAACGTGATGGTACTCATTTCTCCTCCTTACACGAGGCATCACAACAACGTTTCACCAGGCAACGCCGGTCAACTGGTGTTTGTGTATGAGAAATTGGTTGGAAACTTTCCTCATATCAGCACGTTGAAGGTGTCACCACCGGTGCCAACCTTGTGTGAATGCTCTGAGAAGCTAATCATCTGCATATAACAGCATCTTCTTCCTGCCGGTTAAATTTCGCGTCTGTAGCACCTCATCTTGGTGGTGTAACAATTTTAATGGCCAGTAGTGTACTTTTCCTTCTCTTCCTTTTCCTATTATCGAATTCCAGTCCCCCATGACAATGAAATTTTCGTCTCCCTTCACTATCTGAGTAATTTCTTTTATCTCATCATACATTTCTTCAATCTCTTCGTCATCTGCGGAGCTAGCTGGCATAATAACTTGTACTATTGTGGTAGGCGTGAGCTTCGTGTTTCTTTTTGCTACAATAATGCGTTGACTATGCTGTTCGAAGTAGCTTACCCGCGCTCCTACTTCTTTATTCATTATTAAACCTACTCCAGCATTACCCCTATTTGATTTTGTATGAATGATCCTGTATTCACCTGATTAGATGTCTTGTTCTTTCTGCAATCGACCTTCACTTGTTCCCACTATATATAGCTTTAACCTGTCCTTGTCCCTTTTCAAATTTTCTAACTGTCCGATTAAGGGATCTGACATTCCACGCTTTTCTTTCTCCTGACAACGACGTCCTCCTGAGTTTCCCCGCCCGGACATCCGAATGGGGGACTACCTCCGGAATATTTTACCCAAAAGGAGTCATCATCATTTAACCATACAGTGAAGTTGCATTCTCTCGGGAAAAATTACGCCTGTAGTTTCCCTTTGCTTTCAGCCGTTCGCAGTACCAGCACAACAAAGCCGTTTGAGTTAGTGTTACAAATGGTTCAAATGGCTCTGAGTACTATGGGACTTAACATCTGTGGTCATCAGTCCCCTAGAACTTAGAACTACTTAAACCTAACTAACCTAAGGACATCACACATATCCATGCCCGAGGCAGGATTCGAACCTGCTACCGTAGCAGTCGCGCGGTTCCGGACTGAGCGCCTAGAACCGCTAGACCACCGCGGCCGGCTGAGTTAGTGTTACAAGGCCAGATCAGTCAGTCATCCAGACTGTTGCCGCTGCAACTACTGAAAAGGCTGCTGTCCATCTTCAGGAAGCACGCGTTTGTCTGGCCTCTCAACAGATACCCCTCCGTTTTGGTTGCACCTACCGTAGACTATCCGTATCGCTGAGGCACGCAGACCTCCCCACCAACGGCTCGGTCCAGTGAAGCCACTCACAAATTAAATTTTCTTCATTCAAATAGTTTCTCAGTATACGAACCCCCACCACATAAATTGGAGGCTAAATGCTTATCTGAAGCATACCATTTCGACAGAAAAAGAAATGGGTTTGATATCATTAATAAAGTACTATTTGTGGTGGTTAATTAATGCACGATTGTTTTTCGATTTTGATCTGTTCCTTTGTGCTATGACAAGTCTTGTGAAAACCTTGGTCGTCTCGGTGCCAGTGGACTAAAAGTTTACTACAGACGTTCAAATAACTTAAGGGAATACAGCCAAGTAATCCACTCACCAATACTGCTGTTCGTCTATACTCCTTCGGCTTAAAGGAACAAATGAAACGGGAGATCGCTGTGCGTCATAACCTAAATCGTCAGTTGGCGGCGCTACGCCAGTCAGAAACAAAAGACGGCATATGCAGGAAGACAACATACACATTGTAGACATCTGTCGCCACCACACAGCCGAAGATAACTGCCACCAGACGTTATCGGTTCAGAGATATTAACGAGTGAGCCGATGCCGCTACATCTGTCTCTCTGTTGTTTGAATAGGGAGAGAGCATGATTCGGTAATTTTAGCAAAATTTCTCCATCTATCTTTATGACATTACTTGCTAATTTAATCTCGACAGCTTCCTTAAAAACAGTATCCCAGCAACTCGCGTGCCCGCTGAGCCAGATCGCTGGTCTATCATCAGCGATCGGCTTGTTACCTTTGGCGCGTCCTCGGGCATGAGCATCTTTGGGTTTTCGGCGCGCGGGACGGCGAGAGGAGTCAGTTTTGGGCGGCTGGTGAGACTGGCGGGGTTGTGGTTCGGGCGTAAGCATATGTGTGATGTCTGTTACTCTGGGGCTGTTTGCTAATCGTGAAACTCCTGCGGCGGTTACTGGTTGCCTGGAAGGCATTTCATATAAACTGTGCCAAGCCTCGCAGTGAGAGGGGAGTCCGGAGTTGGTGTTGGCCTAGATGTTTGTACACATTGAGGTGCCTGTGTGAAAAGCACGGCGTGGGCCTGTTGGTTGCTTCATCCTTCTGGGAGCCACCGCAAACGGATGTTCGTCTGGTTTGTGGGGAGCATAGTGTGAACAAGTTCTCGTAGGATGTGCTCCGAGCCTGGGTCTTGGCCTGGGTTATTTGTGGGTGCCGACCACTTGTCTGTTACTGCTTCCGGGTGTCCTGTAGGATTTCACAGCAAAACTGTGTTTTTGTGGCATTCTGTGTTGCTGGCTCAGCCTCCTCCTAGAAAGGGGATTTGTGCCTCAACGGATAGGGGGGGGGGGGGTTCGATTGGACATCTTTTGGAATTCCTTAATGCTGAAATTTAAACAAATATGTATAAAAAATTGTTCTTTTAGAATAAGCGCCTGTTTCTTTGGGGCACAGCAGTTCAAACAGGAGTGGCGTAATGTTAATGAGTATTTGTTATTCGACAAATGAAGTGCATTTAATGTCTTGCAGTTTTCTGGGGCACGCAGATGTGTTATTGAACTCATTTTGAAGTGTTCTGTCGGGTGAATGACTGCTCCCCACTTCAGTGTATTCTTTTGAGTAGAATTGTAAGGTTTTTTGGATATTTGTCAGTGGGGTGTATTGTTTCAATTTTGTTTTTCTATTTCTTTTGAATTACGGAGAATTGTTTAGTTTATCTGGTTATTGGCTTAACTCTCGCTTCACGCACTAAATCAGGTGATATTGAAATTGTTTTTTTTTTATTCTTGTTTAATGACAGACAGATTCAAATGTAACTTCATTTATGTTATTTGAAATAAATGTGTTGGATTGACCTTAATGAATTATGTGCAATCGAAGTAAGGGACCCAGTCCTTCATTTGTGCTTAACAGTGGCGCGTGGTTCGGGTTGTGAGCTCGCTAGGATCTCTTTGTTGTTATAGTCCATTGTATCACAAGTAACAAGCCAATGACCTCCACCCGTATGTTTGCTGGTGTGTTTGTAATTTTCTTTGACGCTTATGCTCTACATACCGGTTCTCCATGGTCCTGACCGATCAATAAAAGGCCTATAAACTTAGATGGTGGTCGACAAAAGGGCACTCACAGAAGATTGTTCTTGCGCTTGTCGGAACGCATACACAGTAGAAATCTACATCTGCGTGGGTACTTTGCAAATCACGTTTAAGTGCCTGGCAGAGGGTTCATGTAAACCACCTTCACAATTCTCTATTATTCCAGTCTCGTATAGCCCGCGGAAAGAATGAACACCTATATCTTTCTGTACGAGCTCTGATTTCCCTTATTTTATCGTGGTTGTCGCTCCTCCCTATGAAGGTCGGTGTCAACAAAATATTTTCACATTCGGAGGAGAAAGTTGGTGATTGGAATTTCGTGAGAAGATTCCATCGCAAAACGCCTTGCTTTTAAAGATTTCCAGCCCGAATCCTGTATCATTTCTGTGACACTCTCTCCCACATTTCGCGACAATACAAAACTTGCTGCCTTTCTTTGAACTTTTTCGATGTACTCCATCAGCCTTATCTGGTAAGGATCCCACACCGCGTAGCAGTATTCTAAAAGAGGACGGACAAGGGTAGTGTAGGCAGTCTCCTTAGTAGGTCTGTTGCATATTCTAAGTGTCCTGCCAATAAAACGTAGTCTTTGGTTAGCCTTCCCCACAACATTTTCCATGGTTCAAATGGTTCAAATGGCTCTGAGCACTATGGGACCCAACTGCTGAGGTCATTAGTCCCCTAGAACTTAGAACTAGTTAAACCTAACTAACCTAAGGACATCACAAACATCCATGCCCGAGGCAGGATTCGAACCTGCGACCGTAGCGGTCTTGCGGTTCCAGACTGCAGCGCCTTTAACCGCACGGCCACTTCGGCCGGCCATTTTTCCATGTGTTCCTTCCAATTTAAGTTGTTCAAATGGTTCAAATGGCTCTGAGCACTATGGGACTTAACAGCTGTGGTCATCAGTCCCATAGAACTTAGAACTACTTAAACCTAACTAACCTAAGGACACCACACACATCCATGCCCGAGGCAGGATTCGAACCTGCGACCGTAGCAGTCGCGCGGTTCCGGACTGCGCGCCTAGAACCGCGAGACCACCGCGGCCGGCTTTAAGTTGTTCGTAATTGTAATACCTAGGTATTTAGTTGAATTTACGGCTTTTAGATTAGACTAATTTATCTTGTAACCGAAGTTTAACGAGTTCTTTTTAGCACTCTCGTGGATGACATCACACTTCTCGTTGTTTAGGACCAACTACCACATTTCGCACCAATCAGATATCTTTTCTAAATCGTTTTGCAATATTTTTTCGTCTTCTGATGACTTTATTAGTCGATAAACGACAGCGTCATCTGCAAACAACGAAGACGGCTGCTCTGATTGTCTCCCAAATCGTTTATATAGATAAGGAACAGCAAAGGGCCTATATCACTATCTTGGGGAACGCCAGAAATCACTTCTGTTTTACTCGATGACTTTCCGTCAGTTACTAAGAACTGTGACCTCTCTGATAGGAAATGACAAATCCAGTCACATAACTGAGACGATACTCCTTAAGCACGCAATTTCACTACGAGTCGCTTGTGTGGTACAGTGTCAAAAACCTTCCGGAAATCCAGAAATACTGAAATCTCCTGTCAATAGCACTCAATAGTTCATGTGAATGAAGAGCTAGTTGTGTTTCACAGGAACGATGTTTTCTAAAACCGTATTGACTGTGTGTCAATAGACCGTTTTCTTCGAGGTAATTCATAATGTTCGAACACAATATATGTTCAAAAATCCTGCTGCATATCAACGTTTACGATATGGGCCTGTAATTTATTGGATTATTCCTACTACCTTTCTTGAATATTGGTGTGACCTGTGCCACTTTCCAGTTTTTGGGTACGGATCTTCCGTCGAGCGAACTTTTGTATATGATTGTTAAGTATGGAGCTAATGCATCAGCATACTCCGAAAGGAACCTAATTGGTATACAACCTTATGAAAATTCACAAATGATACAGGAAACGTACGATTTCATCCACATGTACATAGATACTCCGCAAGCCACCGTACGATGCGTGGCGGAGGGTACCCTGTGCACTATTAATCATTTCCCCTCCTGTTCCACTCGCAAATAGAGCGAGAGAACACATCTGTACGCCTCCGTATGCGCCCTACTTTCTCGTATCTTATCTTCGTGGTTCTTACGTACGACGTATGGTAGAATCGTTCGGCGTTCATCTTCAAATTCCGGTTCTCTAAATTTTCTCAATAGTATTTCTCGAAAAGAACGTCGCCTTCCCACCAGGGACTCCCATTTGAGTTCCCGAAGGATCTCCGTAACACTCACTTGTTCAGCCTACTGGTAACAAATCTAGCAGCCCTCCTCTGAATTTCTTCGACGTCTTGCTTCAATGTGGCCTAGTACGGAGCCCAAAGGCTTGACTAGTACTCAAGAATGGGTCGCACCAGCATACTACATACGGTCTCCTTTGCAGCTGAACCACCCTTTCCAAAAATCCTCCCACTAAACCTAAGTCGTCTATTTGCCTTCTCTACGATTTTGGTCCTGTGTTGACTTGAACGGACCCTACTTTGAAATGAAGCAAGGAAGGAAAGTCATGTTTTAACATCCCATCGACAAAGCGGTCATCACAGACAGAGCACAAACTAAGATTAACTTTTAAAGGTGCGGAAAGATATCAGCCATGCCCTTTCACAGGAACCACCCAGTATCTGCTCGAAAGGATTTAAGGAAATCACAGGAAACCCGAGTATGAATGTTCGGACATGCATCTGAAACATCGTCCTCCTGAAAGCGAGTCCAGTGTGCCAGTGTGCAAACTTTACTGGATTCCCAGTTTGGAGGTGATCGTCACTAACTGAACCAATCTTGTACGTGTAAAAGTTTTTAGTGTTCGATTTCCTTTACCTCGTTTCTCTTATGTATGGTTTTCAATAAAATTCTTCTGTACTGTTGACTACATTGTCAATATGTAACATTGTCGGACGTTTCGGCCACTGTTGTGACCTTCCTTAGGGATTTGTGCTGAGCTGACTGCTGAATGAGAGAGACTTTAGATCTTACATAGTAGTGGAAGCAGCTATTAACGTAGTTTGATAGAATACTGGAAGATACTAGGAGGGGTGTTGGGCGTTTTTTATTGATCTTTATACGCTGAGGCTCCAAAAATACTGGTATACACATGCGTATTCAGATACAGAGATATATAAACAGGCAGAATACGGTGCTGCGGTCAGCAACGCCCATATAAGAAGTGTCTGGCGCATTTGTTAGATTTGCTGCTACAATGGCAAGTTATCAATATTTAAGTGAGTTTTATCGTGGTGTTACAGTTGGCGCACGAGTGATGGGACACAGTATCTCCGAGGTAGCGATGAAGTGGGGATTTTCCCCCTACTTCCATTTCCCGAGTGTACCGTGAATGTCAGGAATCTGATAAAACATCAAATCTCCGACATCGGTGCGGCCGGAAAAAGATCCTGCAAGAACGAGACCAACGACGACTGACGAAAGTCGTTCAACGGGACAGAAGTGCAACTCTTCCGCAAATTGCTGTAGATTTAAATGCTAGGCCATCAACAAGTGCCAGCGAGCGAACCATTCAACAACACTTCATCGATATTGGCTTTCGGAGCCGAACGCCCGCTCGCGTGCCCTTGATGACTGGGTGACACAGAGCTTACTCCACGCCTGAGCCCGTCAACACCGACATTGGGTTGTTGATGAATGGAAACCTGTTGCTTAATCGTACTAGTCTCGTTTCAAATTGTATCGAGTGGATGGACGTGTACGGGTATGGAGAAACCTGATGAACCCATGGACCCTTCATGTCAGCAGGGGCCGTTCAAACTGGTGGAGGCTCTGTGATGGTGTGGGATGTTGCAGCTGGATTGATATGGGACCCCTGATACGTCTAGATAGGGCTCTGAGAGGTGACATGTACGTAAGCATCCTGTCTGATCATCTGCATCCATTAATGTCCATTGTGCATTCCGACGGACTTAAGGCAGTTCCAGCAGGAGCGTGCGGCACCCCACATGTCAGAATTGCTACAGAGTGGCTCCAGAACACTCTTCTGAGATTAAACGCTTCCGCTGGCCAGCAAACTCCCCAGACATGAACATTATTGAGCATATCTGGGGACGCCTTGCATCGTGCTTTTCGGAAGAGATGTCCACCCCCACCCCCTCCGTCCACCGCCCGTACTCTTATGGATTTATGGACAGCTCTGCAAGATTAATAGTGTCAATTCTCTCCTACACTACTTCAGACATTAGCCGAGTCCATGGTACGTCGAGTTGCGGCACTTCTGTGTGATCGCGGGCGTCGTACACGATATAGGCAGGTGTACCAGTTTCTTTGGCTCTTCAGTGTATTATTCCCTGACACTGGTGGATTGAGACGTGTTTGATTGATGCATGCTTTATTTCTTGCCAGCGTGGAAACAGACAAACTAGAAACGGCCGGTATCTGTGACGTAGCGCTGTTTGTTTGTTGCTGGATGCGGGCTGCGGCGTGCCTACGCTCTGTGTACAAACGGCCACCACGGTTTCCCGCGCACCTGTGTGAGTTGCTCTGCGCGCGCGGTGTCGTCCCGTAGCGTTTTCACTACTTGGCTGTTTCTATCGCCTCTCTAATCTTACTCCTCAATGTAATTGGCTGTTTAGCCAGTACGAGGGCTTCAATTTCTTTATCGCACTCATCCTCGTGTTCCGCAACTGCTGGACTGCTGTGTTGTCCCAGGTGGATGTACCTTTAATGCTCTGCATTTCGTGTGCTGATCAACCGCCCTGTCTCTCCTAGATGCAGCAGTCCACATTCGAAACCGATTTCATTGGACTGCCGTAGTGTTTAACTTGTCGACCGCATCTTTCATTGAACCTCGAACATCTTTCATTTTGTTTTTGTTCCGAAAGATTGGCTTGATGCCAGCTTGTCGGAGAATTTTGCCCACACGTTCAGTGACCCCTTGTACGTATGGTATAGGGCTATGTTATGTGCTTTCTCCTGCTCTTCCCTATTAACTTCATCCTTTGTCGTCATTTTTATGTATCATATTCTTGCCATAACCACTGGTCTCAAAAATAGGTCTGAGGTTTCGTAGTTCCGCCTTCAGACATTCGTCATTACTGATCCTGTGGGCCCTCCTGTTTAAAGTGAGAAGGGTGGAATTCTGCGTAGGGTAATGATGGGAGAGGGCGTAGAGGTACCTGCGCGTTCTGGTGGCTTTTCTGCATACTCTGTGGCCACGTTTACCATCAGGCTTTCGGTAAACTTCCACGTCGAGGAAAGGCAGCACCACATTCTTTTCAATCTCCACAGTAAATTGTATTTTACTAGGCTGTTGACTGACATGTTGGTGGAACTACAGGTGTTTTTCCTTTCCATGTTTCCAGATGAGAAAGATATCATCAACATATCGGAGCCAGCAGTCAGGGCCTAATGATGAAGACTGGCTAGCTGTTTCTTCAAATGCCTCCAGGAAGATGTCTGCGGCGAGAGAGGGGAACCCATAGTTACAGCGTCCATCTATTCATAATATTCCCCTTTCCACCTGAAATAGGTGGTCGCTAAACAGTTACGCACTTATTCGCAGAAGTTGGGTGCCACATGTTCCTCTAAGATGATCATCGTGTCAAAACTAACCATTAGTTCCGTAGCTGTGACAGACTTTCCTTTCAAAAGAATCACAAAGTGGCTGGAGCCCTTGACACACGAATCTGTATGGCTTACTAGGTGTCGAAGCTTCGGTGCCAACTCCTTTGCTAGTTTTCAGGTCGGTGAATTAATATTATCCACTATGGGCTTTGAAGAAAAATACTCTTTGTGGATCTTCAGTAGCGCCTGTATGCTCGGTGCCTGTGGAAATTGCGAGACGAGCCCTCTGGCCGTGGAGAAGTTCATTCTAGTTTCCTTCAGCATTGTTTGCGTTGATTTGATTACTCTGGCCGTCGAGTCACCCTTAAGTTCCCTATAAATAGGTTCTCTAAGAGGATCCTCCACCCGTTTGTTGTAGTCTGTTGTATCCAGTACCACGGTGGAGTTGCCCTTGTCTGTCACTACGAAGTGATGGTTCTTCTTCAGCTCCATCATAGTATGGCGTTCCTCTATGCTGATGTTTCGTTTGTTTGGGTGGCTTTGAATGAGTCTGGACTCATAAGGTTTCTTGTCGCATCTTCTTCGCTTCAGCTTGTGGTATATGGCGTACCGAAATCTCAACATATTCTATGACATCCTGTAGTGCGATTGCGAAATTCAGCCCCTTAGCCAGAATTTGTGTGGATGCATCGCTTAAGATGTGGCTCGAGAGGTGGACCACTGTCCGTCGCGTGTCCAACATCGATTCTTCTTCCGTCGATATAGGCTGCAATTTGAGGAACTTCCTCATCTGACCGTCAGTGATAATGCCACTCGAGCTTGCGGCTTATTGAAAGGTTAACCTGTCGACTTTCTCCCAGTCTTCCATCTTTCTTGTCAGGAAGTTTCCTGCTGTTGTTGCCGATTCTCTCCCTCAGCAAAGCCTTACTCGCTTGTAAACAGATATTCTTTACCTAGTTCGATTTTACCGTGTGCCTGATAACAAGAAAACAGCGCTACGTCACAGCTACCGCCAGTTTCTAATTCTCCTGTTTCTATCAGTGTCAAGAAATAATGTTAGCACCAATCAAGCACGTCTTTATCCACCAATGACAAGGAACAATACGAAGATCAATAAAAATCGCCCAACACCCCACCTGCTATCGCCAAGTACCTTATCATATTACGTAAGCAGCTTCCTCCGCTAGTACATAAGATCTAAAGTCTCTCTCATTCAGCAGTCAGCTCAGCACAAATCCCTGAGGTTGGTAGGCTGGTTGGTTGATTTGGGGAGAAGACGAAACTGCGAGGTCATCAGTCTTATCGGACTAAGGAAGGATGGGGAAGGAAGTCGAGCATGCCCTTTCAAAGAAGCATTCCGGCATTTGCCTGGAGCGATTTAGGGAAATCAGGGAAAACCTAAATCTGGAGGGCCAGACGTGGATTTCAACCATCGTCTTCCAAAATGCAAGTCGATTGTGCTAACCAGTGCGCCACCTCGCTTGGTCAAAAATCCCTGAGGAAGGCCACTTGCAACAGTGACCAAAGAGTCGAAAATATTTTGTATATTGACAATGCGGTCAACAGCGCAGAAGAATTTTATTGACAGTGACAACGGCCGCGGAGGCTTACATGCAGAACGTAGCCTGCTTTAATCGTAAATATATGTCTGAGTGATTAAAGGTTAATACTTTTACATAAAGAAAAATATTATGTTCTCAGTAACCTTCAAATCATGAGCTACATCCTTAGTTTTTTTATATATGAATTAATGAATTTACTCTTGGTACTTTTGTGGCCTACGCCTGTGGTCACTTTCAGAACTGAAATTAATAATCTAATTAAATAATTTAATAAAACTGAACCTTAAATTGGCGATTTTATTTTACGAAATGACAAACACAAATCAGAAAAGGTGTTTGAGTGGCGAAGCATACATTGGGGTGGAAGCTATACAAATTCTCATCTAATACCTTTTACAACTCAATCTGAATTTCTTTACATGAATCCATGGTGAGGCCCAACGCTTTTCAGTTGGAAACAACTACGACAGAGAACAGGGAACTGTGAATATCATTTAACAACCCTACGCCAGTGTAGCAATATTTTACGCTTTCACCTCGATTCACGCGGCAGCAGAAAACGGCGAGCTGTGGACGAGAAGCGGTGCACTGCGGCAGCTGTAATATTCTGATGCGTCCAAAAAATTTGTCAAAACGCGGTCTGGCTTTCTGATTATCAGAACACAGGAAACTTCCCTATCAGAGCCCTTAAATCCCAAAACATTTCAGTGTGAGGTGTACCTGTTTCCTGGTCTGGCCAGACCAATATCACTCACAGAGAGGATGGTGAGTGATGGAATTGTCGAACGTCACACAGGACGACTCAGGACGGAAAGTACATCCTCATGACACACAGCATGCCCGAGATGAAATGCAATTCCAACGTGGGTACAGCAGGAAACTGCCACTTGTTCATAGTTCACCATAAGATACAGTCCACAAGTGTCATCAACTAGGGAAATTCTCCACCGGGGGAGGACCAGAAGACGAAGGAAAAGAATCTCAACCTCTTTCCACTAAGCCTCGGTACGGGAGAGAAATTAGCAAGTACGAAACAGTCCCTTACTGCACAAACCAAACTATCCTCTACTCATTGAATCTTCCCTCTTGACTGTTCTGTTGCCGTGGTAGCCAATTCATACACAGCACTGGGGTTGCCACACTGGGGAAGCAAGCCTACACTTCGGATATGCTGAGCCAGTCAGCGACTCCAAAACTCTCTTGTCTGAGGAAAGAGGATTTTAGACTAGAGAGGCGTCGTTCTCACAGGAAGCGTGGCCATGTTTTGCCAAAAAAACATTTACCGAGATGGGACTAGAGTCCCTCATTTACAAAGAGATACAATATTTCTGGGCTGACCATTTTAAATTTCTGAAAGAAGGCTGTTAAGCTTCCCAGACAGTCGTGCTCATGAAATGTATGTTTTTGCTGCTCGCTAAAAGAACCTGGCGCCTTCCTGGCTTCAGGAGGGTTTACAGTCTTCCCGCCACTAAACACGTGCACCAGGCACTCTGTCTGTATCATCCCAGTTTCTAACATGAGAATACATGGAGTTTTATGGCCTTCCCACCATTTACACAAAGGTTCGGTTTACTGTGGTCTCTCTTAAATGGCTACCTCCGCCCTCTTTCTGGCAACTGGCCAACTGCTACCTGGGTCAGGTAAAATATTTCGTGAATCCGTGCCCTTCTCTGACCCTAAGGGGAAGGGCGAGGTGTCATCAACCAGAAGTCCCTCTGCAGGTACTATCCGCTGAGGGTTGCTTCCCACAAACACTCGCACAGCCATGTCGTTGCACTCAGCATTCATGGCCCCAGTTCATTTCTCTCTCTGTTCTTTTGTCATTTCCACAATGGCTCCTCGGGTGCAAGTTATCTACAGGTTATGAGTGCAGTTAGTTTTATGAACATTCTGCCCAAAATTTACTAATGTAAAAAGTCATTAACTACATATAGCACATATAGTACTGCTCAATATCGAGATCATGACCACCTATTTCAGGTGGAAAGGAGAATATTATGAATAGATGGACGTGGAGGAAAGGCAGCACCACATTCTTTCGTTGAGTACACTATCGCAGGTGCTCCTGTCTGTGATTCAGCGTTAAGGGTAGCCGCAGCCATGGTCTCCGAGCTGACAGTCCATGCTGCTGCAAGCGTCGTCGAACTGTTCGTGCAGATGGATGTTGTCGTGCAAACGCCCCCATCTGTTGACTCAGGGATCGATACGTGGCTGCACGATGCGTTACAGCCATGCGGATAAGATGCCTGTCATCTCGACTGCTAATGATGGACGGTGTAACTATGCGTTCCCCTCTCTCGCCGTAGACATCTCCCTGGAGGCATTTGAAGAAACAGCTAGCCAATCTGCATCATTAGGCCCTGACTGCTGGCTCCGATATGTTGATGACATCTTTCTCATCTGGAAGCATGGAAAGGAAAAACCCCTGCAGTTCCACCAACATGTCAGTCAACACACAGTGCTGCATGCTTGTAAAAGTTTTGTATTTTGCTGGATGTCAGAATTGTTTCCTGTGGACCCGCAGGTTTCTGACATACACCCCTGACTCGAAATAACTGAACAGTTAAAATGTCATGTAGACATTTAACTAACCCATTCACACCAAGCGTCAGAGATGATTAGTTTCCTTGACCACTACACAATATCGTAGAGCATTTAGCATTCTCTGCCCCAAATATTTTATTACCCCTGTCCAAGTATTCACATTGATTCAGTCTTCCATAGAGTCAATAACACGACAAATTCTATTGAATCATTCAGCAAGTTTAGTACTTTAGTAGAATGGAGTAAATGGTGCGAACACAAAATACACAAGATTTAAATGACATGTGGAACAGAGTGATACTTTACACAAACGACAAAGACGAAATAAAAATATGAGTTAGTTTCAAAATCTGGGTTGAATACTACACTACTGGCCTTCAGAATTGCTACACCACGAAGATGACGTGCTACAGACGCAAAATTTCACCGACAGGAAGTAGATGCTGTGATATGCAAATGATTAGCTTTTCAGAGCATTCACACAAGGTTGGCGCCGGTGGCGACACCTACAACGTGCTGACATGTGGTTTATCGTATCACGACATTGCTGCTCGCGTTGGTCGAGATCCAATGACTGTCAGCAGAATATGGAATCGGTGAGTTCAGGAGGGTAATACGGAACGCCGAGCTGGATCCCAACGGCCTCGTATCACTAGCAGTCGAGATGACAGGCATCTTATCCGCATGGCTGTAACGCATCGTGCAGCCACGTATCGATCCCTGAGTCAACAGATGGGGGCGTTTGCACGACAATAACCATCTGCACGAACAGTTCGACGGCGTTTGCAGCAGCATGGACTGTCAGCTCGGAGACCATGGCTGCGGCTACCCTTGACGCTGAATCACAGACAGGAGCACCTGCGATAGTGTACTCAACGACGAACCTGGGTGCACGAATGGCAAAACGTCATTTTTTCTGATGAATCCAGGTTCTGTTTACAGCAACATGATGGTCGCATCCGTGTTTGGCGACGTCGCGGTGAACGCAAATTGGAAGCATGTATTCGTCATCGCCATATTGGCGTATCACCCGGCGTGATGGTATGGGGTGCCATTGGTTACACGTCTCGGTCACCTCTTGTTCGCATTGACGGCACTTTGAACAGTGGACGTTACAGTTCAGATGTGTTACGACCCGTGGCTCTACCCTTTATTCGATACCTGCGAAACTCTACATTTCAGCAGGATAATGCACGACAGCATGTTGCAGGTCCTGTACGGGCCTTTCCGGATACAGAAAATGTTCGACTGCTGCCCTGGCCAGCACATTCTCTAGATCTCTCACCAATTGAAAACGTCTTGTCAATGGTGGCCGAGCAACTGGCTCGTCACAATACGCCAGTCACTACTCAAAAAAATGGCTCTCAGCACTATGGGACTTAACATGTCTGGTAATCAGTTCCCTAGAACTTAGGACTACTTAAACCTAACTAACCTAAGGACATCACACACATCCATGCCCGAGGCAGAATTCGAACCTGCGACCGTAGCGGTCACGCGGTTTCAGACTGAAGCGCCTAGAACCGCACGGTCACACCGGCCGGCGCTAGTCACTACTCTTGACGAACTGTGGTATCGTGTTGAAGCTGCATGGGCAGCTGTACCTGTTCACGCCGTCCAAGCTATGTTTTGACTCAATGCCCAGGCGTATCAAGGCCGTTATTACTGTCAGAGGGATTTCTCAGGATCTATGCACCCAAATTGCGTGAAAATGTAATCACATGTCAGTTCTAGTATATTTGTCCAACGAATACCCGTTTATCATCTGCATTTCTTCTTGGTGTAGCAATTTTAATGGCCAGTAGTGTAGTATATTTGTTGTGTGTGATGTTTTGTCAACCTATTGTTTAGATGAGAGTAACGCTGTACCCAAGTACACATCGAAAAATGGTGTTGTTTCTCGTGACAAAGATAGTGAGAAAGAGAAGTGAAAAAATTACATTTAAGCTAATAATGTAAATACAGCAAGGCACACAAAAGTAAGAATTAAAATAAACACAAATATATTTTAAGGAGCCTTCTCAAGTATCTTTAGTGAGTACAAAAGTTAACCTTGCATTAGTCAGACGACTGAACACAGCACTACTCATGAGGTTGGATGTGGCAGGTGTAGCGGATGAGCTGGGGCTAACACGAGAGCTATTATTTCACTTAACAGCATCAGTGGTGTGAGTGGTGCCTGTGGCAGGACCTGTCTCCAATCTATGCCAGTAACACGTAGGCATCTGAACTACTGACGGAGCAGAGATGGCCCAGCAGTTGACAAACTGTCGCTCTTGTTGAAGATAGTTGTCCGGCAGCAGTTGTCAGTGTTGTGGCGAGTGTCCGGGAATGTCAGTCACTTGGTCTGGTGCTCCATAGTCCCTCCTTTCCGGCTGACAGTGGTGTTACATTAAGGTCCAGTGCCTCGAGACTCTTGCATCAAACAGCGGTGGCCACAGGTGGTCGTGTCATGTCAGCGACTAGCCTCCGTTACTTGCTGGCTCCCCTGCTGATGCTTTCACTCTCCATTGGCATGAGTTCCATGCACCTCTGTCGCCTTTGAGCTGTCCGAGTGTCATCATGTCAGCTTGCTGTCTGCTCTGTCAACTGTGGTGAGAGGGTGGGGGGGTGACAGGTCGCCTGTAGCTAATAGCTGCCGATGTGACCATGTCGTGACGTCACGTCAGCTGCTCGCTTGCCCGGGGTGGCATTTTCCTTTCTCGCCAGCAGCTGCGACGCTGGTGGTCGCGTGATGTCAGGGGCAAGCCGCCATTACCTGCTGGCTGCCTATACAGAGCCCAGCCTCGTCTACTTCTCACACACCGTTTGGAATACTGTAGTCCTCTGCACAATCCTTAGCGCATATTTTAGTGCTGGGCTTCTACTATGAATGTTTACAAAAACGTATAGATAGAAAATCATAACAAAAATACGAACTGTTTGTAGTTAAACTTTACGCTATATTAATGGGAAAAAGTGATTTATTGCTTTCTTTCATTTGAACAATATTACTACTAAAGTTCTTTTGAAAAAATTATAATCTTCGATAATTGATCACGTATCTAAAATAAATAAAATAAATATTTTCTAGTGCTGAAGCCATGTTACTGTAGTGTATGTCAGTGTTTTGTTAGTTTCCCAACACCGCTCGTGCACCCCAATGGACTAACATGGTACAGCTCGCACATTCATGCTTCAAGAGCTGTCACGCCGTGCAACACTTACTTCTAATTATTCTACCCGTTACCAAGTCTAGCTACCTATAAACCCTTTCTACTTTTCGCTAATCTGGTCTTTGATACTTCCCATGATGCCAACTTATTGGTCGGTAATGCTGATGCAAACATCTGGTGCAGAATACTGTTCAGAACCTTATGTACACTCCTTTCTGTGCTGCCAGAATAGATCCAACATCGGCACGAATTCACCTTTCTCTCTGAAAGTGACCAATAACTGTCAAAAATCGACGTACAGATACCATCAAATAACAGATTATGCAAAGACATAAAAGACCAGTTGAATTATAATTTGTAGTGCATAAGGATTTGTGATTTTCTCCCTTTTTTAATCTAGTCACAACCCCATATCTTTCCTATTCATCTAAAGAGGTACTATCATGACTTGCACTCCGGTACTTAAGCCACCACGTAATACAAAACGTCATCAATGATGCACCTCTGGCGCTCGCGATCCACGATCGAAATACCACAAGCGAAATATCATTGCACTACTGGCGATAATCCATAAGCGATAACGACAGACGAAAAAGTGCCACCAGGGAAAATGTCGCACCATAGGCGATTATCCGTAAGTGTAACCACACTCGGAAACCACCAATAGGAACAGATCACCCCTCTGGCGATGACACTAATCGAACCAAAGCGGGGGAAAAAAATATTCCAACTCAACGTGCCTCTGGCGTGGACAGCTCATGTCCGTCTCGCAAGATACTCCCATCGGTAACGGTGGCATGATCAAAGTCACGCCAAGATCCACTATCGTATCGCAAACAAACTTTGTGGCACCACTATCGCATCCTCATTCCGATCGGTGGAACAGACCGTGCATACGTCCCACTGGTAACACACACAATATGAGCGGAAGAAACCAATCCATTACAGCATTTCAAGATGAATTTTTAGAATAACTGTGTCTCCAAGAGCTGCACAATTATTTCTCAACGCAACATGTAAGTTTCACGTTGTTTGCTGTGGCGTGATAAGCCACTAATATAGTAATGTATAAAACCGACCAGTTTTATCATGAACCCAAGTGATTTCCGCCCAGAAATGGCACATTCCTATTCAAGAAATAAATTTATATCTGTGAAACATGAGAGTATACCAGTACGTCTCAAATTTGCAGTAAATTATTAAAGTGCAAATGCTGTACAGAAAACTACAAATTCATTGATGAGATGTCACAGTGAGATGATATTATCCTCTAATTATAATAATAAATAATCCAAAAAGTGTACGTGCAAACAAATAAAGAACAATAAGCGAGTAGTGATGGGAGAATCGACTGTCTGTAACAGTCGATTTTTTTTTTATTTGGTACAGTCGGATTTTTCACTCGAATCAAGAAACCGAATGAAACTAACCTCTGCGGCGATGTCAGCTACATGATTGTCACTCACCGAGTTTGAATTATTTATTTACATCTTTTTCAGCCTTTTCGGTTATACACAAATAATAAATAGGGTTGACAACTTTTCTAGAGACAAAGAAGATTGGAAAGGAACGCATATTTCTAAAAATAAAGTAAAAAAAAGGGTGTACCAGAAAGAATAACCGATTTCGTCTATATTTCTGAAACGAATAAACATATACAATGAATTTTATTTTTTGGTAAACTGGAAACTCTAGAAGTTTTTTTTTCATATCTTTTCATAGGTGTTCAGTATGCCACCTTGAGATGCACGGCATATGTCAGTGTTGAATTCAAATTGTTCCCACACTGCAGTGAGCATGTCTTTAGTTACAGCTTTCACAGCCGCTGTTATGCGATGTCTCAGTTAACTCATTATTGTTGGTGAAGGAGGCACAAAAACTGAGACTTCTATAAATCCCCACGGGAAATAATGACATAAATTCAGGTTCAGTGACCTTGGAAGCCAGTAACGTAAGGCTGAATCATTTGGTCCAATGCGGCCGATCCATCGTTCAGTAGTCCTTCGGTTTAAAATTTCCCGCAATTCCAGATGCCAGTGTGCTCCATCCTGTTGGTAAATGAAGTCGTTCGAAGCAGTCTCCAACTGTGGGGAAAGGAAAGTTCCCAAGTATATCGAGATATGCGTTCCCTGTAACAGTGTTCTCGGCAAAGAAAAATGGACCATACACCATTTGCTGTAAAACTGCAGGAACCACATTAAATTTTGGAGAGTCCGTCTCATGTTGTACAACTTCATTTGGTTCTACCGTACCCCATATTCTCATAATATGACGGTCCACCTTTCCATTTAAATCGAATGTTGTCCCGTCACTAAACACTAAGCGTGGAAGAAACTGTCACCTCCTCCATCTGGCCAAGAACAAAATTACAGAACCTTACACGTTGTTGTTTGTCATATTCACGAAGAGCTCGCAGTAGCTGAATTTTGTATGGTTTTATGTGTAAAAGTCGACGCAACATACGCCAGACGGGGATCGGGGGCATGTTGAGCTGTCGAGATGCACGGCGAACGGATTTCTGCTGACTTCTTGTGAAACTATGGCTTGTGCTTTCGACGTCTGTGTCAGACACTCGGGGACGGCCCATCGATTTTCTCTTACCCAAACAACCTGTTTCCTGCAATTGTTCATGCCATCGTCTAACGCTCTGTGCTGTAGGAGGATCCACACCATACCTAGTACGAAAGTCACGCTGAACAGTTGTTACTGACCCGCACTGCGCAAAACGCAGAACTTAAAACGCTTTCTGTTGTCCCGACACCAGTTTTACTAGAACTGAAGTATGCGCATACTGTTGCTACCAAGCGGGAACCACGTAAAACTCGAGAGTTTTGCTTGTTACAACAGTACGTTTTCATGTCCATATCTCAAATGACATAATTTTTTAAATCGGATTATTCTTTATGATACATAATATATTTTCAAAACGCGTGTATTTACTTACTGCTGCGCTGAAGATTTGTATATATATGAATGAACAATCACTTTTTAACACCTTTTTATTACGACAGTTTCTTATCTGTCTTTTTCTTCGGTACAAATTCTGCAATAGATTTTAAACTAACTTACCGGTAAGCTGTAGACTTGAAACATCATAGTTAGTTCAGAACTGGATGATAACGCAATATTAACTTGCTTTCTCTTCCAGTGCTTGGTGGAGAGTACGTACTTGGTGTACCACTGGTATTTTCCCGTTTTCTTGTTCCGGTCGCGAATGTTTCACAGTTAATAATGATTGTTGCTAAGCATCCCTATGAGCTTCATTGTCTCTCATTCTTATATTCGCGGTCTTGTCGCGAGATATGCCTACGAGGAAGCAATATATTGGTTGACCCAGCTGAAGAGAAAGTGAAATAAACCTGAAGCCAACCACATGTCTCTTTCATACTCCAATCAAAATGTTTTAATTCAATTTCAAACACACACAAGAATAGAAAACACAAAACAACTATTTAAACAGAGAAACTTTTCAATGTAAAACGGTTTTAAAACGGACTAATAAATATTAAGTAAACTCTCATAGCACCATATAGATTCCTAACGTCATTCTGAAGATTTGTGCTTGTGAATTTAAATAGCTACCTGTAAAACTGAAAACATCGGGAGCCCGAATATAGCTGGTGAAGTATTTTTCTTTGCTAAATGTTTACCTTCCACGTTGTAAGTAGGCTGTTTAGGTTTTTATGTTGGTAACGCCACGTAACGCTCTATATGAAAATCACTGGCTGTGCTGTGTGCAGTCTGTGGCTGGTTGGCATTGTTGGAATAGTCGCCATTGTAGTGTTAGGCAGTTGGCTGTTAACAGTGCGTAGCGTTGCGCAGTTGGAGGTGATCTGCCAGCAGTTGTGGATGTGGAGAGAGAGATGGCGGACTTTTGAGAGTGGACGATCTAGACGTGTGTCCATCAGAGACAGTAAATTTGTAAGACTGGATGTCATGAACTGATATATATATATATATATATATATATATATATATATATATATATATATATATATATATAATGACTTTTGAACACTATTACAGTAAATACATTGTTTGTTCTCCATCAAAATCTTTCATTTGCTAACTATGCCTATGTAGTGCCTTAAGTAGTTAGAATCTTTTGTTCAGCTGGCAATATTGGCGCACGCTGAATTAAAGTAGTTTGAGTAACGAAGATTTTTCTGAGGTAAGTGATTCATGAAAGGTATAGGTTATTGTTAGTCTGGGCTATTCTTTTGTAGGGATTTTTGAAAGTCAGATTGCGTTGCGCTAAAAAATATTGTGTGTCAGTTTAAGCACAGTCATTTATAATTTTTCCAAGGGGATGTTTCAACGTGAATAAATGGCTGAATATTGAAATGATATTGCAGCTGTGGATATCATCAAACATTGCCTATAAAATTGAACGCAAACCCTCGTTAAAACCAGGCAAGATTCCTTTCTTTTTCATATATCATAAAAGGAACCATTACGCTCATCTTTGTATTTTGTATCCCCAATTAGGGCTGCAATACGTCCGGTTTCCCCAGTATTGGTCCTATTTTGAGGGCGTCCAGAGGCATGCTGGAGGGATTTTTATACACCTGTCTGGGGTAAACCTGGACCTCTTTGAGTGTCTGTAGAAATTCGATTTTTTTGGGGATAGAGTGTAATAACCTTGGCTAAAATTCATTAAAGGAGGACCGAACCATAGATACACTATGTGACCAAAAATATCCGGACACACCCAAAAACATACGGTTTTCATATTAGGCGCATTGTGCTGTCACCGACTGCCAGGTACTCCATATCAGCGACCTCAGTAGTCAGTAGACATCGTGAGAGAGCAGAATAGGGTGCTCTGCGGAACTCACGGCCTTCGAACGTGTGCAGGTGATTGGGTTCCACTTGTGTCATACGTCTGTACGCAAGATTTACACACTCCTAAACATCCATAGGTCCACGTTTCCGATGTTATAGGCAAGTGGAAACGTGAAGAGACATGTGCAGTACAAAAGCGTACAGGCCGATCTCGTCTGTTGACTGACAGAGACCGCCTACAGTTGAAGAGAGTCTTAATGTGTTATAGGCAGACATCTATCTAGGCCATCACACAGGAATTATAAACTGCATCAGGATTCACTGCAAGTACTATAGCAGTTAGGCGGGAGATGAGAAAACTGGGATTTCATGGTCGAGCTGCTGCTCATTAGCCACACGTCACGCCGGTAAATGCCAAACGACGCCTCGATTGGTGTAAGGAGCGTAAATATTGGATGATTGAACAGTGTAAAATCGTTGTGTGAAGTGACGAATCACGTTATACAATGTGGCCATCCGATGGTAGCGTGTGGTATGGCGAATGCCCGGTGAACGTCATCTGACAGCGTGTGTAGTGCCAACAGTAAAATTCGGAGGCGGTGGTGTTATGGTGTGGTGGTGTTTTTCATGGAGGGGGCTGGCACCCCTTGTTGTGGCACTATCACAGCACAGGACTGCATTGATGTTTAAAGCACCTTCTTGCTTCCCACTGTTGAAGAACAATTCGGGGATGGCGATTGCATCTTTCAACACGATGGAACATGTGTTCATAATGCACGGCCTGGGGCGGAGTGGTTACACGACAATAACATCCCTGTAATGGACTGACCAGCACAGAGTCCTGACCTGAATCCTATAGAACACCTTTGGGATGTTTTGGAACGCTGACTTCATGCCAGGCCTCAGCTCTTCTTCAAGATCGGGTTGCCATTCCTCAAGAAACCTCCTAGCACCTGACTGAACGTATGCCTGCGGGAGCGTAAGGTGTCATCAAGGCTAAGGATGGGCCAGTACCATATTGAATTCCAGCATTACCGATGGAGGGCGCCACGAACTTGTAAGTCCTTTTCATCCAGGTGTCCAGATATTTTTGATCACATAGTGTAGTTACTTCATTTTAGTCTATTAAAAACGTAGCGGCAAGCACGCTTTGGAATTCTCCTATACGCATACAGTATGTTCCAATGTGATCTTTACAACTTTATCGTACATATCTTAGAAATGGGAATAAGCAGAAAGGTGCAGTTTACGGCATAAGGTTCAGACACGCCTAAAGCTGTTTTTTTTTTCTTCTTCTTATTCTCTTATGTTAGTTACTGACTGGCCACTCTCCACATCCAGATCCTGCGGAACTCCATTAAATTTTTTTTTTCTTCGGGCGGGACACGCACGAACTACGAACTCGCATGAGAGCAGCAGTAGCACACTTGAATGAGGACATCCTAGGCCGGACAACAAACTGGAATATTTCTTACATAATCTGTGTGCTACAGACAGCGCACATACCTGAGGTGACCGTCCGTCCCTTCGATGCCCATGTTGCCGTGACAGTCACGATTTTCCTAGCTATGTCCCGAATTTTTTCTAAAGTAATTCGGGACATCTATTTGTTCTGGATTTAACAATTATGAAAAGACGTTGGGGTCATCTGGCACTAGACTGTATTGAATGTAGATGGGCTATGATACTCTCTAAGAGCTAGAGTAATTTGTTGTGTATTGTGTACTTAGTAGTCGGAACATGATGTTCATGTCCTTTTCATTGTATATTCCATTAGTTTTAGGGCAGAACACCCAATGTACCGATAGAAACACGCAACACCACTATGGGTTGTTCTATTGTCGCCATGTCTGAACAGATCTTTAGGTTGCAAGCAGGGCTCAAACAGAAATTTGGGGATGAATAACATTCTGGCAGTGAAGCCAGGACTGTGCGAAAACTGGACAGAAGGCAATCGAAGCTTATTAGATGTGGTACTACAGAAGAACGTTGAAATCAGGTGTACTGATAAGATAAGAATTTATCTATTTAGCTTCTATGGTAGTAAAGGGAGTTGTAGAGGGTAGAATCTGTAGAGGAAGACGAAGACCGGAATATATCCAACAAGTAACTGAGGGCGTAGGCTGCGATTGCTACTCCGAGACGAGCAAAGGCGAGGAATTTATGTTGGGCAGCATAAAACCAACCAGAAGGCTGACGACTCAAAAAAAAAAAAATAAATAAATAAAATAAATAAAAGAACTAGGATCACCACACTGTTGGAAGAGATAGATATAGCAACTAGGGGACGTGGTGTTCACCTTGTGTTTTTTTCAGTCATAAAATGTCACAGGTTTGGGTGTGAGAACATTTCGACACTGTCGTCAGCCAGAATGGTACGAGTTGAGACGAGTGAATCACAAAAGATGGGAATGCATGAGTAAGAAACAAGAATATCAATATCAGCAAAGGAATTTGTTAACCCTTTCAGTTTCAAAATATTAGAAATCAGATATTTTCAATTTTCTTGCCGGCCGCGGTGGTCTAGCGGTTCAGGCGCTCAGTCCGGAACCGCGCGACTGCTACGGTCGCAGGTTCGAATCCTGCCTCGGGCATGGATGTGTGTGATGTCCTTAGGTTAGTTAGGTTTAAGTAGTTCTAAGTTCTAGGGGACTGATGACCACAGATGTTATGTCCCACAGTGCTCAGAGCCATTTTTGAATTTTCTTTTTTTATTGTATTGCAAGGCATACATCGAGACGAAATAATGTGAAAAACACGTGTTGCATACATGAAATGAACACACACGGGGTGGTTTTATAGGGAAAATGCAGTTACTTTCTGCAGATAGGCATTGGGCTACTTGACAGAGACCAGACTTCTTCAGTCTGATTCTGTTTGGTTCCTTCTTTGTGCTGCAGCGTACACAATGCTTTCATGTGCCATTTATTGGTAGATTCTTTGCTTCTATTGTATGCTTTTCATCTGGAACAACAGTTGTACATTTTTTAGCTAATGGTTCTGACGATGTACATGGACGTGCAGGACATTCTGATAGCAAACTATCCCCAAACGTCAGGCGAAACGTAATCTCCACTTCCACTGCTACTGTCACTCTCTGAATAGGCGTCGGAAGAAATCCGTTCCAAAAGGGACGTCAGATTTTCCTCTTTATCCTGCGAGAGTGCATCTTGTGAAACTTTAAAGCCAGCAGTCTGTCACAGATAGCTATGATACTCTTAGAGCCGCAGTGGTTTCAAAATGGACCACTACAATTATTACGAAAATAAATACATAAATTTAAATACCATCACAATAAAATAAAATTTGACAGATATCTGTACCTTAACCATGGGAAAAAATGCCTTGTATTCAATCACAATCTGAAAGCAGACAATCGTGCACCACATACAAAAATGGATTCTGCTAAGATTTGAAACGTATGAACTTCTGCAAGTTACAACTGCTAGGGGGCAGCACTTACTGGAGATATAAAGGGTGGCTACAGATGTAGCTATTGTGCCTATGTGACGAAATAAAGAAAACGTAGGTGGTTTCATTCGGAGCCACATCGTCTGAAACGGTTAAACGCGAAAGGGAACATGTCAGCCGTCCGGAAACGTTTCCTATAAAGTGTAGTACTGCTTGTGGAATTTCTTTGATGGCAGGCAACATAGATTTTTGGTAGATAAAGGGACACATGTATGCATCGTCGTGGTATATCTCTGGTGTAGAAAGAGACCAGTGCCTCCGTGTTACTGGTTACGCTGAATTGATAATAGTGATGTAAGGTTATTGAAGACGGCACTGCTCAATGTCTTCTTGGCAAACAAATAGGCCTCAGCTATAAAATGCTTTTATTGACCAAAGTCTTACACGATGGAAGTCGCTGTACACTGCCACAGTTTCGGGGTCTTAACTCCATCATCAAGCGTACCCGAAATCTAACAAAACTAGGACAACATGTCCATGCCCGAACAACTGGTACCAAGCTGTGGGTGCAAAGAATCCCATCGTCCAAGGGCGGGCTGGGAAAATGGCTCTTGTCTCAAAATTGCCACTAGGAATGCATGCAATCGAGCGCTGTGTGAACCGTGTGGCTACGGCAAGAAAACTCGAGGCAGACAATTGTCTACTTGTTGTTTGGGCATGGCGTCCTACTGCTGCTAGATTTCAAATACATCAGATAAAGGGGCTAAGACTCCGACATTTTTTAATCTTTGAAATGTTTTACCTTTTAGTTTCGTAGGTTCACAGCCTATCATTTGTTCTCTTTTTTGCTACTGTATGCAGATTTTTGCATTTTTTACGCATTTTGGGCTTTGCATTATGGTTTTAGTAATACATTCAGTGTCCTGTGTCTGATGCTTTCATGCACTTCCTCTGTTATTAGTCATGCTACTTTTTCCTGTTTTCTTGTTAAGGCGAACATCTCCCATACTGGATGGACGCTGGTTTCGATTATTACCTATATTACTTGTGTTTTGTCTTTTCGGCGTTCGTACGTATTCGTAATTCAGTTCCTCTTCATGCCGTTTTATGCGCCCCCTTCACGGTATTTACCACGAACACGGCCCGCGGCGGTAGCGTTCTCGCTTCCCACGCCCGGGTTCCCGGGTTCGATTCCCGGCGGGGTCAGGGATTTTCTCTGCCTCGTGATGGCTGGGTGTTGTGTGCTGTCCTTAGGTTAGTTAGGTTTAAGTAGTTCTAAGTTCTAGGGGACTTATGACCACAGCAGTTGAGTCCCATAGTGCTCAGAGCCATTTGAACCATTTGAACCATTTGAACCACGGCCCGCGGTGTTACCGCTCAGTCCTCTTGCCGTAGCCACATGGGTCACAAAGGTGCCCTGTATCAGCGTTCGTTAAGGATTGAATTAGAATGTTACAGTTGTTTCCTCGTGATTCGTCATATCATGTTGACAGCTGACTTTCCTTTTACAGCGGAGAGTCTTTGTGTATTGAACGTTGTTTTAGCGTGTGGCTTCCATCTAATGTTCTATGGTAGCTTGTTTTTGTAGACTGCACGCATTCCCGGTGGCAATTTTGGGACAAGAGGCATTTTCCTAGGCCTCGCTTAAAAGTTGTGGTTCTCTGTAGCCACCATTTGGGATGCTATTATGACAGACCATTTCGGTAGATGTTTGCCTAATAGTTGTTTGGGCATGGAGATGAAGTCCTACTGCTGTTAGGTAAAATATTTTTTAATCATTTCAGTTGATAAATTAGTTTCTAAATTTAAATTTTTTAATTGTTTAAAGAAGTGGTTTACATCTATACTTTTACTTTAGATTTCAGACAGATTTGATGACGAGGATAAGATCCCGAAATCCTGGTAGCGTATACCGACTTCTGTTGTGTAAGACTTCGGTCAATAAAAGTATTTTGCAATTGTGGCGGATTGTTTAAGATGAAGATGCTACAAAACTCTTAATCGCCATACAGCATTGCTCGTTTACAGGTTATTCAAGAATACCAACTGATTATACTTACAAACTGCAGAAGCAGCAAAGCCCAATGACAAGCGTCTTCCACGGCGAATCCAAAATATAATTTCAAATTTTAAGTAGCTGCAGTAAAAGTGTTTAACAAAAGGTTACAGGTCAAATCTGTCGAAAATTATAACAACTACACAAATGGCTCAAGCCCCAAGGACAAGTGTCTACTATGGGCCAAGATACAGGTACAACTTTACACACAATTTCCATAAAGGAACGTGTTTTTTTGGTCATAAGACCAGTTTACCTGAAACACTGACCGAATTTAAATTGACCGAATTACACTTCAACCTTAATAGCATTTATGACAAATACAGAGTTAACAGAATTTAGGACCGGCGGCCATGCAAGAATTTTACGATTGGTGAAGGTGCTTTAGGATTTACAAAAGTTGGTAAATACTTTGGAAGGTTTTAACCTTAGACACAGAGAGCTTTATAGCGAATTGGACGAGCAAAACAATAGTTTCTAGTTTTACTAAAAGCCACATCTAGACGGTGTCGCTTAAATTTACTCAAATAGGATTTAGAAGAAATCAGTTACCTTAAATCACCTGTAGCTGATATTCGAAACACCAAAACAAGCCAAGCCCTTAATTGTAGATGTTACAGGGAAGCGAACCGTGGCAATAGCTGACCACGTATGCAGATGGAATTGACTAAGTCCGATGGGCCGTAACTGTAAATGAACAAATGACAAGCTGTTTAGCACATAGGTGGCTAGATCGGAAAAAAGCAAACGACAAGTAATACGGACTTGAGGTAATCAGCTGGCCAGATGCCTAACCAAAACAGGTACCTTTCCTCACAGATGTGTTACAAAATCATTTGATGAAAGTCACCACATCGAACAAAGCATACAATGAGGCCCCGATGAATAATGCATTAAATAACGAATGATGGGACACACACACACTCACACACAAATACATAGGCAGAATTAAACACTATTATAGTCAATTATAGAGCCAATGCATAACATAAATTTGACTAGCACTGAATGCACTAAACAGTATTCCAATAAAATACTTGAAGGCTGTCGACTGGGCAAGCACTAAGTGCTAAAAGCTATTCTTATGAGACGCCAGAACCATAAATGAGTTAGAGGCTGGCAAGCATTAAATAAACACTATTTAAAAATAGAGAAAAACACAATACACTAAGTAATGTGTGAGGCAGGATGTTTACAGTTAACAGTAAGTACCTGGAACATTACTGTCACAAAATAGAAGACGCTTTAAAGAAGCCTGACAAGGATGACATAAAAGAATCTTCGTCTTTCGGTTGTGTCTTTGTCCCGCAGTTTTCGCAGGGTCGGCATTGTTAAAATCGGATTTGGCATGATTAACTGAAGGGGGTGGCCGGATGCCCTTCCTGCCGCCAACCCATACCCCCTAGAACGGGTTCAGTGTAAGAATCTTCGTCTTTCGGTTGCGTCTTTGTCCCGCAGTTTTCGCAGGGTCGGCATTGTTAAAATCGGATTTGGCATGATTAATTGAAGGGGGTGGCCGGATGCCCTTCCTGCCGCCACGCCATGCCCCCTAGAACGGGTTCAGTGTAAGAATCTTCGTCTTTCGGTTGTGTCTTTGTCCCGCAGTTTTTGCAGGGTCGGCATTGTTAAAATCGGATTTGGCAGGATTAACTGAAGGGGGTGGCCGGATGCCCTTCCTGCCGCCAACCCATACCCCCTAGAACGGGTTCAGTGTAAGAATCTTCGTCTATCGGTTGTGTCCTTGTCCCGCAATTTTCGCAGGGTCGGCGTTGTTAAAATCGGATTTGGCATGATTAATTGAAGGGGGTGGTCGGATGCCCTTCCTGCCGACACGCCATACCCCCTATAACGTAATCAATGTATCCCAGATGTGTGCGTCTAGTGCAAACCATGAAATAGTGCGAACTTGTTGCAAATGACTTCGAGTCGTGTAACTGAGGCGGGACGTGGAAACCAGCGCGGTATTCACCTTGGGGGATGTGGAAAACCGCCTAAATTTCACATCCAGGCTGACCGCCACACCGGCCCACGTTGTTAATGCGCAGACGGATTCGATCTGGGGTCAGGAAGCAGCGCATTAGCGCTCTCGGCTAACCTGGCGAGTCATGACATAGAAGATTCGGGGCAAGTAATATTGTGGACACAACACAGCAGCCTCGCTGCTCAGTAACGTGGCGTGTAGACAACAAAATTTGATATTTAATACATGTTCGCCAGAAATCGCGATTACGTGTTCTGAATATCGGCCAGACAAAGCCTTTGACTCACACTACAGCGGACCGGAGGAACGGCACAAATAGCAAGTTGGTCCGAAAGGAGTGATTCGCATAGAAATTTAGAAAAGGAATGGCAAAACCACTCTCCAACGCACACCATTAGGAGGCTTGCAGAGTATGGTGTGGACATAGATTTTAAATTTTTAATTAATATTTATAAAACCTGAAATATTAAATTGTTTGATTTTTACGGTTATAAATAATTATGTTCGTTTGAAGTTGTCAGATTAAATATGCTTAAAAATAATAGTAACAGATTGCAAAACTATTTAAATGTAGTTAATTGACCTTTTCTGGGCGATATGTTACGTTTTTTGGTGGTCGGGCACCTGTCACTCCCAGCTCACTGCTTGCTGACGATTTCACCATTGACGTCTTCCGAAAACTAGTTTTTCACGTGATAGGAAGCGCTGGTTAAAAAAAAAAAAAGAAAAGTTCAAGAGTATGTGACATCTCATGGGACTTAACTGCTAAGGTCATCAGTCCCTAAGCTTACACACTACTTAACCTAAATTATCCTAAGGACTAACACACACACCCATGCCGGAGGGAGGACTCGAACCTCCGCCGGGATCAGCCGCACAGTCCATGACTGCAGCGCCTCAGAGCGCTCGGCTAATCCCGCGCGGCAGCGTTGGTTCAAATGGCTCTGAGCACTATGCTGATGTCATCAGTCCCCTAGAACTTAGAACTACTGAAACCTAACTAACCTAAGGATATCACATACATCCATGCCCGAGGCAGGATTCGAACCTGCGACCGTAGTGGTCGCACGGTTCCAGACTGTTGCGTCTAGAACCGCTCGGCCATTCCGGCCGGCGGAATCGCTGGGAACGACGAATTGATGAGTCGATAGATGAATCTGAAATGAAATTCCCTGTGTGTTCGCCAGCCAGACGTCGTAGAGTAAGTGGGCACTTAAACACCGGGTCGGAAGGAGGCGCCTGGAGCCGTTTAAAAGCGCAGCCACGGTGTCAGATCAGAGGGAAGGGCTGAGCACACGGCGCGGCGGCTGCCTCCCGCGACCGGGCCAGCCGGCAGGCGGCGCCTAATGCCCGGGCTCAGAGCGCGCCGCCCGCTAAGCCGCTCCAATCGGTCGCTGCGCCGCCGTGGCCGCCGCCGCTGCGGGCTGAGGGATGGCGCCGCTTTGTCTGCGGCTGCCGAGAAATGGCGCCGCCGGCCCGCCTAACGCTGTCCGTCCGTCTTGGCGCGGTCGCCTCACCACACCACACCGCACCACGTCACGGCCCTCCCGGCCTGCGCTGCGCCGTGCTAAGCCCCGACAACGAGGCGCCACTCAGTTGTCTTCTGCCTGCTCCACAAACAGACCGTGGCCCAGCGGCTCGTCTGTCTCCGTCACCAGAGTCTCGGTAACCACACGTAATTTTGCAAGGAGGAGACTGTAATTTCCATAGCAGTACCGGTACCTCCAAGTCTCAAAAATGGCTCTGAGCACTATGGGACTTAACTTCTGAGGTTATCAGTCCCCTAGAACTTAGAACTACTTAAACCTAACTAACCTAAGGATATCACACACACATCCATGCCCGAGGCAGGATTCGAACCTGAGACCGTAGCGGTCGCGCGGTTCCAGACTAGCGCTTAGAACCGCTTGGCCACCCCGGCCGGCTGTTCCCAAAGGGAACGCTGTATGTAGGAGCAGGAAATGGTCAATGAGAATGCCTACTTCCCGCCTATGATTCTGGTTGGCTAAAAGACCAATATGTTAAATACACTGCTGGCCACCGTAAATGCAACACCCTGAAGGAAGCATCCGAATCAAGTGAAATTTACACCATGGGTTTGCAGCGATGAGATATGCAACTGATTAGAATTTCAGCGCAGACGCATATCACGCGCGCCTGTGGCGCCACCTCATAGCGCCATTTAAGGCTTGGCGATTTCGACGAGTGTACGTGAGGCACGTGTGTTTACCTTGTGGTTGTTTCACAAGACGATCAGTTATGTCTCGTAGACAACAGTGAACATCTTTTGATCAAGTATCCGAGTTCGACAGAGGAAGGATAGTGGCTTACCGAGATTGTGGATTATCATACAGAGAAATCGCTAGTCGTGTTGGACGAAACCGAACAACAGTAATGCGGATATGTGACCGTTGGATGCAGGAGGGTACGACGGACCGACGTGGTCGATCGCATTCACCTCGGTGCACCACTGCACGTGCTGATAGGCAAATTGTGCGCATGGCAGTGACGGATCGCTCAGTGACATCCCGAACCATAGCACAGCACATTGCGTCTGTAACGCATCATCCAGTGTCTGCGCGTACCATTCGACGCCGTTTACAGCAGAGTGGTCTGTCCGCAAGACGTCCATTGCTTCGTCTGCCATTGACGCAGAACCACAGACGTCTCCGTTGCCAATGGTGTGATGACAGACGGATGTGGACGGCAGAATGGAATGACGTTGTCTTTACTGACGAGGCACGCTTCTGTCTGCAGCACCACGATAGTCGGATTGGAGTGTGGAGACACCGTGGAGAGAGGATGCTGGACAGCTGCATTATGCACCGCCACACTGGTCTTGCACCGGGTATTATGGTATGGGGCGGTATTGGATATTACTCTCGCACGCCTCTAGTACGCATTGCCGTTATTTTAAATAGCCGGCGCTACATATCAGAGGTGCTGGAGCCAGTTGTCCTTCCTTACCTTCAGGGCTCGGCGACAGCCATATTTCAACAGGATAATGCACGACCACACGTGGTACGCATTGTCCAAAGGTTCTTCGTCAATAACCAGATTGAATTGCTTCCCTGGCCGGCTCGATCTCCGGATCTTTCGCCGATAGAGAACATGTGGTCCATGGTTGCTCAACGAGTGACCCAGATTACATCCCCAGCTGCCACACCAGATGATCTTTGGCAATGTGTGGAAGCTGCTTGGGCTGCTGTACCCCAGGAACACATCCAACGTCTCTTTGACTCAATGCCGAGACGTGTGGCAGCGGTGATCTCCAACAATGGCGGCTACTCTGGCTACTGATACTGGCAGGAACCACATGTCACAGACGTCTGTAAACGTAATCATTTGATACTTGGTCAACATGTTATCTACAAAATAAATCTTGTTGTGCTACCTCTTGTCTTTCTTGGTGTTGCATTTACGGTGGCCAGCAGTGTAATTCCGTAGAGCGATTTTGGAGCTGGCGAAATCAAGGAGTCATCTTGCACAGCCTGTGAGTTTGAGGTGGCAAGACGCGAGCCCTCTGGTGCAGAGTTTGTGCTTTAAGTGTTCATCATTTCAAAAGTATGAAGTTAACAATCCTTCATGGTCAACGATGTTACGTGTCCTTCACAGAAGGCCTATAAAGCATTCGAAGATGCGGTCCACGTGCACGGGCACCGAATTCTGCGTAGATATTCCCCTTTCCTTCGCTGCGAGTGTTGAGGATTAGTGAGTGTGAACTTTGTGGGTAAAGAGAGACTCCTCAGAGTAGAGTGAAAACCATTAGCTACGTAGTGATGGTGTCGAATAAGAAGGAAGGAAGGAAAGAAGACAGGGCTTAACGTCCCATCGACATCGAGGTCATTAGAGGCGGAGCACAAGCTTGGATTTTGGCGAGGATGGGAATGGAAATCGGCTGCGACCTTTTAAAGGAATCATAGAGGTATTTGCCTTGAGCGATTTAGGGAAATCATGGAAAACCTAATTCTGGACAGCCAGACGCGAGTTGAAACGTCGTCCTACCGAATGAATATCCTGTGGTAACCACTCGGCCACCTCGCTCGGTGTCAAATAAGACTAACGGTCATGGTGACGATTAATTTATACCAAAAAGTTTTATTTATTTCTATTCAAATTTGAGAGTCGTTTCTGTTCGCTTTTCCCTATTAACTTTGACCTTAAATGAAAGAACTCGGTATATTGTCCTCGATGGCAAGTGTTTATCAGGGACAAGGGTATAGTCGGGAGTTCCCCAGGGAAGTACGATAGGACTGCTTTTGTTTTCTATATACTTAAAAGACCTAGGCAGGGTGGGCAGCAATCTGCGGTTGTTGGCTGATGATACTGTGGGGTACAGAAAGCGACGAAGATGAGTGACTTGGCAAAATTTGTAGTTGGTGTGATGAGTGGCAGCTGGCTCTAAATGTACACAAACTCTAACTTGGTGCGGATGAATAGGGAAAATAAACGTGCAATGTTCGGATGCAGCATTAATAGCGTATTCCTTGACACAGACACGTCGTTTAAATATCCGTACGTAGCGTTGCAAAGCTATATGAAAAGCAATGACCATGTGAGAATTTCGGTAGGGAATGTGAATGATCGACTTCAGTTTACTGGGAAAATTTTGCGAAAGTTTGGTTCATCTGTAAAGGAGATTATAACTGAGTACTGCTCGAGTGTTTGGGATCCGTACAGATTGGATTAAAGGAAAGTCGGCCGTTGTGGCTGAGCGCCTCTAGGCGCTTCAGTCCGGAACCGCGCTGTTGCTACGGTCGCAGGTTCGAATCCTGCCTCGGGCATGGATGTGTGGGATGTCATTAGGTTAGTTAGGTTTAAGTAGTTCTAGGTCTAGGGGACTGATGACCTCAGATGTTAAGTCCCATAGTGCTCAGAGCCATTTGAACCATTTCGATTAAAGGCAAAAATCGAAGCAATTCAGAGGCGGGCTACTAGATAAGCTATCGGTAGGTATGAACAATATCCAAGTGTTATGGAGATGCCTCTGGAACTCAAATAGGAATCCTGGGAAGGAAGACATCGTTATTTTCAAGGAACACTCTTAATAAAATTTAGAGAACCGCTATCTGAAGCTGACTGCATACGATTTTACTCCATTTCGCATAAGGACTGCGAAGATATGATACTAGGAATTTGAGCTCATATGGAGGACCTTGCCTAGTAAGGCGGTGCGGGTCTCCCGCATCGTTCCCCTACGCTCTGTAAAGAAGCATGGGACTTCATTTCCATTTTCATTCATGGAGGCATACAGACAGTCGTTTTTCCATCGCTCTATCTGCGAGCGGAACAGGAAAGGAAATGACCAGTAGTCGTATAAGATACCCTCCGCCACGCACCGTACCGTAGGATAAGGAGATGTACCTTTCTTGTGGTTTTGATGATTATCTGCGAGATTTGCTAGTAACTAGATGGACGCAGTGCATAGAACTGTTATCAGAGGTCGTCCAGTGGTCGGATATCAGCATATTTCGTGAAAGTAGATAACTGTAATGTTTTTATTTATTAACTGTGGAGATGATTGATTCTGTCTCACGGGTTAAAGCATGGTTGGAAACCCCTTCTTTTATATGTGTAGCAGTAGGTCTGGTCTGCTACTGAATCTTCATCGGATGGAATCTGTAGAGTATTACGTCATGTAATTTGTCTCCTGCGTTGCACATCTCCAAGAGTGCGTGGTGACTAGCCCCAGCCGTGAGCGACACCGTAGTAGCTCCGAGGACAGACAAAAGGAACGTTTAAATTTCAGGTTAGCAATCAGTCGGCGCACTTGTCCTGTGGTACAAGAGTATGACATACTTTCGGCACCTGTAACAGTGTATTACTCCATAGCTTACGACACTAGCTCGATGGGCTTGCAGAGACCAACACAGAGGGTCGTTTCGAGGCACCATTGTGTTAGCCTCACTACGTGATGCTACCTCAAACAGCAGCCAAACAAACCGTCACCGAGACGTCATTTATACACACTCCAAAAAAATGTTCAAATGTGTGTGAAATCTTATGGGACTTAACTGCTAAGGTCATCAGTCCCTAAGCTTACACACTACTTAACCTAAATTATCCTAAGTACAAACATACACACCCATGCCCGAGGGAGGACTCGAACCTCCACCGGGATCAGCCGCACAGTCCATGACTGCAGCGCCTCAGACCGCTCGGCTAATCCCGCGCGGCTATATACACACTCCAGTCAGAAGGCATGTTTGAAGCTGCAGCCATAACAAGACGGTCGCCGTGGACCTCACAGCATCCACTCGACAGTCATCATTAGTAACACTACAACTCGAATGTGAAGGTCCAGGCTTCGAGGCGCCACGCCACCCTACCTCCACGCTGTGGATATCCCCGTCCAAAACCAGCCGAGCTTTAACTGCCATGACTGCCAGTCACTCTCTCGAGACTCTGTGCGTCAGCAGCATCAAACAACCAGTGTCATCACGTCCCAAACTACGCCGCGGGAGCGCCATGTTGCCGGGCCGTCACCGGCTCATGTATTGCGGCGTAGGCTGAACTCGCGACCGACAAGACAGTCTACAGAGCCAACACCACAGCCCATTATCTCGAGGTGGGGTGAACCCTAGTGTATGCACTGGCTCGTAGTGACACTAACCTAGATAGAATTAAGAAGAAATACAAATTATTGCTAGCAGAAAATTGCAGTTTTTTTCCCTTGCAGTAAACTTTTATCACCTTTTTTCTTTACTAGAAAGTAAGCTGTGACGATCCATCGAGTGTCCATTTCATTTTTCGTCTCTAAGTGAATCATTTCCACCTAGCACAATGTGCTGTTGTTTGCTAAAGAGATTTGTTGAGGATAACCAAACTAACTGTTCGAAAAATAAGCTAATAATTGTTGTGAACATACTTTGCATGGTGTGAGAGATTGTGTGATTTTGAGTTGCAGACACAACAAGAACGTCTGTGACCGGTGAGATGAAACTAGTACAGTGACACTATGGTGGAATGGTAGCAAGGTCGTGCAACAATCAGCTTGTCAACTTTTTCTGATAAGTGTGCTCTGAGCAACAGGAGACAGCACGACCACAGACTTTTAATCCGTGACGTATGACGAATATGTTCAATGAACAAGCACAATTACAATTACACTTTGTCAGGGGTCTGCAGTCCCTTACCGAAAGATACATGTAGTTTGGCCTCACACAAGACAAAGTAGACTGGATATCCATAGCTCAGGGCCGCGAGCGTCAGAGTGATACAGCAACTGTTAGTAAGTGGAGTTTTGGCAGTTCAGGAGTTGCTGAGAGAGCGCTAAGCGAGCAGGACGTGCTGCAATGGCGCCCGTAGACGCATTGTCGACTGAGCGAGTTCCCGACGCCAACGACACAGAAATTTACCAACCGTGAGAAGAATTTTTTTGAAGTGTTTTTTTAGGTATCTACACGTACCTTCATTACGCCTTTCGCATCAACAGAGCCGGCCACCTACAATTAGGTGCAGTGAGGACTGTGCTGTGTTAAGCTAATTATTGCAATAGGGTGTGAAGATATCAAAGAGCGCCCTGTGATGAGTACAATCATCATTAAATTGTAAGGCGAAGGGAGTAACTGCCCCACACCTGTGTAACATCAATAGCGCAGTTTGTAATTACAGCAGAACAACAACAACAAAAAAAGGTTCAAACGGCTCTGAGCACTATGGTACTTAACATCTGAGGTCATCAGTCCCCTAGAACTTAGAACTACTTAAACCTAACTAACCTAAGGACATCACACTCACCAATGCCCAAGGCAGAATTCGAACCTGCGACCGTATGCAGAACAACATATTGATTATTATTACAATAGAACATTATTGATTGTGTTAATGAATTATTTAGCAGTAGAAACACTGAGACGAAACAACTCCCAGAGCAGTATTAGCCGATCAGCCCCCTTACTCATTTATTTGGCTGCTGCTCGGTGATTGTATGCAAACCAGTCGCGACTGTCTCAAGTGGTGTATGTGACATCACTGACTGAAAGGAACCGACGTTCATTATGTTCCTTCAATTGGTATTTTTTAAGTTGGTCTCGTTTTTCGTGGACATAATCTAGGGGGAGCTGCTGCAATCACCGACTGGTAATGTATTAAAGTTGAGAACACGCCTCTACCTCAAATAAAATAATGGTGAGGTACTGTCAACGTATGAACTACTAGACAGAAGGACGGGAGGAATACAACACGGGTGGGGGGGGAGATGAAAAATTCTCAGTTAACTTTCCGTGTCAGATTGGAATTGAATCTCATCCTTTCACGATTAACTTCTCGTAGAAATTAGTTGGCAGTGATTTCTTGTAAATGTGGTTACGTGGTGCTTTCTTAAGCATATAAATTGAAACTGTGTTTGTGAATAAAAGCCCGTCGTTCAAGAACGACAAATTTGGAGACTTATCCTCATGTTAGACTGTTCGTAACGAATGGCAAGTCAGATACAAAGATCCAAACACGTTGCTTTCGTGGTGGAAATTACAACATTATTGATTTCCAAATCTTTACAGCAGGCACGCAAGATTTTAGCCATTCCTGTTGGTAGTGCCTTAGCAGATCGTAACTTCAGTTGACGGACCTCTCGTTTTTGAGAAAAATGCTACAATAGTGCTCAGATTTTGAATGACATATACTTATGCCCACTTAGTTGGTAAGGTTCTCATCATTTCCTGAATAATTACATAGTTTTGTTTCATTTAAGTACAGTATGAACACGTCTGTTCCAAGTTGAATCTGGTGCACAGAGCTAGCAGGAAAGAAAAGTTAAATAGCATTTTTTATTGAGCCAGCCAAAGTATGTATACACTTCGCATCAGAATTAAAGGATCACTTTTCCGGAACACCTTAATTGCCTCTCATTGCGGCGCGTAAGTTTCAAATTTGGCTTCCTCTGGAATGGTGCAAAAGTATGGCGCTCAGCGACATCACCCTCGGTGACGCTTCAAACAGGAAGAGTCTACACATGAGAAAAAAAGGCCAGAGCTCAGAACTTCAAGTGGGTTGTAAGATGGGTTAATGATGTTACATGGAAACCAAATTTCACCAGAATTCTGTCGAGTGTTATCGTGGACGTTTCACACTATTATAAGTCATCACAGTCCCTTTTACCCATATTTCACCCCTCATTTTCACGTTTCTGTGATGGAGGTGTCAAAACCGAGACACCCAGCTCTGAAATCACGCGGTTTTCTTCTGGGTGGACGAGGAAAACACATCAGACACACTGCCACTCAGAATCAAGACGTCAAGACCGGACGGGCCGGCATAAAGGGCATCAGCGTAATCTTTCTTTTTTCTTGGGACGTGATTACCACACATTTCGCGGTCAGAAATAACAGCGCATTTCGAGACCAGTCTGGTAGCTGCTCTGGTGCCTGAGGGATAGGCAACCCCTGCGACACATCTTGGGTGGGGTTTACCTTGCGTCAGGCGCGAGAGCAGACTCCAAGCTGAACTGGTGTAGTTTCTGACAGGTATCTTTGTAACAAGCTCAACAAACTTGCGTAGGTGAGGGGGGGGGGGGAGTCTTTGACAGACCATTTGTCGTTGTATTCACGCTTATGTTAGTGTTGTGCTCCATCGTGATCACGTCCCAGGAGTGCGGAAAACAGGAGGGCTGAGAAAGCATAAGTAATTCTGAATGTTGCTGGGGTAAAGTACAAGGAGGTAAAGGCTATTTACAATTTGTACAGAAATCAGACGGCAGTCATTAGGACTCAGGGACATGAAAGGGAATCAGCAGGAGGGAAGGGAGTGAGACAGCGTTGCAGGATTGTAGATTGTGCCCGATGTTATACAATCTGTACACTGAGCAAGCAGTAAAGGAAACCAAAGGAAAATTTGAAGGGAGAATTAAAGTTCAGGGAGAAGAAATAAAAACTTTGAATTCTGCTGACGACATTGCAATTCTGTCAGAGACTGCAAAGGACTTGGAAGAGCGGTTGAACAGAATGGACAGTGTCTTGAAACGAATATATAAGATGAACATCAACAAAAACTAAACTAGGATAATGGAATGCAGTAAAATTAAATCAGTTGATGCTGAGGGAATTGGAATAGAAAACGAGACACTTAAAATAGTAGCTGAATTTTGCTATTTAGACAGCAAAACAACTAATGCTGGCTGAAGTGGCCGAAATGGAGAGGCTATAAAAGTGTGGTCTGGAAACGACAAGAAAAGTAATTCGTTTCTGAAGAGGAGAAATTTGTTAACATCGAATATGAGCTTAAATGCTAGGAAGTATTTTCTGAAGATATTTGTCTGGAGTGTAAGCACGTGTGGAAGTGAAACATGGACAAAAATTAATATCCACAAAAGAGCATAGAAGCTTTTAAAATTGGTGCCACAGAAGAATGGTGAATATTAGATGGGTTGATCATGTAACTAATGAGGAGGTGCTGAATGGAACTGGGGAGACAAGAAATTTGTGGGACATCTTGACTAAAAGAAGGGATCGGTTGACAGGACACATTCTGAGACATCAATAGATCACCAGTTTAGTACTGTAGGAAGTCATGGGCCTAAAAACCGTAGAGGGATACCAAGAGATGTATGTATACACTAAGCAGATTCAGAAGGATGTAGGTTGCTGTACTTATTATGAGACGAAGAGGCTTGCACAAGATAGAGTAACATGGAGAGCTGCATCAAACCAATCTACAGACTGAAGATCACAACAATAACAACAACTCTTTGTTGATTCGGATCACGTTCAAATTTCGAAGAATGGTTTTGAGCGGACGCTAGTGATTTAACCTGGGCACAAGAGTACAAGCTGCGCTCGCGCTCCACTCCAAATCGATATAATTGCGTTCAACGGGGATGCAGCCCATAACGTCCTTTGAGAAGGGTTGAAACGTCCGAGGGTGTCAACAGTGTCTAAGATTGTCAAGAACGTTTGTGTTACTCATCTAATCGTGAAATATCGTTTTCAACCGCAAAATGTGTGAGACTTAAGATAGCAGGGAAACCAGTGATTTGTTGACTCCCATTATGCCACACTCTGAGGACTTTTTGTTCAAAATGGTTCAAATGGCTCTGAGCACTATGGGACTCAACTTCTGAGGCCATCAGTCCCCTAGAACTTAGAACTACTTAAACCTAATTAACCTAAGGACATCACACACTTCCAGGCCCGAGGCAGGATTCGAACCTGCGACCGTAGCGGTCGCGTGGTTCCAGGCTGTAGCGCCTATAACAGCTCGGCCACCTCGGCCGGTGGACTTTTTATGTCAGTTGTGAGCGGCAGTTTGTCTGTAATGGTTTTTAACGGCCACCAGTAAGAAAACGGCGTGACTTCAATGCTGGGTGTCGCGGTTCTGACCCCTATCGCAGCAACGTTGAATGAAGGGGTGAAATGTGGATAAAAGTATCTGTGACGACCTGCTGATCGAGGAGTGAAATGTCCACGGTGACGTTGGAGAGGATTTTGGGGAATTTGGTGCCCATGTGACATCATTAACCCACCATACACCTCACATGAACTTCAGAGCTGGGGCCTTTCCTTCGCCTGTGTTGACCGCTTCTTTTGCACCGTTGCAGAGGAAGTTTGTAAGCATCTTTGGGCCACATTTCAAATTTGTGCGTCGCAGTGGGCGACAATTACGGGGTTTAGAAAAGAATGGTCTCTTAATTTTGTTGTGCAAGCTTGTACGGAAGGCTCAAAGGCAGCAGTAAGTTTCCGAGGAGCCACATCAGAAACATTCGAGATTGAGACAGGCTTCAGAAAAGAGGATGCTCCCTCATGTGGTCTGTTTAATGTCATCTTAGAGAAAGTAATGAAAGAGTGTAGGCAAGAGGAGTGGGCTGGAGTACAGGTGGACGATAGCATCAATTGTCTTGCATATGCAAATGACATAGTACTACTAAGTGAATCAAAACATGATTTGAAAGGAATGTACCAGAAAATGGACAATTATGCACAGAAGGTAGGGATGAAATTGCATCAAGACAAAACAGAGTTCATGCAATTATGAAGAAGACAAGAGCAGGAAGAATTACTTGAGATAGATATGCAAGAGGTTCAAGAGAGCACACCAGTTCAAATACTTGAAATCTTGGTTTAGCACAGACAAAAACATAAAAATGGACATCAAGGAAAGAATAGCAGTGGGTATTAAATGCATGTATTCCCTCAGAGAAACGCTCGGCTGTAAATCGATCTCAGTGAAAAATGAAAATCTGCAACTCAGTGATATGACCAGCACTAACGTACGGTTCAGAAACCTGGAGCACGACTAAGCAAGCCAAGGAAAACTATTAATATTTGAAAGAAGAAAAATGAGGAAGATATGGGGACCAGCTGTAGATAACGGCGCGTAGAGGAGGAGGAAAAGCGACTTTTGATGCGACAGTCATCTATCCTACAGAAGATGAACAGCAAAAGAATACAATGGGTGTACCATGTAGCCCGTATGCCCGATGGAAGACAGGCGAAGATGGCACTAGAGGAGAAACCCTGTACTGGCGGGCCCCATTGGACGAACAAGGCAGCGCTGGATGGACGACCTAGTGAAGGATCTATCAGTCCTGTGGACTGAAGACACCTGGAGGAACTGGGCACAAAACAAGAAGGAGTGGAGGCAGTTTGTGTAAGCAACGCGTGGTCTGCTGGTCCTGTGATCGCCGGATATCTATCTGTTTTCATTGTGCAGTTTATGCACCGGGTGTCTCTCCAAAAAAGTCGTCAGGAGCTTTTCCTCTGGTGTTTCGGGATATATTTGCCATTTCACTGTTGCATTGTGTAGATAGATTCTGCCCAAACAAATATTGCTCATAACGTCTTTCATTCGACGCTTAATGTCGACGGAACGTGCCGTATTGTTTCCCATTACAAACAAATTGATTATAAAAGCGGAATAGGGTGGGTGATGCAAATCCCGGAATCGTGGTTGCCTGGTGAAGAAACCAGTGACAAAATTGCCCCCGATGTGGTATGTCTGTCACTAGTAAGCCGTGGACATGCTGTAGGTCTTAAGTGTAATAACAACTGTCATGGAGAATGTTCCAAGCGGTCGTCTGGCTTACCCTGTACTGGCGGGCCAACTACCTGGTACTGACACAGCGGTCGCCTTCCACAATCGTAATCACATTTTGCTCCATGTCGGATACGTCCTTCATGATTTCCTGCTTCCTGATACGACCCTGTCTCAGACGAACGGTGAGTCACCATTGTAAACACTCAATGCTGTATTTGTTGTCAGAGGGGATTGGTCTGGTACAGACCTGATGCCGGCCGCTCATTGCCATTTACCGCCATGTCGGCAGGCTCTCGATTCAAATACGGAACCATTGAGTACAACGCTGTATCACATCCACTACAAGGTGAGACAGCCAAGAGAATTGAATCGGACACAACATTACCAATTCCTATGGCAGGAGAAGGCGCTAAGGCATGACGTATGAGTAACAGTACCTACCTCTAGGAGGAAACCATGTATACCGTAACTGTGGATGCATGGTACAGCGCCGGCCGCGGTGGTCTAGCGGTTCTAGGCGCTCAGTCCGGAACCGCGCGACTGCTACGGTCGCAGGTTCGAATCCTGCCTTGGGCATGGATGTGTGTGATGTCCTTAGGTTAGTTAGGTTTAAGTAGTTCTAAGTTCTAGGGGACTTATGACCACAGATGTTGAGTCCCATAGTGCTCAGAGCCATTTGAACCATGGTACAGCGCTTATTACAACGCAGTTTCTGTAAGAAAGTGTGATTGAATAAATGGTTTACAGCATGGAAACCATGGATTTCCGGAAATAAGTTCATTAGACCTTTTTAGTTCGCTATCCTCTCCTCGATTAATCCAAAAAGTTTGGACACCTTGGAAAAAATCACCCCGTATTTATGTTTGAAAGTACCTCAAAAAAATTCCAATTGGTGCAGTTACAGTTTTATTATGAAACTGTGTGAAATAACTGTCATTCTTCACTTAATATATTTAAATTGTTAAAGAAAAAATTCATCATAAAAATATCTTTACAAATATATCTTTAAAAATACACATTTAGAAAATACAGTTTTGAAAATGCTTCTACAGGTATTACATGGTAGGCAGTTGAGATTATGCCTTGACGGCTTGTCTGTAAAATTTCATTGAGTAACCGGAAGAATCAGTGTTGCTCATTTAATAAATTTTGCAGGTTTGTCTTCTTTTGCAAGAAACTTTCTAATTCCTTCAGTGCCTTTAACAAAGGCATTATAGCATTATAGCTCTTGCAGTCTAAGTTTATCCTTACACTTCTGTAGGTTACATGGAACTATATGACCCTTCAAGATGTGCACTGGTAAGGGAAGACATTATGACCACTGCCCACCACGAGTTGGGTGCCGCCTAGTGGTGTTGAGGGGACGTGACGCGGTAAGAAAAGTATGTAAGCGGAGCAGACACAGACGGGGGATCACCCTAGCGAATATACACGGTGTTTCAAAATGAATATACGAGTTCTAAGGCTCTGTAGCATTTATTACATTCAACTTACAATTATAAATAATATCAAATGAAAGAGCAGCTGAAACACTTTTTCTTATAAGTGTTCAATGTGACCACCATTCGTCTGACGTCGAGTCGCTATGAGAGTTCTTCCCAAACCTTGATCAGTGGGTCTGGTGCTGTTGCAACGGTGCTGTTTCTAAAGTCAGGTGGCTCAGCGGGTAGCGGAGACACATACACAAGACCCGTTATGGATCCCCAATTGTAAAAGTCGCGTTGAGGCAGCTCATGTGTGAACGTGGAGGTCATGCAAAACAAGCTCTGGCATTCGGCCCCTTGCGGCAAATCCAGCATTGAGGTACAACGTTGTTTAATCACTCGCGCACTAAATTATGCCTATGAGCAGCCGAACCATCCTGCTGCCAAATAAACTTCTGTGGTTCAGCTTCTTCCAGTTGAGGAAAAGAGCCAGAATTTAGAGGATCAGGACAAGAAAGCAGTTATAGTTGCTTCACAGAAAAGAAAGGCTCTTCATATACTTTCCGTCGGTATATGGCACAGAAAAATTGAGCTTAGTCTTTTTCCGACTATACCGTCTTGTGGGGATTAATCAAACATCGACTAATTACTGAAGACGATCCAGAAAATCTTCATCGCCATGCAGCAACGTTGGCACGTAAACAGTACTCTGTAGGCTTTGGAGCTTGTAACAACTGCATACGATAAGGACGTAGTTGTAGGCGTCTCCTTAAGTCTCCACACAAGTTTCAGTGGAACTGCTAATTCACGACTAGCCTTCTGAACTGATTTCTTTGGGCTACGCGTGAAAGACTCTCACCCGTTCAACACGTTGTTCAGTTACTATTGGCTCGTTCCATTCTCTTCCCTTTGCATACGGATACACAAACAAAACTGTTTGAATTGCTCTTTCATTTGATGAATTATTTATAATTGTAAGATGAATGTAATAAATGCTACAAAGCCTTAAAACCCGTATATTCGTTTTGAAACACCCTGTATATGGGCTGCAAATGAGGAAATCCATTGAGACACGCGACTTTCACAAAGATCACATTATTATTACGCAGAAATGAAGGATTATCTCGAAAACGGCGAAGCTGATCTGATGTTCACGTGCTAATGTCGTGATAATCGACGGAAAGAGGTATGAGGACATTGAAACTACTACTAGGCTCTAAATGGTTGGACGTCCACGATTCTTCCCAGAACGGGGTTTTCGGAGGCTTGTGTGCTCTGTAAAGTGGGATAGATGGTAGTCTCTGGCATCTCTGGCGGAAGAGCATAAGGCTGGTGCATGCACAAGTGTTTCGTAGCACACCGTTCTTAGTACATTGTTGAAGAAGGTGCTCCGCAGCAGACCACCCGTAAACCCTACGTGTTCACATGTTCACCTAACGACAACGTCCATTACGGTTGCAATGGGCACAGGATCGTCTGGAATTGACCATAAATCAATGAAAACTTGTCGACTCTCCGGGTGAATCACGTTTCTGCTACACTACGTCGATGGTCGTCTCCAGAAACTGGGTGAACGGCGGCTCTAAATGTGCAACGCACTAAATGTGCAACGCACCACGGACGCAGGCTGGCAGGAGCGGTATTATGCTATGGGAGACACTCTCCTGCCCTTGCATGATACCTGTAATAGTAATCGAAGACACGCTGACAGCTGCGAATCACCTGCATCGCTTCATGCTTGACGTCTTCCCCGACGGTCATGTCATCTTTCAGCAGTATAAGTGTCCGTGTCCCAGAGCCAGAAGCGTACTTCGTTAGCTTGAGGACAAGTATAGTGAGCTCACGTTGACGTCTCTTCGATCAAATTTGCCTGATGTAAATCTATGGAACCCATGTTGATCTCTATCGGACGCCGTCACCGCGTACGTAGATCAACGGCCCGTTATTTACGCGAATTAGATGACCTGTGCGTAGACATCTAGTACTACATACCTCCACGAACTTACCAACAAACTGTCGAATCCCTGATACGCAGAATCAGTGATGTATTTCAGTTCAAAGACGGACAAACTAGCTATTAAGCAGATGCTAATAATGTTTTGTCTCATCAAAGTGGGTGAGATGTGTAGACACACATGTAGCAGAAGCAGTGAGCGTTGCAGCCTGGGGCATGGATGACGCTCGTGAGCTTTGGGCTGTCCTGGGTAAACGAGTCAGCCGGTTGTCTGCAGGGGCCATCATGTCGTGGCACAGAGGAGCGAGAGAAACCAGCCAGGCAGTGACCGGCCAGCCTGCAGCCCGACAAACTCATCTGGGTTCCTCCATTTAATATTCCTCAGCTTTTGACGTTTTCTTGACCTATTCCCGACAACTATGTCTACCGTCGAACCCAGAACGCCGCAAAAACGGTTCCCCAGCTTTCTGATACGGACCGTTCTAGGACGAATCATAACACATCACTTTCATCCACCTATCCATCACACTTTAACCTACCGACTCTCACATCCTATTCTACCAACTCCGAAAATGCACTAACAATGAATTTTTCCTCTCTCTTGCCCTAGCCACCTTCGAACCCACTCTCACCAACCAGTCGTATCGAATGAAACAACCGCCACGACTACTCAGCAGCAATCCTATTAACAATCTGACAACAGTACCTTATTCACTCCGTCCTTTCACTATACATAACTCATCTAACCTTAAGCATCTGCGTCAATCCTATCCTAATCAAAAATCCCATCCAAAAATTACCCGGAAGCCCTCCCAAAACTATCATCATATCTTATAAAACAACGCACACAATCGTCTTACGAAATAATTCATCAGCACTGTATTTTTATTTGTAACGAAAAATCTATAGAGTGAATTTTTTATGATTTGTGGCCGAAGAGTAGCATGTTGAACTGTTGCAGGCGTTGCGAGAAAAAAAAGTGTGTAAATTCCTAAGGGACTAAACTGCTAAAGTCATCGGTCCCTTAGACTTACACAAAACTATGCTAAGAGCAACACACACACACACACACACACACACACACACACACACACACACACACACACACACCCATGCCCGAGGGAGGACTCGAACCTCCAGCGGCAGGGGACGCGCTATCCGTGACATAGCGCCTCTAACTGCGTGGCCACTCCGTACGGCTGGCGTTTCGAGTGTATGAAGTAACAATAAATTAAAAGAAGTGCCTCCTGTTCCTCGAAAAACAAAGGAATGTAATGTTGTGTTATAACTATAGTGCGAAACTGTGTATGTTACGTATTGTAGTATATGCCCACATAAATGGAAGAGAATGATATCTTTGTACGACACAAAAAATTAAATAGCCAAGCATAATTCTGGTACTTTAATAGTATGTGACAAGTCACCCCCATCAGTTATGAAGGAATGATGTTAACATGTGTGAACTACATATGAACTACAAAAGTGCTGTGTGTTTAAGTTGTTCGCTGTAATCCACACTGAATCAACGTACAAAAAATGTACATCAGGACACATATACGAAATCACACACACAAAAAAAAGAATTCCGGCAAAACATTCGGGCAGTAGCAGTCAGAACTGATTTGAATATAATGACCTCTAGTGTACGATAAACGTAATTTGACACTTCACACGAGCTATGCTGTGAGCTGATTTAGTTGATCTCGGTCGTCCACGCTCAGCAGCTAGCATACAAAACAAGCACACTTCTGAGATTCTACGAAAGCACAGTTGACACACCGAGGTAACGATCGACTGAATGATTTAATCGAGATGAAAGTGAAGTTTTGCACTTACAATACGCAAAACACTAATAAATAACTTTACTGTGAACGTTAACTAAGGCTGGCGCTGACCGGCCCATTACTATCGATTCCTCCAAGCATCGCATGAGTTACGTCACAAGTTATATTGTGCTTGCTGTACCACCGTCAGCCAGTAGCTACATGAACAAATATCCAGACTTGCTAGCGTGTGCGCCTTCCATACCAAATCATTCACGTACTCACGTCGAATTCAAATTATTACTGCCGTAGTTTGACTTATACATTTCGAAACTGCATACATAATTTATGTAACACTAGCAAGCATTATCAGAAACGTAATAGGAAAGACAACAGTCGAGAAACCAGGAAACAGAGTAATTGCTCGTTCCTCAGTTATATGCATGACAACAATGCACTCTGCAGATCTGAAAAGAATACTTAATATGTAATTTTGCTCTTGGAAACACGGTGGGAATTTTTAAACAGTTACTCAGGACATTGTTCATTTCTGAATGACGGAATACGTGAGATGAATCAGAAAGTAAAATTATGCAGTTGGCGTATCTGGCGCCTGACTGCCGATTTTGTGATATACAATTCTACTGAATGTTGTAGAATTTCACAAAGTCTTGAGTATTAAAACATGAACAGGGACTTGAACGGATTTAACTAAACAATGAATTCGTTACACATGGTATGATGAGGCAGAAAACGGTACACAGTCATCTATTGCTGAGAGCAAATCACATGATATGTTTGTATGAGGGTCTGACTTTTCTACATCATTACAATATATATCGTTCGGGCTGCGTTTTACTCCGAAACTGCAGTTCTTCAACATGACATTACGTTTCGGCACGTACTGATGACGCATGCTCTTCAGCGATAGTGGATGAAGACGCAAGTGAGCGGCAGGAAACGACAGTTACTGGTTTTCTCAAGAGAGGACAGAAAGGCTAGCTGGGGTATTTGACACATCATCTGACACATAAAGCGTCATTAAAACAAAAAGCACTTGGTTCCGAACGTATCCGGACTCCTTTCGTCACAAGCGGCTACTGTACGAGTTGTTGCTTAGTAAAGTATGATGGCACGAGTATGTAAAGAGAGAAGAAAATGTAATAATTATCTGGGAATATAACGCTGTTGAAGGGGAAGGAATAAAAGAAAGGGATACGGGAGGATATGGTCTAGGCAGTAGGAATGAGAGAGGAGAAAAACTAACTGAGTTATACAGTTAAGTTGGGAAGGTAATAGCGAATGCTCTGTCCAAGAATGGCAAGGGAGGAGGTATACATAGAAAAGACTCAAAGATTCCAGAAGATTCCTGATGGATTACATCATGATCAGACAGAGACTCCGAAATCTGATATTGGGGTGTAAGGTGTATCTAGGAACACATATAGACTCGGATCATAGTTAAGTAATGATGAAGAGCAGACTGAAGTTCAAGGGAATCATACAGAAGATTCAGAATGGAAGGAAGAGGGATACTGAAGTACTGAGGAATGATGAGACGCGTTTGAGTTTCGCTCAGGATGTGGTTAGTGCGTTAACGATTCTCACAGTAGGCAGTTCATTTAAAGAGGAGTGGAAAAAGGACAATCGTAGATGCTGGACAATCACACACGGGTATAACGAAGGAAACCTTCGGTAACAGGAGAACTGCTACAATTGATCGACGAAAGAAGAAAGTACTAAAATATACATGAAAAGACAGCAATACAGCAATATAAATAATTTAGAAATAAAATAAATGGAAATCACAGGGCAGCCAAAGCGAAATAGCTGCAGGAACTTTATGAAGAAATCGAAAACAGAAATGATCGTCGGAAGGACTGACTCAAGATACCAAAATTAGTTGCACTGGTGGTAACCTTAGGAGAACAATTGGAATTCCGCAGTTAAACGAGAGAAAGCAGCGGATCAGTGGAAAAAGCACATTGAAGACCTTCATGAGGGGGAGCACTTGTCTGTTGGCCTGACAGAAGAGGAATCTAGAGTCGATGGGTAAGACATGGGGCACCGAGTGTTAGGGCTGAAGCGTTTCCTTTAGTATTATTTGATTAAATTTCCTGTTCAATTGTGTCATAAAAACTAGAACAAAAGGGTCCCCTTAAAAGGTGGCAAAAAGGATTAATTGCAGTTGAAATTCTTGTAAATACAGAATTTTTCTATTTTGAATAAATTAGGTTCGCTGGCTTTACGAGCTTGAACGAAAATCAAATTCTGGCCAAAATGCTTTTATTATTCTTACAAAAGAGATTGTTTTGTAGAAAAGTAATTGGGCATCGAATTAAGATGCAGGTACGACTTTTTAATTATAAAATAAATAACGATAGAGTGCTAATGGCGCTCGATCGTTGTGTTTCCAAGCAAGTCGCTTCCAACTTTATTTAAACGGCTAGAAGTTACGTATTTTATGCGTATTAAAACTGACGAACTGGGAGGTGGGTCATTTTACAAAATAAAACCAAGTTTGTAACATAATGGTCCAGTTATTATTGGCAAAAATGATACAGTGAAGACACTTATATCCGTACCGCACTTATGTCCCTACCGTGCCGCTGCCAAAGTGGGCAGAATGAAAGAATCTAATTTTGCTTTTTTCATAAATAAAATAATTTGCAACGTTGTAGAAAAAGATTAGCGTCACATGATGGGGTTTAAAGACGTCAATTTTCTGAAGACTTTGCCATTTTAATAGTAGAAGAAATAGTTTTTACTGTTCATTTAGTATAGTTACCATAATTCCGCAAACTATTTAACTGAAATAAGGTAGAAGTTATTACAAGGAAGTCCATCAGCAGAAATTTCACTTTATTTCATCAAGAAATATGTTATACCGCCAGAATTTGTAAATGCTCTGGAAGACGTGAGATCAAAAACGTAAAATTCCATCTGAATTTCTAAACTCATTGAGGAGAATAGCAACGAAACAATTATTCAAACTGGTATGTAGAATATATGACACTGGCTAGGTACCATCAGACTTTCAGAAAAGTGTCGTTCACACAATTCCAAAAATAGCAAGAGCAGGTGCACGCGAAAACTATCGCACAATCAGTTGGACATCACATGCGTCCAAGCTGCTGACAAAAATAATATAAAGAGGGATGCAAGTGAAAACTGAGGATCTGTTGGATGGCAATTACTTTGGCTTTAGAAAGGCGAAGGCACCATGGAGGCACTTTTGCTCATAAGATTTGTCGCTCTACAAAAAGATTTCAGCAATATAAAATGCTGCAAGATATTTGAAATTCTGAGATAAATAGAAGCAAGCTAAAGGGAAAGATGGGTCATATAAAACGTGTACAAGAACCAAGAGGTAACAATAAGTTAGAAGACCAAGAATAAGCCGGCCGAAGTGGCCGAGCGGTTCTAGGCGCTACAGTCTGGAACCGCGCAACCACTACGGTCGCAGGTTTGAATCCTGCCTCGGGCATGGATGTGTGTGATTCCTTAGGTTAGTTAGGTTTAAGTAGTTCTAAGTTCTAGGGGACTAATGACCACAGCAGTTGAGTCCCATAGTGCTCAGAGCCATTTGAACCATTTTGTTAAGTCCCATTGTGCTCAGAGCCATTTGAACCAAGAACAAAGTGATCGGATTAAAAAGCGTGTAAGACTGAGATGTAGTCTTTCGTCCCTACTGTTCAGTCTATACATCGAAGAAGCAATGACAGAAACAAAAAAAAAAGTTCAACAGTGGGATTATAATTCAGACTGAAAGAGTATCAGTGATAAGATTCGCTATTAACATTGCTATCCTCAGTGGACGTGAAGAAGAACTAAGGGATCTATTGAATGGAATGAACAGTCTGATGAGTACAAAATATGGATTAAGAGTAAACCGGAAATAGACAAAAATAATGAGTACTGTACACTTTTGGGCACTGAATACTTTGATTTGAAGAGTTATTCCTAGTAACGATACCATGTGACATCATGGCACGAAAGTAAGCAAAGGAAGACAGCTTTGTTATTTCTATGCCACCCATGTCTGATCACATTCACATTGCAAATAGGGGTTAATTTTGGCGTATTAGCAGTTCCGTGCACGCTGCTCTGAACTGAATTTATTATCAAGTTGTTATCCCAGAATTATAAGACTGTCAACCTCTTCTATATTCACATGCTTTATGCGTATCCTGAATGGAAATCTCTTAAAAAATGGTTCGAATGGCTCTGAGCACTATGTGACTTAACATCTGAGGTCATCAGTTCCCTAGAACTTAGAACTACTTAAACATAACTAACCTAAGGACATCACACGCGTCCATGCCGGAGGCAGGATTCGAATCTGCGACCGTAGCGGTTGCGTGGTTTCAGACTGAAGCGCCTAGAACCACTCGATCACAGCGGCAGGCGAAACCACTTACATGTTTCGAACTACAAGTAGTGTCTTTTACACTTTTAATGACGGTGGAGCAGCCATAAACCATTTACCAATGTCAATAAAAATGTCGCTAACAGCCCTTTCAGCCCTTTCTAAAACTGCTCTCCACTTGCAACTTACGGCAATATTTCTATCATCTGTAAGCTAAACAAACTCTGTCTGGCAGTGTAACTTATGAGATGTCACTGATGTACACAAGAAAAGCAACGGTCTTAAGATGGACTCTTACGGGACACCATCTGTAATTAATTTCCAGTCTGATAGTGACTGATAATTTAATACATGAGTCTCTCATGCTTCCTGTTTGTAAGATATTATGTGAAACATTTTGCAGCATTTCCAGTGGCATAACAATATTAAAATTTAAGTAAACGTTTATTGTGCTTACGCAGCCAAATTTCTTCAAAAAGTGGCATAAAGTACCCGCTGACTGTAATTTATGATCTAATGAAATAAGTACATTCTCGCTCTGTGTCAACAGCCCTCTCAAAATTGGAAGCTTTCAGATATCCAAACTGTTGTCTCGTGTTTAGTTCATGATCAGACGGTCAGGAACACGCCTGTATATTGTCGTTTCTAAAATATTCAAGAACTCTGGGAGAAGTGAAATTGGTCTGTAGTTCGTTGGCATTTACTTATCCCCTTTTTTGAAAACAGCTTTAATGCCAGCATATTTCCGCTAGTCAGGTAATGTTCCGGCGATAGAAGGCTTGTTGCACAAATAAATTAAGATTTTACCAAACTCAGAAGAACACTCATTAACTAACTTTGTTGATACCTTAACGAAACAAGTAGAATGCTTTAATTTTTAAGATTAGGCTTAAAAATACGAAATACTATGCCTGTCAGCCGAACAATGGAATTTAAATGTACACTATTTCTGTTTATGTTACATTATAAAGTGATTAAGACATCTCGAACGAAAAATCAGAAAACAATCTCCCTGTTTGTTGTAGTTAAAACGTAAACAAAAGCTGCTGTAAGTAAAAAATTCACTGTTTCCCATCCTTACCAATATTTATAGTAATACATATAAAAAATTGAATAAGTAATACGTACAAAAAAGCGAACCATTTCACAGATAAGCTATAATACGGACCAATACATCCATAGTATACCTACTATTCAGCTAAATAAAAGTTATTACAAGATTAATCAGCAATCTTTACGCGAGTATTTGTGAAGACACTTCTTGCTGCCGTTAGTACTGCCAACGGATGTTGACAATTAGTTGGGTCAATGAAGTAAGGAAGAAGAGGTTATTCATAGAAACACCGAGGAAAGGAACGTGTGAACAGCACTGACAAGAAAAAGAGACAGGATGATAAAGCATATGTTATGGGAATACTTTACATGGTATGAGAGGGAGATGCAGAGGATAGGAACTGTATGAGAAGACTGAGATGTTGTTGGGTCTTCAGCCCAAAGACTGGATTGATGCAGGTCTCCACGCTACACTATCCTTTGTAAGATTCTTCTTCATCTCCGAATAACAGAGCCAGCCGGCCGGAGTGACCGAGCGGTTCTAGGCGCTACAGTCTGGAACCGCGCGACCGCTACGGTCGCAGGTTCGAATCTTGCCTCGGGCATGGATGTGTGTGATGTCCTTAGGTTAGTTAGGTTTAAGTAGTTCTTAGTTCTAGGGGACTGATGACCAGAGCAGTTAAGTCCCATAGTGCTCAGAGCCATTTGAACCAAGCCAATAACAGAGCCAACATCCGTTAGAACCTGCCTCCTTTCTCGACTCTTGACTTCTCTTTGAAACTTTTATCCCCCATATTTCCTCACGATGCTAAACTGACGATTTCTTGATGTCTCAGCATGTGTCCTAGCAACCGATGCCCTCTTTTACTCAAGATATGACACAAATTTCCTTTCTCTTCAGTTCTATTCAGCGCCTCCTTATTAGTTGCGCGGTCCACCCACCTAATATTCAGGATTCTTCTGTAGCACCACAGTCAAACGCTTCTATTGTCTTTTTGTCTGAACTGCTTATCGTCCATGTTTCACTTCCATACACATATAGTGGCTACGCTATAGACAAACGCATACAGGAAAAACTTCCTAACATTTAAATTTATATTCTACATCCAGAATACATACTTGGAAAGTCACCGTACGGTGCGTGGCGGAGAGACCGCTTATCACTACTACCCATTTCCTTTTTGTTCGTCTCGCGAGTAAACCAGGAAAAACCCACTGTCTATAATCCTCCTTACGAGCCCTTATTTCTCTCATACTATCTTTGTGGCCATTACTCGATAAGTACTTTGCCGGCAATAGAATCAATCTGCTGTCGGCCCAGATGCCGGTTCTCTAAATTTCCACAATAGCGCCTCGTGAAAAGATCATCGTCTTCCCTCTAGGGATTCCCATTTCCGCTTATTGAGCTTACGAGGTCTTCCCAGCAGATTAAAACCGTGTGTCGGACCGAGACTCGACTGGTGGAAGTAAAGCTGCGTGGGGTGGCCGGGGGGGGGGGGGGGGGGGGGGTCGTGAGTCGAGCTTGCGAGCTTGGGTATTTCAGCTGGTAGAGCACTTGCCCGCCAGAGGCAATGGTCCCGAATCCGAGTCTCGATCCGGACACAGTTTTAATCTGCTGCAACGTTTCTTATCAGAGCACACTCCACTGTAGTGTGAAAATTTCATTCAGGAAACATCTCCGTTATACTTGCGTACTCATCGTACCTGCGGGTAACAAATCTAGCAGCACTCCTGAACTGCTTCGATGTCTGCCTTTAATCCGAGCTCGACGTTAACAAGTTTGTCTCCTTTGGAAACGCTTTTCTTGCCATTCGCGCTCAATTTTTAACACCCTTTCTGCCTTGGACGTAAGATAATTTACTTCTTAGAACTCATCTTCTACTTTTAGTGTCTCATTGCCTAATCTAACTCCCTCAGTATCGCCTGATTTAATTTGGTTACATGCCATTATCCTCGTTTTGCTTTTGTTAATGATCATCTTATATCCTACTTTTAACTGTCCATTCCGTTCAACTACACTTCCTTTGCTCTCTCTGACAGGATTATAATGTCGTCAACAAATCGCAAAGCTTTCAGTTCTAGTCCTTGAACTTTATTTTCTCTTAGAAATTCCTCCTTGGTTTTATTCACAGATTGGTGAAGCTACAGACTGAATAATATAGGGGGTTCTCAACGACTGCTTCCAGGTGTCTTATATTATATAAAGTAATTCCTATAAACAACATTTCGTTAGACTGTGATAAAACATATATTTATAAAAGAGATCGGTTGTGTGAACACCGATTGTCATCTGTGGGGATTTATCGCTAACTCGTGGATTGTATGGCAGCAAAAAGCCAATGATTCCCATGGAGACGGCGTGGTCATCTCGATATGTGCTGTCCAGAAGAAGAGGTTTTCAGAACTGCGACGTTGGCATGTAGAAATGCATGCTAGGTACTGCGTATTGATCCATGTATTAAATGGTCAGTCACCATCAGACTGGAAATTAATTACAGATGGTGTCCCGTAAGAGTCCATCTTAAGTTCGTTGCTTTTGTTGTGTACATTAATGACGTCTCATAAGTTACATTGCCAGAGTTTGTTTAGTTTACAGATGATAGAAATATTGTCGTAAGTTGCAAGTGGAGAGCAGTTTTAGAAAGGGCTGAAAGGGCTGTTAACGACATTTTTTATTGACATTGATAAATGGTTTATGGCTGCTTCACCGTTATTAAACGTTCAAAAGACACTACTTCGAAAAATGTAAATGGTTTCGCCTGCCGCTGTGGCCGAGCGGTTCTAGGCGCTTCAGTCTGGAACCACGCGACCGCGACATGGGTCTCTCATGATTCCTGTTTGTAAGATATTATGTGAAACATTTTGCAGCATTTCCAGTGGCATAACAACATTAAAATTTAAGTTTTAAAGAAGTGTCAACCTAGTTGTTTACAGTTATTCCATAAAACAAATGCACGCAGTGTCAGGTGTATAGAAATATATCTTACACCACTACGATATAATACACCAAGGACCCATCTAAGTATTCATAAATGTAGCTATATAAAGGTTCCAGAGACGAGATGTTCTCACTCACTAACATTTTAAATGACGTTTATCCTAATCGTGTACATACTTGACATCCAGCCGCGGTCACAGCTTTGAAATGCTCTTCTGCTGGATAGCACATATCCATATGTGCGTGACATCTTCACGGGAACCATTAGCTTCGCTTAACAACTATCTTTGTTACCATAAAATCCACGAGTTTGCAATAAATCCCCATAGATGGCTATCGGTGTGCTCACAACGGATTTTGGTTAGTTATCTCCTTTTTATATATATTTTTATATCACAGATTGACGAAATGCTGTTTATAGCAGTTACTTTATATAAGACACCTATTTCTTCATTTTTTAGCAGCTGTCGTTTACTCACTCTGTATCTACGTTATTGTAACAACTTTTTTCCGTCCTGTATGCCTGATTGGTTATCGCTTATGTAATACGATGTGCAGTGGGCGGAGCATCGCGTATGTAAGTAACAGCAACAATGCTCTCTTGAACAGTTAACGTTCGTGGAGCTCATAACGCCTGCTTCGTCCACCGCCGCCGCCTACCAACATGGGCATAATGTCATATTTTGTTATTTGTGATATGAGATGTACTTTACATGTTACTTCTATTTGTACACATCCCTCTTAATCCATTCTATGTTCATACACTCCTGGAAATTGAAATAAGAACACCGTGAATTCATTGTCCCAGGAAGGGGAAACTTTATTGGCACATTCCTGGGGTCAGATACATCACATGATCACACTGACAGAACCACAGGCACATAGACACAGGCAACAGAGCATGCACAATGTCGGCACTAGTACAGTGTATATCCACCTTTCGCAGCAATGCAGGCTGCTATTCTCCCATGGAGACGATCGTAGAGATGCTGGATGTAGTCCTGTGGAACGGCTTGCCATGCCATTTCCACCTGGCGCCTCAGTTGGACCAGCGTTCGTGCTGGACGTGCAGACCGCGTGAGACGACGCTTCATCCAGTCCCAAACATGCTCAATGGGGGGCAGATCCGGAGATCTTGCTGGCCAGGGTAGTTGACTAACACCTTCTAGAGCACGTTGGGTGGCACGGGATACATGCGGACGTGCATTGTCCTGTTGGAACAGCAAGTTCCCTTGCCGGTCTAGGAATGGTAGAACGATGGGTTCGATGACGGTTTGGATGTACCGTGCACTATTCAGTGTCCCCTCGACGATCACCAGTGGTGTACGGCCAGTGTAGGAGATCGCTCCCCACACCATGATGCCGGGTGTTGGCCCTGTGTGCCTCGGTCGTATGCAGTCCTGATTGTGGCGCTCACCTGCACGGCGCCAAACACGCATACGACCATCATTGGCACCAAGGCAGAAGCGACTCTCATCGCTGAAGACGACACGTCTCCATTCGTCCCCCCATTCACGCCTGTCGCGACACCACTGGAGGCGGGCTGCACGATGTTGGGGCGTGAGCGGAAGACGGCCTAACTGTGTGCGGGACCGTAGCCCAGCTTCATGGAGACGGTTGCGAATGGTCCTCGCCGATACCCCAGGAGCAACAGTGTCCCTAATTTGCTGGGAAGTGGCGGTGCGGTCCCCTACGGCACTGCGTAGGATCCTACGGTCTTGGCGTGCATCCGTGCGTCGCTGCGGTCCGGTCCCAGGTCGACGGGCACGTGCACCTTCCGCCGACCACTGGCGACAACATCGATGTACTGTGGAGACCTCACGCCCCACGTGTTGAGCAATTCGGCGGTACGTCCACCCGGCCTCCCGCATGCCCACTATACGCCCTCGCTCAAAGTCCGTCAACTGCACATACGGTTCACGTCCACGCTGTCGCGGCATGCTACCAGTGTTAAAGACTGCGATGGAGCTCCGTATGCCACGGCAAACTGGCTGACACTGACGGCGGCGGTGCACAAATGCTGCGCAGCTAGCGCCATTCGACGGCCAACACCGTGGTTCCTGGTGTGTCCGCTGTGCCGTGCGTGTGATCATTGCTTGTACAGCCCTCTCGCAGTGTCCGGAGCAAGTATGGTGGGTCTGACACACCGGTGTCAATGTGTTCTTTTTTCCATTTCCAGGAGTGTATTTCAGTATCAGGTGTGAAGATGGTCAGTAACTGACCGAAATCGACAACCATAAAAATATTTTTGCGGTCGTGTCTGTTTATATGTTAATTTTAAAGTTCCAAGGAAAACCGCTGTTCTCCAATAGAAATATTCTCAGAAATTAATAAGCCGTATTGTCAGTACTGCCTTGTATGTCCCAACATTTCTTGGGAACCCGAACTCATCATACCCGAGGTTGTCTTCTACCGGTTCTTCAATTCTCCTGTCAGTATTTTGCAACCATGAATTTTGCAGACGGAAACCCTTACTAACTAGAGAAAGGAAACTTGGAAGGTGGAAGCTATATTGGGGCTACACAAGGGAAACGAACTTGAAGGTAATATTACATAAAGGCTAATATTCGCAGTTGTCAGCAACTGCTTTCTTTGTATTAGGAATTATAACATTCTTCTGGAAGTCTAGGGGTATTTCCCCAGTCTCATACATGTCGTACACCAGGTGGAATATTCTGCCATGGCTGCATCTCGCAAGGATATCAATAGTTCTGAGGGGATATTGTCTACTTTAGGCTCCTTGTTATGACTTAGATTTTTCAGTACTCTGTCAAATTCTTCTCGCGGTACCATATCTCCCACCTACCTCCTCTTGCCTTTATGTAATATTACCTTCAAGTTCGTTTCCCTTGTGTAGTCCCAATATAGCTTCCACCTTCCAAGTTTCCTTTCTCTAGTTAGTAAGGGTTTCCGTCTGCACTATTGATATTCATACAGATGCTTCTCTTTTTTCCAGAGACCTGTTTAATTTTCGTGTTGGCGCTATCTCTCTTGCCACTTTTATACCACTTTTATACATGGTTCTATATATTTACATTTTCCTTGTAGCCGTTCCTAAAATACAGTCAACAATTAATTTAGGACGTTGTGTGTAAGTGCTGCACTGAAAGGAACAGGTGAGGAATACTCGGTGGACCGCAACAGATCAGTTACAAGATTGTTGACGAGAAAAATCTAAATATGTTGAGTCAAATGAAAAATGCTAATCATGTAACGAAAGAGGAGAGGTCCTCTTCGGTCCATTTTTTGTAATTGTCAATATCAGCGAATACTGCAACCAGTGTTCTGTAGTCTACCTGTATACAGAACTCAGGTTCTGGGCTACAGAACTCACGCGTGGCTGCAGCATTTTGTCCTTCGCATTCACCGCCAACTTCTTGATCGCAAAAACGTTTCGATCTGTTTCTGTGATTAGGGTCACAAACAGTACTGACTTCAACAGTGTCGGAAGTAGAGAACCCTCAGATGAACACAAGACTACAATACTTCAACAGAAACACCCAAATAACCAGAACAATCGCTTCCTTTTGCTCAGGTCACCTAATCAATAATTATTTTCGTTTGTTAACAAAAGTAATGTCTTGTATTGTTAGGGTGTAATTCATTATAGCCTACCCGCCAAGTAGGATAGTCGGTTCAGCAGCGGTTGTTTGTTCCTGCCAAACACGAATTCTGACAATTTGCACTCCAAGCATTTTGATGTGCGTAGCGAATAGGGATCGTGTGAGAGGTAGCATGTGTTGACCGCTTGACACCGCCGAAGAGCGTTGGTTCCAGGACACAAATCCAAGACACAAACTCACTGTGATACCGACTTCCAGCTATCTAGGACATGTTTCCTATGTGGAGATCTGCTTTGGAATAAGTAACTTACACTTCTAACGAGTCACCTCTCGCTTGCGTCTAGACTGACCGTTGAACTTGCAAGCTGCAACTGTAGCCATGTGAGGAATAAATTTCCTTTTGGTTCATAAAAACCTACATCTAATGATTTAACGCCCTCTAAGATACTTACGCTTTGACTGTCGAGACCACAAAAACCCTGCATTTGAAGTTAAGACTCCGTCTTATAGATATGTTATGTGCGACGTGTCTTACTAGTTGGGTTGACAAAATTGTAATGATAGTGTTCAAAGACTTAGAGAAAGCTTCTGGCAATGTTCATCGGAGTAAATTATTTGAGATTCTGATGGTAGCACGGGTCAAATCATGAAAGGTACAGAAATCAGACTGCATGAAGGACATGAAATCAAAGCAATAATTAAGAAAGGAATGAGACAGGATTGTAGCCTATTGCCTGTGTTCCACAGTTTCTAGAAGTAGCAAGCTGCGAAGGAAACAAGGGAGGACTTTCTAAAGGTAATTAAAATTAGGGGAGAAGAAATTAAAGCTTGTAGGCTGCCAGTGATACTATACTGTCAGAGACGGAGAAGAAGTCACAGGTGAATGATAATGTCTTGAATAATTTTATAAGACAAACACCCGTAGAAATGAAAAATGAGTAAAGGAATGTAGTAAAATTAAAGCTGATGATAACGAGGGAATTAGATTAAGAAATGAGGCACTGAAAGCAGGAGATGAGTTTCATTATTTTGCAGCAAAATAACTAACAATGAAAAAAGTAGAGAGAATATTAATGTATACGGCTGATAGCAAGAAACACACTTCTGATATAAATAGATATTTGTTAATATTGAATCTACACTGAGGTGATAATAGTTATGGGATACCCCGTAATATCATGTCGGACCTTCTTTTGCGCAGCACAGTGCAGCAACTAGACGTGGCACGAAGTCAACGAGTCTTTAGAAGTCCTCTGGAGAAATATTAAGCCATGCTCCCTCTATAGCCGTCCATAATTTCGAAAGGGTTTCCGGTACAGGATGTTGTGCACGAACTGAGCTGTCGATTATACCCCAGAATGTTAGAAGTGCTTCATGTCGGGCGATATGGGTGGCAAAATCACTGGCTCGAATTGTCCAGAATGTTATTCAGACCAAACGCGAACAATTATGGTCCAGTGACATGAAATCTTTGTTTGGGAACACGAAGTGGATGAATGGCTGTAACTGGTCTCCAAGTAGGTGAACATAACAGTTTCTAATCAATTAGTGGTTTAGTTGGACCAAAGGACCCAATCCATTCCACGCAAACACGACCACCACATTCCCCCCCCCCCCCCCCCCAATTATGCAGCCACCACCATCTTGCACAGTGCCTTGCTAGTAGCTCGGGTTCACGGCTTCGTGGGGTCAGCGCCCTACCCTAAAAACCCTACCATCAGCTCTTAACAACTGAAATCGGGACTCATGTGAGCAGGTCACGGTTTTCCAGCCGTCTAGGTTGCAACCGATATGGTCGGGAGCCCAGGAGAGGCGTTGCAAACGATGCCATGCTGTTAGCAAACGCACTCGCGTCGGTCGTCTGCTGCTCATAAATCATTAACGCCAAATTTCGTCGCATTATCCTAATGGATACGTTCGTCGTAGACCTCACATTGATTTCTGCGGATCTTTCACGCACCGTTGCTTGTCTGTTAATACTTACAACTCCACGAAAACGCCGCTGCTCTCGGTCGTTAAGTGAAGGTAGTCAATTAATTGCGTTGTCCGTGGTGAGAAGTAATGATTGAGATTTGCTATTCTCTGCATAGCTGTGGATCTCGGAATATTGAGTGCCCTAACGATTTTCGTAATGGAATGTCCCTTGCGTCTAGCTCCAACTACCATTCCGCGTTAACGGTCTGTTACTTCCCGTCGTGCGGCCATGATCACGTCGGAAACCTTTCAACATGAATCGCCTGAGTACACATAACAGCTCGGCCAATGTACTGACCTTTTATACCTTCTGTGCAGGATACTACCGCCATCTATGTATGTGCATATCGCTTCCCCATGACCTCAGCGTAAATTTAAATGTTATGAAGTCTGTTTTGAAAGTATTTGTCTCGAGTGTGCTTACGCGCAGAAATGAAACGTTGACAATAAGTGATCAGACATGAAAATAATAGAAGCTTTTGGAACGTGGTTCTACGGGAATATGGTGAAGATTATGTAGATATATAGGAAAACAAACAAGGAGGTACTCAATCGTACTGGAGAGAAATTAATGGCACATCTTGAATAAAAAGAGGGACTGATTAACAGGATTCGGGATTTGTGATGGAGGGAGTGTAGGGGATAAAACTGTGGAGAGAGGCAAATCCTTGACTACAGTGCGATGATTCAAATGGATGTAGGTTGCAGCAGCTATGCAGAGACGAACAGATTTAGATCGGAGAGACTAACATATACATCTACATCTACATTTACGCAAGCCACCCAACGGTGCGTGGCGGAGGGCACTTTACGTGCCACTGTCATTACCTCCCTTTCCTGTTCCAGTCGCGTATGGTTCGCGCGAATAACGACTGCTGGAAAGCCTCCGTGCGCGCTCGAATCTCTCTAATTTTACATTCGTGATCTCCTCGGGAGGTATAAGTAGGAGGAAGCAATATATTCGACACCCCATCCAGAAACGCACCCTCTCGAAACCTGGACAGCAAGCTACACCGCGATGCAGAGCGCCCCTCTTGCAGAGTCTGCCACTTGAGTTTGCTAAACATCTCCGTAACGCTATCACGCTTACCAAATAACCCTGCGACGAAACGCGCCGCACTTCTTTGGATCTTCTCTATCTCCTCTGTCAACTCGACCTGGTACGGATCCCACACTGATGAGAAATACTCAAGTATAGGTCGAACGAGTGTTTTGTAAGCCACCTCCCTTGCTGATGGACTACATTTTTTAAGGACTCTCCCAATGAATCTCAACCTGGCACCCGCCTTAACAACAGGTAATTTTATATGATCATTCCACTTCAAATCGTTCCGTATGCATACTCCCAGATATTTTACAGAAGTAACTGCTACCAGTGTTTGTTCCGCTATCATGTAATCTTTCTTTCTATGTATTCGCAATACATTACATTCATCTATGTCCAGGGTCAGTTGCCACTCCCTGCACCAAGTGCCCATCCGCTGCAGATCTTCCTGCATTTCACTTCAATTTTCTAATGCTGCAACTTCTCAGTATATTACAGCATCATCCGGGAAAAGCCGCATGGAACTTCCGACATTATCTACTAGGTCATTTATATAGATTATGAAAAGCAATGGTCCCATAACACTCCCCTGTGGCACGCCAGAGGTTACTTAAACGTCTGTAGACGTCTCTCCATTGAGAACAACATGCTGTGTTCTGTTTGCCAAAAACTCTTCAATCCAGCCACACAGCTGCTCTGATATTCCGTAGGCTCTTACTTTGTTTATCAGGCAACAGTGCGGAACTGTATCGAACGCCTTCCGGAAGTCAAGGAAAATGGCACCTACCTGGGAGCCTGTATCTAATATTTTCTGGGTCTCATGAACAAATAAAGCGAGTTGGGTCTCACACGATCGCTGTTTCCGGAATCCATGTTGATTCCTACAGAGTAGATTCTGGGTTTCCAGAAATGACATGATACCCGAGCAAAAAACGTGTTCTAAAATTATACAACAGATCGATGTCAGATACATAGGCCTATAGTTTTGCGCATCTGCTCGACGACCCTTCTTGAAAACTGGAACTACCTGTGCTCTTTTCCAATCATTTGGAACCTTCCGTTCCTCTAGAGACTTGCGGTACACGGCTGTTAGAAGTGGGGCAAGTTCTTTCGCGTACTCTGTGTAGAATCGAACTGGTATCCCGTGAAGTCCAGTGGACTTTCCTCTGTTGAGTGATTTCAGTTGCTTTTCTATTGTTCGCAGCTCGTGGTCGCGCGGTAGCGTTCTCGCTTCCCACGTCCGGGTTCCCGGGTTCGATTGCCGGCGGGGTCACGTATTTTCTCTGCCTCGTGATGACTGGGTGTTGTGTGATGTCCTTAGGTTAATTAGGTTTAAGTAGTTCTAAGTTCTAGGGGACTGATGACCATCGATGTTAAGTCCCATAGTGCTCAGAGCCATTTTAGGTTATCTATTCTTTGGACACTTATTTCGATGTCAGCCATTTTATTTCGTTCGTGCTAGGATTTAGAGAAGGAACTGCAGTGCGGTCTTCTTCTGTGATACAGCTTTGGGAAAAGGTGTTTAGTATTTGAGCTTTACGCGTGTCATCCTCTGTTTCAATGCCATTTTCATCCAAGAGTGTCTGGATATGCTGTATCGATCCACTTACTGATTTAACGTAAGACCAGAACTTCCTAGGATTTTCTGTCAAGTCGATACATAGAATTTTACTTTCGAATTCACTGAACGCTTCACGCATAGCCCTCCTTACGCTAACTTCGACATCGTTTAGCTTCTGTTTGAGAGGTTTTGGCTGCTTTTAAATTTGCAGTGAAGCTCTCCTTGCTTTCGCAGTAGTCTCCTAATTTTGTTGTTGAACCACGGTGGGTTTTTCCCGTCCCTCACAGTTTACTTGGCACGTACCTGTCTAAAACGCATTTTACGATTTCCTTGAACTTTTTCCATAAACACTCAACATTGTCAGTGTCGGAACAGAAATTTTCGTTTTGATCTGTTAGGTAGTCTGAAATCTGCCTCCTATTACTCTTGCTAAACAGATAAAACTTTCTCCCTTTTATTAAATTCATATTTACTTCCACATTCAGGGATGCTGCAACGGCCTTATGATCACTGATTCCCTGTTCTGCGGTTACAGAGCGAAAAGTTCGGGTCTGTTTGTTATCAGTAGGATCAAGATGTTATCTCCACGAGTCTGTTCTCTCTTTAACTGCTCGAGGTAATTTTGGGATAGTACACTCAGTATAATGTCACTCGATGCTCTGTCCCTACCACCCGTCCTAAACATCTGAGTGATATACAACATGTAAAAGAGCCAAGAAGGAATAATGAGAGTGAAAGACCAAGAATGAAGCGCTCGGTTTAAAAAGGGTGTAAGACAGGGACGTAGTCGTTAACACCTTCTGTTCAATATGTACGTCGAAGAGGCAATGAAGGAAAGAAAAGAAACATTCATATGTGGAATTAAAATTCAAGGAGAAAGGATGTGATATGATTCTCTGATAATTAAGTGAAAGTTAAGTGGAATTACATAATCTGCTGAATGGGATGAACAGGCTAATGAGTACAGAATATGAACTGAGAGTAAATCCAAGAAAGATGAAAGCAATGAGAAATATCAGAAGTGAGAACAGATAGAAACTTTAGATCATGATTGATGGTCACGAAGTAGATGAAGTTAAGGAATTGTACTACCTAGGCAACAAAACAACCAGTGACGGACGGAGCAAAGAGGACATCAAAAGCAGATTAACTCTGACAAAAAGGTCATTCCTGGCCAAGAGAAGTCTGTTAGTATCAAACATAGGCCTTAATTTGAGGAATAAATTTCTGAGAATGTATTTTTGGAACTCGGCATTGTTTGGTAGTGAAACATGGACTGGGAAAACCGGAACAGAAGGGAGTCAATGCATTTGAGATGTGGTGCTACAGAGGGGTGGACTGTTAAGGTGAGGATTGAGGAGGTCCTGCGTAGAATTGGAGAGAAAAAGAATATATGAAAACCACTGGGAGCTGTAGAGGGTAAAAACTTTAAAACCTTTAGTGGAAGGCAGAGACTGGAATACGTCAAGTAAATAATTGAGAACGTAGGTAGCAACTGTTAATCTGAGATGACAAGTTTGCCACAGGAGAGGAATTCCTGGCGGACCGCATCAAACAAGGCATAATGAATAAAAAAAAAAATAAAAAAAAGTGGCCGCGCCTCAGCGTTCGGTGTCCTTAGTGTCCCTCGTGTTGCCGTAGGATCCTGTGCTTCGGTCATTGCTCTATGACATACTTAGCGGGGTGCGTTTTGTCGCTGTTTGTGCTTCATCTCAGTCTCTTGATTTAGGATTTCTTTTTCGCCGCCCACGTACTTGTAACACCGTTATCGATATTACCTATAATGATCTTAAAAACTTCTTTGTCTGTCTGTGTTTACTTATTGTCTCTTCTTTATAACCATGCTCTTTGATGTGACATAGATGCAAATGTTTCATTCATTGTTCCTGATAATTTACGAATTTGCCACCAATTTCATCTCAAACTATCGGTTGATTGCTGTATAACGGCATAGACCAGTTAAGTGGTTTCGTTTTCAGTACTCATTTTGTGTTCTGTAAACTGTTTTGAGCCACGTTATTTTAACCTCATTCGGTTACCTAGACAGAGTCCTATTCTAAGTGCTACGATAAATCCAGGTATCCTACTTTAGTGAACTGAAAAGCAATTATCTTCCTTAACAAAGGTCAATAAACCTTGTGGATTTGTAAAGTACTTAACTATTTAGTGAGCGTACGTACTGAAATACTACACGTAGTTTTCATAAATGGACAGTTGAAATTTCATCAGAGTAGGAGTACTAACAGCACTTTCGAAGAAATCTGTTGAAAGTCTTCTTACTGAAATAATAGTGTTTATAATTTCATGTGCAATGTAGTTGACAGTATTTCCCATACTGTGTTGTGACTAAAGTGTGCACCTTGATCTCAGTCTACCGATAGACCAGTTTCCCGGTGCCTATGCTATTAGTTGAGCCAGATTTAAATGCCATATTACAATAACAGCAATCAAGAGTAAGCAATTGATTACAAAATTTCAAACTATACTAGATCCAGATTCCATTTAAACTAAATAACATGTGGAAGTGGAAATGCCTTGAGAATGTAAATAATGATCTGTACATAAACTACAATTACGTCATAAGTATTTCGCAATAGTAATTTCCTATAGTTAAACTGACAAAAAAATCCTTTGTCCAAGTCAGTAGTTCTCCATTGTTAGTAATTACTTACCAATAATTATTATTTTATTCCTTCTATTATGTACAGTTGTTGCCTAAACGCATTAATACTCATCTTGTGTAGTTTAAATAAAAATAGTTGTACATTAATTGCTGAACTGGGCTACTGTCTTGTATCTTATCAGCAAAACAGAACTTCAGTATCAAATAAAGTCAATCCCAATAGTTAACTTTTTTTCTGAACCATGCTAGTACTGGCTTCAACTTTGCCTATAAGGCTGGTGACCGTTTCCATTTACGTAAATACAATTCACTTGGATACGAATAGAACCTTGATTCGAATCCCGTTTGTTTTGCTATTGTTCCCTCTCAATAGCAATATTTCCAGAGCCTAAAAACCGTCAGACACTTTTCCATTGCAAACGGTCACCATCACAAAACAAAAATCCTTTCGCAGGATAACAATATTACTAATTTAATTGTAGCCTGTGGTGTTACACGTGGCTTTTGCCGTGTCAAGGCTACTTTCTCTGTTGGGGATAGAGTGTTACATACTGTCTTGGTATTCGAGTGTAACGGCCAGCGTTATCGTACGTATGACTTCTAACCGCTTACTGGTAGGTCACATTGGTGCCACATTTTCCTTACAGTTTAATAAGTTATTGTGGCGAAGTTTGTTAAAATTTATTCCCTTCCTGTTTACTTACATTTAATGTGTTATTATTATTGAAATGTTGTGCCGATTCCCAGCGGTGGCTGAAATGTGTCCTGAAATTTAATAGTAATTCTCGTGAACCATTAATTATTACTGCCCGCCAATAAAAGATTTCTGGCACAGCCCGGAGGAAGTTCTGTAGCCAACCTTTCCGTAGTTTTTACTCATGTGAGCTCATTTCTGTCCCGTGTGTCGGCACGTGGATTTGTTTCGGTTCCGCGCCTAGTGCGTAATATTTGAAAGTGATTGACGGTTGCCGTTTGAAGTTATTCTTGTTTATAGGGACCAAGTGGACGAGGTGTTCTTCAATCTGATAAATATTTTTTCTCAGTCTGATGGGTTTTCTTATTAGGAATGACTCTGATTGCAATTCTGTCAATTTGTCTTGCAATGTTTCTATGACTGGTATGCAAATGATGCAATTATTATGTCAGTCTCGTGGTATTATTGCCTTGGGTGGCACAATGCTACCTAATGCAACCTCCCATGTCTTCCCCTCCCCCCTGATTTCAACTTGTCTAATTGTTAGTTATATTACGAATCTGTATACTAACATGTGTCCTACGGGTGTTATAGAAGGCGAGTGCCTGGAATTCTGAGCCGTTCGATTTGTTAACTGACTGAATACGGGCCAGTGGCGGAGGGCACTCCGAATCAACTGCCCTTATATTGTGTTTTAGACCGATTTCGGTAAAATTCAGATGATCAGAGCGTAGCTAATTTGGGCATTGGCGACTTTTGGTATTCTCATTTACAGATTTAGTATTAATATTATTAATTCCCAGGTATTAATATTAGTAAGTGGTTTTTTGGGGTTCCCTAGTGAACTTACTGAATCCTAGGTCTTGACACCTTTAAATGTTGTTAGTCTTGGCAAATCAGCAATGAAATGTTTCTTTTAAATAAACTGGCTTAAACAGTTTTGTCAAATTACCTTCGCGTTTCAGTACTGGCAAATTTTTAACTGTTTTATTTAACTTCATATCGTGATCTATATTTTGTTAAATATCTTTGCATGTTAATAAATGTTGTTCTGAAATTTGTCCATTTTGCAGGAGATTGTCAGTCCCACCATCTCCCTGTCCCAACACTTGCAAGCAACCGGAAGCGTCACATTGCTACAGTGGCAGTGCAAAGAAACACAAGTGCACATAGATATTACAATTTCTTTGTTAGTCTTGGTACGTGCTCTGGTAGTTGCATAAAGACGTACCATAGATTATGCATGCCTCTATGTCCAAACAGTATCTTTGTAATTCTTAAAATAAAATTTTTTTGCTGTCATTGTCCGTCGCTTGTGGTCTCGCGGTAGCGTTCTCACTTCCCGAGCGCGGGGTCCCGGGTTCGGTTCCCAGCGAGGTCGGGGATTTTCACCTGCCCTCATGTGATTGGGTGTTGTCGTGTCGTCTTCTTTATCATCATCATTCATCCCCATTACGGTCGGAGGAAGGCAACGGCAAACCACCTTCATTAGGACCTTGCCTAGTACAACGGTGCGGGTCTCCCGCACCGTTTCCCTACGCTCTGTAAAGAAGCATGGAACCATTTCCATGTTGTCATTGTTACTATAAGATTGTCAAGGACGCTCATTTTCTAATATATTGTGCCAACCGACACCACTGATGCGACAGCAAGAAGTTCAGAAGACATTGCAAGTGACTGACAACAACAGGATCGGCAGTCAAATCGGAATAAACTTTCTTTTGACCGCTTTCTTGTTTTGTGTACTGTTGATTTGTTTGTGATATCGTTTTTAAAGTTACCTTCAGAAGTTTGTTGACAATGGCTGACAAGATCAAAAGAGCGATAGAGGCTGAGGTACCTCAACACATCACAAAAAGACCGTCGCATCACAAAAACAAAGTCAGCCATTATTTAAAAATTTTTAATGGCAACAACAGACGAACAGACAACGTAACATGACATCTTATTATGTTATCCTTCTCTTGCTCCACAGGGTGACCACAGTACGTATCAATACTACACAAAAAATTAATATGAGTGTGCGCTTGTGTTAAATGTTTTATGCTGTCAGTGTAACCTGATCATGAAGTCTAGCCTCGTAACATGTTGCTAATTAAATAATATGGGCAGCCAACAAATTTTGCCAATGGTTGTGGCACTTGCAGAAACTTTTCGTATGGACTGGGCTCTCCGACACGCTCCTTTTCCCGTCTTCTGCGTGCGAGATGAAACCTTTACCTCGTCCCACAACTACATACACAGTCTGTTGTGTCATTTCTACAGTCATTTTGACCAAACAGCGTCATAAAGTGACGACTACTACCGAACAGACGCCTATCGCTGACACGTTTTATGTGCGCGTGGTTCACACAGCTACCACTTACACAGCTCGCTCACATTCAAGAGCTGAGTTGTTACTGCTAATTCGCGATGCCATTGCGGTATCTAAGGAGTCGGCGATCGGATGCTGAAGGATTCCGATATTTTGCTGATTCCTGGTGACTGAGGAATAAAACGAGACGCGGTTGTGGGGGAAAAGTCCCGAAATAGTCGTACAGCTAGGATTATTGCTTCTGGTGATACAGTTATTTTTTCATTATCACACAATAAAATATAACGCTCTGAACACTCTGAATGTGTCTACGTTCCATCTTTGCAGATGAGCGAAGTTCACATCACATGGCTGAAGAGAAACAATTTGAAAATTTTCTTCATTGTCTGCCTCTTCCTCATTGGCACGTAGTTCAGGTTCTGTAATATTTTGTGAAGTGTTGGCATATGTGTGAAGAATTATTCCACGGAGTAGGCGTATGACGCATCATTACATCTTCACAGTCATCACTACATTCAGACGAAGTATCAATATCACCTGGGAAATTTTCTATTTGAGTACGAATTTGTTCGCCTGTAAGACCTGTAATAGGTAGCCATAGCCTGAATCTAAACAAAATCTTACTAAGTTCACTAATGTTTTACAAGTCAGTCATTATTTCGACTGCTTTTTATTAAATGAAACGCCACATTGCCCTCGGGAGGAATATGTTTTTATTTTCAAAAGGTCCTGAAAGCAGAAAAAGCTATAAACATCAAAGCTAACCAGTCAGATTCAATGTATCTTCAGCTTGGGAAGTCAGTTCCCTGGACCTGATGGGACTACCAAGTTTATAATTTAACGTTACGAGGATCCTGTGTAATGTTTTATCTAAACTAATATTATTAAGTACAAAGATAACTACATTAAAATTATGACTCACTTTAGTTCACATACCAGTCTAGCAGCGTTGTTCCGCGCACCAAGGAGCCATTTGCAGTACTGTTGCTCACATTTCAGGCTGATGTATAGGCTTCGCAATGGCGTGCACGTTGTATTATTATCAAGCGTTCGAAGCATACCTGTATGCAACGGGCTGCTGAGTGACATACTTTCGTAAAGCATCTGCCGTAACTGCTGAGCCACATGGGTAAATAAAAGGTTAAGAAAGACTTCAAGAATATATCTGCTGAGTCTGATTAACAGTATTACCACAGCTGTTAGTGGTTTGCCTATAAACATTTCAACTAAAATGAAACCTCGTGAAATGAGCTCTTGTGTACCACTGATCACCGACTGCGTTGCTCAATCATCTGGTGTCTAAGTATTAGACATTTTGTTGTTATTCATGAGGCAATAAAACTTTGACACACATTAAAGGATCGAAAGTAGAATGTGAAAAAACTGCTATAAACGATAAGATAAATACACTCCTGGAAATGGAAAAAAAGAACACATTGACACCGGTGTGTCAGACCCACCATACTTGCTCCGGACACTGCGAGAGGGCTGTACAAGCAATGATCACACGCACGGCACAGCGGACACACCAGGAACCGCGGTGTTGGCCGTCGAATGGCGCTAGCTGCGCAGCATTTGTGCACCGCCGCCGTCAGTGTCAGCCAGTTTGCCGTGGCATACGGAGCTCCATCGCAGTCTTTAACACTGGTAGCATGCCGCGACAGCGTGGACGTGAACCGTATGTGCAGTTGACGGACTTTGAGCGAGGGCGTATAGTGGGCATGCGGGAGGCCGGGTGGACGTACCGCCGAACTGCTCAACACGTGGGGCGTGAGGTCTCCACAGTACATCGATGTTGTCGCCAGTGGTCGGCGGAAGGTGCACGTGCCCGTCGACCTGGGACCGGACCGCAGCGACGCACGGATGCACGCCAAGACCGTAGGATCCTACGCAGTGCCGTAGGGGACCGCACCGCCACTTCCCAGCAAATTAGGGACACTGTTGCTCCTGGGGTATCGGCGAGGACCATTCGCAACCGTCTCCATGAAGCTGGGCTACGGTCCCGCACACCGTTAGGCCGTCTTCCGCTCACGCCCCAACATCGTGCAGCCCGCCTCCAGTGGTGTCGCGACAGGCGTGAATGGAGGGACGAATGGAGACGTGTCGTCTTCAGCGATGAGAGTCGCTTCTGCCTTGGTGCCAATGATGGTCGTATGCGTGTTTGGCGCCGTGCAGGTGAGCGCCACAATCAGGACTGCATACGACCGAGGCACACAGGGCCAACACCCGGCATCATGGTGTGGGGAGCGATCTCCTACACTGGCCGTACACCACTGGTGATCGTCGAGGGGACACTGAATAGTGCACGGTACATCCAAACCGTCATCGAACCCATCGTTCTACCATTCCTAGACCGGCAAGGGAACTTGCTGTTCCAACAGGGCAATGCACGTCCGCATGTATCCCGTGCCACCCAACGTGCTCTAGAAGGTGTAAGTCAACTACCCTGGCCAGCAAGATCTCCGGATCTGTCCCCCATTGAGCATGTTTGGGACTGGATGAAACGTCGTCTCACGCGGTCTGCACGTCCAGCACGAACGCTGGTCCAACTGAGGCGCCAGGTGGAAATGGCATGGCAAGCCGTTCCACAGGACTACATCCAGCATCTCTACGATCGTCTCCATGGGAGAATAGCAGCCTGCATTGCTGCGAAAGGTGGATATACACTGTACTAGTGCCGACATTGTGCATACTCTGTTGCCTGTGTCTATGTGCCTGTGGTTCTGTCAGTGTGATCATGTGCTGTATCTGACCCCAGGAATGTGTCAATAAAGTTTCCCCTTCCTGGGACAATGAATTCACGGTGTTCTTATTTCAATTTCCAGGAGTGTATTTTGTTTTAGTTCCAATTCATTTAGAAGGTGTGTACGGTTTGTAATTTATTTACTTCAGTGACACATTAAATTTGTTGTATGAAATACTTCTCATCAGTATAGTCTGTTTAAAGATCATTTTTAATAGTACTTCTTCTATATACCTAAAAACGTAAATGTTGGTTTGTTCAGAAACGTTGAACTCCGAAAGTTCTTGACCGATTGCTTTGAAATTTTGCAACAAAGTTCTACTGCCATACGCTTGCGTTTTTATTGACCTATTTTTAAATATATGTAATATATAAAGTTATATAGATTTAATTATGCGGAAACGTTATAAAATATACAGCAGGGAAACGATGTTAGCAAACACGAAAGGTTATTTTATTGCTTATTAACTTACGATTAGAATACTACTTCACAATCTGAGTTTTCAATAACAGTAAACAAGGCTGGAGAGCAGAAGAGGGGATGTAGAGAGAGGTGGGAGGAAAAAGCATAGGAGATGATGGACAGAGAGACGGTGTAAGGTGCCTCTTACGTGAGGAGGACATTTTTACCAGTTTTAAAAAATTATTGTCTCTTATTGATGTATTGACGATAGTTAGGAGGTGCTGTAGTCCGTAGCCGGCCATGAGTCGGAGAGCATTTCCCACGCTGGCTGGATAGGTGACGAAGCGACCATATGTCGCGCGTGGTGGGGTGGGGCTCGGCGCTGGACCGTAGCAACAAGCGTTAGCCTGGGAAATATACATGACGGGAAGTACCGCCATCTTGGCGCCAAAGTCAACGATTTTGTTTATTTATATTTAATAATTAAAGTCATTTATGACAACATGAATACTAGGAGGAGCATCTGGATGTTTAAAGCTATTTATCATAATTTTGCTTCGTTAAAATTCACGCCCGTTCATTAACAAATGCATATCTTAGTAAGTACGAACTTGATCGGAAATCCACGACCTGTGACGAAACTAGTAAGAGAAACGGACTGCGCGCCAAAGTCGGCAAACGGCGTTAAGAGCTCTTCCTGTCTTGTTCGATGGTAGCCATGCTCTCGGTTACGAGTAGTTTGTGACATGAGTGTTTCATTATTGATCTAATAGGAATAAAAGTGATATTACGGCATTCTGAATGTTAATTTCGAGTATATAGATACCCCAAAGTTGACCGACAGCAATTTCAGATAATTAGCTTCCACCGACAGAGACATCCAATGCGCCAATGAAGAATCAACACGGGACGACATTTACGAAAGCTGCACCGCGCACAGGTGGGAAGGAAATCCGACGACACGAACCACCAAGGCGGATCAAGGAAGGTCCGAGTTACACTTGCAAATTCCGGGTGGAAATGTTGACCAGTCATACTGTACGTCACATATACCACCCTCTACGGACTTGCGGCTAAGCTGAGTAATAACAGTATCATTTTAGAAGCGAGGGGATCTTGCAACGGGGCAGGGTGAGATGAAAAAAGAAGGAGTGAGGAGAGGATGCACAGAGAGAGGGGGAAGGAGGAGGAGATGTAGAAAGAAATGGAGACAAGGCGATTAGGATGCATATCCGATTGCCACACATATTATAAACGTGTGCTTTCTCTTTTCTTTCTTTTCCATTTAAACACAATAAACCGCTGAAAAGCATGGCAGGGTACAGCCAGTTTTAGTAAAACTTGTTACATCCGCGAAAGAAAAAATTGCGGAAAGGTAGGGAGGGGTGGGGCTGTGATAGGAGGTTGTGACAGTGGATAGGAGGGGGAGAAGAAGAATGAGGCACACCCACACAGATATTTGGCAGTTGTGCCAGTGACTCATGATCACCTCGGTGCGATTCTGGCTATACATTATACAGATTTCCCTAATGGGCTCTCAAAATTTCAATATCCGAACTGGCAGATACCCTACAGGGGTTCCAATATGCTGACGTTAGAGACATTCTAGGGTGGCTGAGCGCGGCAGTTAGAAACATGCCCGTTGAATTCGCTTTTCACTGGGATTAGGCAGCACATATTTCACGCCCCTCTTCCTGTGTTGCTACTCCGCGCTGCAAAGAGTAAGCGTGAGCAGCAAGAAAGGAGCGATGCATGTCGGATTAGCCGCTACAGGCGGTACAGGCGCGCGTGTTTATATTTAACGCTTTTTGTGAGAGCAGAGCAGCGCCGGGCTGAGGTTTGCGCAGTCAGGGAGGTGTAGCCCTAATAACAGGCGGCAGCGGCGGATAATGCGCCAGCGGAGAGCGTATCTGGCGTGTTCCGGCGCGGCAGAATGGAGCAGATCTTCGTTAAGACCTGCGCTAAACCGCTTACCGCGGCCGTCTTGTTTATCCCCACCGCGCGGCGCTGGCGCCGGGATCTGCTGGCGCCAGCGCCGTATCGAGTGCGCGCATTAGCCCGCTGCTGCAGCTGGCGCCAGTGGGCCGCCCTCTGCACGACTGCGACCAGCGTTATGCTCACTTATCACATGTCGCGCCATTCAGTGTATCGCTACGGGCTTCGATGCTCGCTGACTCTGAGCAGAAACACGTGGCTTGTCAAAGCTTGAAAACAGTCTTCCCAAAAGAACCAAACATTCTTGAGTGCTCTATAAAAATATTTTATATTACGTGGACCTTATGAGACACTAATAAATTATGCGGAAGAACTTCCTCTTCTTGTGGCTTTGATGAACATTCTGCTGGGCAATTGATTGTAAATAGCAATGTAGCCATGTAGGTGTGGATGTAGCTTTCCATTTCTAAATGATAGAGCACAGCAATCAGTCGTTCTTTCCGCGTACGGCTCAAAAATTTATTCGTTGGTCACTATTTTTGTCGCAGTACTGTTACTACATCTGGTATCGACCTACTGCCCAGCGCGGTAACGCCGACGTGTTATCCCGATTGCCAATAGTTGCAGACGCACTGTTTGACTCTTCCGAACAGGCTTCAATGTTCATAGATGCGCAAAATGATAACGTTATGGAACGTTTTCCTGTTGACTTAGTATTAATTGTTGTTTAGCGTTATGTCACTACGCAGTGGCCTTTGTCTAAAAATCGGATTGACGATCCGTTGGTTTGTCGCCTTTTTGTGCACAGACAACGACTTTTTAAACTTTTAGACAACATAGTTGTATGGAGATAAACAGCGATTAATTTACTTATAGTCAATTTATTTATCTAACTTTGATTAATTGCTTGTAGATTACGTACATGATTACTTACTAATATTATAACTTTACCGTGTAAATTGCCCTGAAGATGTCCCCACCGCGGGTTGAAACCGGTTGGCGGCAAAATAAATAATGCGATTGTGACTATCATTTTGAATCGTTGAGAACGACTTTTTGTCGAACGTGGTGTCATCTTGCTCCGCACTGAGAACGATCAGTCTCGTGTTGTTGTTCCACGTTCTTTACAGTCAGCTGTGCTACGACTTCTTCAGAAGGTCATTGGAGTATCGTACGGACAAAACAGATAGCTCGCCGTCACTGTACCTGGTTTGATGGTGACATAACCAAGATTTGTTCTTCTTGTTCTGTGTGTGCAGAAAACCCATTCCGCCCCACCGCAGAAAATTTTCTCTTGGCCTAAGGCGACTTTGCCATGGAATCGCTTACATTTAAATGGTTCAAATGGCTCTGAGCACTATGGGACTCAACTGCTGTGGTCATCAGTCCCCTAGAACTTAGAACTACTTAAACCTAACTAACCTAAGGACATCACACACATCCATGCCCGAGGCAGGATTCGAACCTGCGACCGTAGCAGTCGCACGGTTCCTGACTGCGCGCCTAGAACCGCGAGACCACCGCGGCCGGCGCTTACATTTAGATTACTTGTTGATCATTTTAGCGGTTTTCCATTTGTTGTTCGCATGTTATAAACGACATCGTCTGCTACCATCAAAGCCTTGTCTTCTATATTTTGTACTGAAGGATTGCCACAAGTCATTGTCACCGACAATGGACCTCAATTTGTGTCTTCAGAGTTCGAAACCTTTTGTGAATCTAAGTGTATTCAGCATTTAACTTCAGCGCCGTTCTCTGCTCAATCGAACGGAGCCGCTGAAAGATTCGTTCTGACGTTTAAGTCGCAAATCTCTAAATTGCGCGCCTCTCATTCTCGAGAGGGCGCTCTTTTGATGTTTTTATCTTCGTACCGATCGCAGCCTCGCGACGATGCTTCGCCGGCTGAAGTGTTGCATGGTCGTCCACACACAACTCTGATGAATTTATTGCATCCTCCGCACAGCGTTTCTTTGCCATGGCAGACCCACAAATTCTTGCAGGATGATACTGTCTATTTTTGTCATTTCCGCGGTAATCTCATTCCTCGCTGCTGTCCGGCTAGTTACGTTCACCGATACCGATTTCTAATTCAGTCATTTCACTGCTAGAATCCTTATTCATTAGCCTCCTTTCCATGTCACAGCTACCATTTTTCTGCATTCTGAATTTCCGGTGTATCGTTTCTGTCATAGGTATGTTCAGATCTTAATCTAACCGAATGAACCATCGAAACTGGGTAACTACACCTACTAGTGTTCATGGAGGGTCCCAAAAGTTCCGAGCTCGTGAATCGAGAAGTGCCTAGGCGAGAGCTGGTTTGTGATACAGCAACACCTGCGCCGCTCTCAGGTGTTTCCCGTGGAACATACCAGCGTTGAGTGCCGGTTCCGCAGCGTATTAGGTGCCGGATTTTCTCGCAAGGACTGTTAAGAATTTCTTCATGTGTTTGAATTCCTGATTTGTTGAGAAACCTGCTGTCCAAATATACTGTCCAGTCACATTACAGTGACCACAAGTAAAAAGATTGAGTAACGACCTTCTGCTGCATTTGCAGAGTCAGTGAGGTTATGGTTGGTACGGACAGGAATGTGGAGCCAAGCCCTCTCCAGATGCACTAAGTTTCTCGGCAGAGGGTCGATGGCGCGAGCAGTCCGTTGGAGGTGGTCCCACGGATTGTCGATTGCGTTTAAATCCGGTGACTCTGGTGGCCAGGTGAGTATACAGGTGTTCCCCGAACCACGCACGTACACTACGGGCTTTGTGACACATTGCTTCGTCCTGCTGGCGGATGCCCTCATGCCGAATAAAGACGAACTACATGATTCCCAAGGATAGATGAATAATGGTGTGTTCCACTGTGCCTTAGAGAACGACCACCCAGGGAACGTCACGAAAAAATTTCTCAGAACGTAAGGCTCCGTCCTCCTTGATGGACCCTTCCGATGATTGTTGCAGTGTGTTTCCTTTCAGAAGTTTCAAGCCGTAACACCAACAGCCAAATATCCGAGGGACCATAAAACGTGTTTGAGCTGTGACGGGGTTGCAGGCATCGCCTTTCGAATTCCTCTCGTGTGGCGTCCCTTTAGTTTGAGGCCACTAAGATCTTTGCACGAGATTGTTGATAATGGACGGGGCGTATTGTGGCGTGGCGAGTTGGGGATTGGTAACAGAGCGAGAACGGTGCGAAAGGTCCGGCCGACGAGTAAGGCGAGAACTTGAGCAAGCGTCTTGGGCAAGGAGTCCGGCGACTGGTGGCTGACTTCGAGTGCCGTCTTCGTGCGTAGCCTGGCCATACAGCTCTGGGGCGTGGCACTTCGGTGAGAGAGTTGAAGCCAGCTTCGCTGTGTTGAACTCTGGGACCCATTTGTAGTCGGCAAGCTTCAGCTTCGATTCGAGAACATCAGTTAAGTTTTGGATTTTGAGGACTTAACTGTTATTTTCTGATTGATGCCTGTAGGTCTGTTGCGATCATTGCGATTTCTTAGTGTATCTATTTCATCACCAGTTGGTTCCTAGAACTTTGGCGCGCGGTCTAAGACACCTTCTCACGGTCCGAGTGGCTCCCTCCGTCGGAGGTTCGAGTCCTCCCTCGGGCATGGGTGTGTGTGTTGTCCTTAGCCTAAGTTACTATAAGTTAGATTAAGTAGTGTGTAGGCTCAGGGACCGATGACCTCAGCAGTTTGGTCCCACAAAATTTTACCACAAATTTCCAAATTTTCCTTGAATTGTGGCTGTTGTTTACTTTTCCTTAGTCGATAGTGGCCTTGGTTGTTTGTTGACAGAAGATCTTAAACTTTGTGAGCCGATTGTCTTTGCTGAACCGGAGCAACAACGTGTTTCTTCTATGCCGTGGCCGGAGCCCCTTCCCCACCCCTCTCCCGCCCCACCGTCATCAAGCAGTGCCTAGATTGTTATTATTCCCGACCTCTCTGCGAAACGTCTTCGAACACCAGATAAGTACCTTTCTATTGTATCACGCCCGGGTGCCGGATTCGAGATTTCAAACATTGCAAACGTCATCACTCTGTTAATTATATTGGCTTAGGAGGTGCATGGATTTCAAAATTGGCAATTGCTGAGGTAATGTAATTGGGTTAGACAGTCTAGTTTTGTTTCGGGCGTTTCGCCGTCTTCTGCTCCTTACGTATAAGCCTTCTGCTGCTCCCCTTGTGAGGTGGCAATTCAAACTCTTGGTTACTTAATTGAAGCAGTTATTCATGAAGGCCTACCTGTTTTCTGTTTGGTAGTCTTACTTAACAGACGCTGTTATTAAAGAAGGCCTGCTTGTTTTCTATTTGGCAACTTCACTTAACCAAAGCTGTTATCGTTGAAGCCCCACCTGTTTTGTACCTAGAAATTTTACTTAACAGAAACTGTTGTTGTTGAAATCCTGCCTGTTTTCTATCTGGTAATTTTATTTAATTGAAGCTGTTATTACTGAAGACCTGCCTGTTTTCAATTTGGTAAATTTACTTAACTGAACTGTTATTAAAGAAGGCTGCCTGTTTTCTGTCTGATGATTTCCTTTAACTGAAGCTGTTATTAAAGAACGCCTGCCTGTTTTCCACTTGGTAATTTCACTTAACTAAAGCTGTTATCATTCGAGGACGGCCTGTTTTCTGTTTCGTAATTCTACGTAACTGAAGCTGTTATTAAAGAAGTCGCCCGGTTTTCCATTCGGTAATTTTACTTAACTGAAGCTGTTACTAAAGAAGGCTGCCTGTTTTCTGTTTGGCGATTTCATTTAACTGAACCTGTTACCAAGGAAGGCCGGTTTGTTCTCTATTTGGCAATCTTACTTAACTGAAGCTGCTATCATTGAAAACCTGCCATTTTTCTGTTGGTAATTTTACTTAACTGAAGCTGTTATTAAAGGAGACCTGCCTGTTTTCTATTTAGTAATTTTATATACTGGAGCTGTTATTATTGAAGGCCCATCTATTTTCTACTTGATAGTTTTACTTAACTGAAGCGGTTATTATTGAAGATTTTCCTGTTTCCTTTTAATTAAATTAAGAACTACTTCTTAATTCGGGTTAGCTGAAACTGTTCTTAATCACGGCCTACCTGTTTTTTTTTTTTTTTTTTTTTTTTTTTTGCCGTATTATTGCGATCTAATACCTTACTCAGTCTGTGTACTAATTAACTGAAATTATGATTGAAAAAGGCATACCTGTTTCAGAGGTATCTGTGCCAGTAAGGCAGTAACAGGAAATGCTTCATGGATGGTACATGAGCCCTAATCTTTCGCCTTACGCTCCTTTAACATTAGCTGTAAGTTCCAAATTGTACTAAAAGAGCGTGGCTGCGTTCTGTTGCAGGGGTGGATGTTAGTATTAATTGTCTACTCTTTCCCTGTTGATTTACCATATCCTGGGATCATTTCCTTCGCGTGTAAGGATTCCTTACTGTCAGTCGAACATTGTATTAATTTATTCTGTTGTTCGCAGGGAACTAGCTTCCAATGGATTCAAGGGTCCGCTCTGGACTCGGCCTTATAAAGAAGGAGCACTTGCAGCATGAATTTAGAATTCAGGAGCTTAGCACCGAGGGTAGTGCTCCAGAACTAGCGGCCACGTTGCGCGCATCGTTGCGCACTCCGTTTTGCGTTTCGGCTAGCACCACTACGGAAGTAAATGTTTCTCTCGATAATATTTCTACTGTGTTAGATGAGTTGCTGTGGAACCTCTCTTTATTGCAGGACAGTCAACCTACTATTAGACAGATTGGGAGAATTCAGGCCTACCTAGCACATTTGGGGAATCGTTTGAGAGACATTACATCCTTCAAACTTAGCCAGCCTGAAGTTACGAGGGTGGGACATTTGAGTGATGGAGCTAGGGATTTGCATGTCTAAGCAGCATCCTTAATCTTGGAAAATCAGGAAGCGGGAGCAAGTCGATCAGCTACCCCCACGAGTCAGTACTTCGGCCTGGCGTCCAGGGCCCAAGGTTTAGGCTGCCCTCCGGCGATCATTTCGCTAGACCACCCATCCCACTTACGTGGTTCCTCAGCGATATTTCAGAGCTTCCATTCTATACCTTGGGCCGCGTTCAGCAGTCTTTATGGCCGTTGGTGCGATTTGAATTTCATGTGAATGCCTTGAGGATGCTTCACCATTATTTTACCCCATGGAGAAGGAATAAATACTTTGAGGTTTGCCAATGACATTGTAATTCTGTCAGAGGACTTGGAAGAGCAGTTGAACGGAATGGATAGTGTCTTTAAGGGAGGATATAAGATGAACATCAACAAAAGCAAAACGAGGATAATGGAATGTAGTCGAATTAAGTCGGGTGATGCTGAGGGAATTAGATTAGGAAATGAAACACTTAAAATAGTAAAGGAGTTTTGCTATTTGGGGAGCAAAATAACTGATGACGGTCGAAGTAGAGAGGATACAAAATGTAGACTGGCAATGGCAAGGAAAGCGTTTCTGAAGAAGAGAAATCTGTTAACATCGAGTATTGATTTAAGTGTCAGGAAGACCTTTCTGAAAGTATTTGTATGGAGTGTAGCCATGTATGGATGTGAAACATGGACGATAAATAGTTTGGACAAGAAGAGAATAGAAGCTTTCGAAATGTGGTGCTACAGAAGAGTGCTGAAGATTCGATGGGTACATCACATAACTGATGAGGAGGTACTGAATAGGATTTGGGGGGAAGAGAAGTTTGTGGCACAACTTGACTAGAAGAAGGGATCGGTTGGTATGATATGTTCTGAGGCATCAAGGGATCACCCATTTAGTTCAAAAAAAATATGGTTCAAATGGCTCTGAGCACTATGGGACTCAACATCTTAGGTCATAAGTCCCCTAGAACTTAGAACTACTTAAACCTAACTAACCTAAGGACATCACACACACCCATGCCCCAGGCAGGATTCGAACCTGCGACCGTAGCAGTCCAGCGGTTCCGGACTGCATCGCCAGAACCGCTAGACCACCGCGGCCGGCTCACCCATTTAGTATTGGAGGGCAGCGTGGAGGGTAAAAATCGTAGAGGGAGACCAAGAGATGAATACAGTAAGCAGATTCAGAAGGATGTAGGTTGCAGTAGGTACTGGGAGATGAAGAAGCTTACACAGGATAGAGTAGCATGGAGAGCTTCATCAAACCAGTCTCAGGACTGAAGACCACAACAACAACAACATCACCCCTTGGCAAAAGGTACTCTAAATGATTTTTTATCTGAAGTCCTGATACGAGTGTGCTCAGTAGGACAACTAAGGATTAATAGAGCTTCTCAAGCATCAAACAGATTTGCTGGGAAAGGTTGTTTTCAGTGCGCCACCCGCGATAATTTGGTGCGCGAGTGTCCCGTAGCACGAGCTCCTACACTAGGCAGATGACGCCATGAGAAGAAAGGGGAAGAAAGGGGGGATTGTTTCCGTCGGAGGCGTGCGACATGGTGCGCGTGTATTCAAGCTCTCTCCGGATCTGACGTCCCTTTTATCTGTGCCCGTCTAGGACAGTAACCCCTGTGCGCGCCGTTGGATTCTGGTAGCTCCGTGTCCTTGTTCAATTATAAATGGTATCTGGAGTTTGGGCATTTGTGTACACTATCTTCCGTTCGCCCTCGCGCTTAGAGATTTCGGATGGCCAATGTGCAAGAGTTGCCTCTGGTCGGGGAGGTGCGCTGTGGTTTGTGCATTTGTGATTTCTCATGGCCCGTTAGGCTCTTGCTTGCTAATTATCTAGCGCTCAAATTGTTGTTCGGGTATGATTTCATGCAGAAAACTGGATTAGTTCTCGACTTTGCGTGCCGCTCCTTGTTTTTAGGATTTCCCCTAATGACAAGATAGCCTTTTGCTCTTGTCGTTGCGTATGTGTGGGGGTTCGGTAATTGTGAGTCCAGTGAATTTGATGTGGCCCATCTTGAGCCGGGTGAGACAGGGCAGTTGTTGAATTTATTAGGTGAGTTTCCTGAGGTTTTCTCTAATAGGCTGGAAGTCACTAACGTCATACAGTACCACATACGCTTGGATGACGATATTCTGGTGCGACAGTCTCCTTATCGGCTCTCGCCTCCCAGAATGAAAATCTTGATACAGAAATTTGTGAGTATGTTGAAGGAGGGGGTCATTAGGCCACCTACATCTCCCTTAGCATCACCGATTTTTCTTGTTCCTAAAGCTCAGGGCTAGGACTATAGGCCGGTGGTTGATTATAGACTTCTTAATAAAAAGGTTATCTTAGAATATGTCCCCTTGCAGGATCTTCACAACTGCTTTACCTGATTTTCGGGGGTTAAGTGGTTCACGGCGCTTGAACTCAACCAAGATTCCTCTTACGGAAGAGTCTAAACATATCACCGCGTTCTGCACTGATTGGAACCTTTGTGAGTTCAACCGGATGCCGCTCGGTGTGTCCACTGGGGCGGCGGTTTTGTCTCGTACGTTGGAGCATATCCTGGGTGACTTGAAGTGTTCTTGTGTCTTTAATTACCTTGATAATGTTGTCATTCATATTCAGTCGTTTCAGGATCATTTTTCCCATCCTTGGGAGGTGCTCTCCAAGTTTCGGGATACGGGGTTGACCGTTAAGCCGTCCAAAACGACACTTGCTATGAAACATGTGTCCTTTCTGGGCCATTTAATTCCTGGGGACGGCATTAGTACTGACCAAGAACGAACTAAGGTGTTGAAGAAATTTCATCAGCCTCGGAATGGGAAGGAGATAGCGAGATGTATTAGAATGGAAAATTATTTTCGCTGTTTTGTCCCTGATTTTGCACAGATGGCCGCTCTCCTGAATAAGCTACGTACGAACGGGGAGAAATTTGTCTGCGGTGAGAGCCAACAGACTACAATCCACCGAGACCGCTGTCACTAGCCCGCCGGTCTTAGCCATTACGGATTTCGGCAATAGATTTATCGTTCAAACTGATGCCTCCAATGCCGGTATTGCTGCAGTGTTGTTGCAGGAGGACCAAGGTATAAGATGCCCATTACCTTTCACATGTCTGGTCCAGAGATGAATTACTCCGTTTATGAGTGCGAGGTGCTAGCCGTGCTTTTCACCTTAGAGAAGTTTCAGTCTCGAACAAAGGGAGTTTGATCTCAAGACGGACAATCAGGTCCAAAGTTGGGTGTTGGCTCAACGCAGGAAAGCTGGTAGGTTTGCCAGGTGGGCAAATCTGACAACCAAGTCACCGACACCCTCAGTCCCATGATTCAGGAGGAGGGGGCTGTTGAGAATTAGGGCGTTAGTGAGTCTCACCCGGTTGTGTGTACCGTTTTAGCAGAAGTTCGCCAGTTGTTTGTGGACCCTAAAACAAAACGGGATCAGGATCCGTCGTGGGGTCCATTAAGAAAGCATCTATTATCCGGTGGTGAGGGTAGCGACTAATCCATCAGGAATGACATACAATGTAAACGCGTTAATGAAGCCGGGGACTTTAAAATTTATTTGCCTCAGAAGCTGAAACCTCCCGTTTCCCATTATTTTCATAATTCTCTAGTGGGAGAACATTTGGGCACTAAAAATCTTGGAAACAGTTAAGGCTCACCTCACTTAGCCCAAGTTGTATAAGGATATCAGTGGTGAATGTGAAGCCTGTAAGAAGGCTAAACCCAGTAATAGTCTTTTATAAATTATAGAGTGCATCAATCCGCCGTCCTATTCTTGCAGGTTTTATTTGGCAAATCCAGATTTCGGCTAGTGCCTAGCCATTATCAATGCACCATTTTCTAGTCTCACTGCATGTAAGTTCCTGTTGTTAGGGCGTCAGTCACAATTCTTTCAATACAGTCCTCTGAAGGTGTTTTCACAATCAGAATGTGAGGAGTATTCTATGGATAAACTCTTTATCGATTACGTAGGGCCTCCGGAAAAAGTAGGGGTAAGCTGTATGGAGAGGCGGGTAATATACAATATTTACAACAGCCAAGAGGGAATAATAAGAGTGGACGATCAAGAACGAAGTACTGGGATTAAAAAGGGTGTAAGACAAGGATGACGCCTTGCCCCTACTGTTCAATCTGTACATCGAGGAAGCAATGATGGAAATAAAAGAAAGGTTCAGGAGTGGAATTAAAATCCAAGGTGAAATGATATCAATGATACGATTCGCTGATGACATTGCTATCCTGAGTGAAAGTGAAGAAGAATTAAATGATCTGCTGAACGGAATGGACAGTCTGATGACCACACAGTATGGATTGAGAGTAAATCGAAGAAAGACGAGGGTAATGAGACGTAGTAGAAATGAGAACAGTGAGAAACCACATCAGGATTGATGGTCATGAAGTCGATGAAGTTAAGGAATTCTGATACCTAGGCAGCATAACAACCAATGACGGACAGAGGAAGGAGGACATCAAAAACAGACTAGCACTGGAAAAGTGGGCATTCCTGAGCAAGAGAATTCTACTAGTGTCAAACATTGGCTTAATCTGAGAACGATATTTCTGAGAATGTACGTCTGGAGTACAGCATTGTATCGTAGTGAAACATGGACTATGGGAAGACCGGAACAGAAGAGAATCGAAGCATTTAAGATGTGGTGCTACAGACGAATGTTGAGAATTAGGTGGACTGATAAGGTAAGGAATGAGGAGGTTATATGCAGAATCAGAGAGGAAAGGAACATGAGGAAAACTGATAAGGAGAAGGGACAGGATGATAGGACATCTGTTATGACATGAGGGAGTGACTTCCACGCTACTAGAAAGAGCTGTAGAGGGCAAAAACTGTAGAGGAAGACAGAGATTGGAAGACAACCAGCAAATAATTGAGGACGTAGGTTGCAAGTGCTACTCTGAGATGAAGAGGTTACTACAGGAGAGGAATTCGTGGCGGGCCGCATCAAACCAGACAGGCGACTGATAAAAAAAAAAAAAAAAAACCAAGGCCTCTTCCTCGTACCAAGAAGGGAACAGATATATTCTGGTGGCTGCTGACGCGTTTTACAGATTTGTATGGTTAATCCCTGTTTGTGGGGTCACGGCGGTCATTACCATTGCACATTTGACCAAACTCTTCAGCTGGTTTGGACCCTCTAAGGGTCTTGTTAGCCATAATACTCTGGCATTAGTTTCCGAACATTTGAAACAGTTTTGTTTTCGTAACGTTGTTAAGCATACAATCCCCAGGCATCTTTTGCTGGGAAAGTGAATAACAATATTAAGTCAGCTTTGATCACCACCATCATAAGTATTCGAATAAGTGGGATGCTTCGTTACTCCTGAAGATCTTAGGAAAAATTGGGAACGGGCCAGGAATAACATTAGGTTATCCCATCGCTGCCAAGCACGGCGACACAGTTGGAACAGATGCCCCTTTCAGGGCAAGGTAGGAGATGACGTTGTCGTGATGAACTGTACCGGTCGGATGAGGGATGGTGCCAAGTACGGGAAGTTCACTCCTCGTTTCATAGGCCCATGCTTTATCATCAAAATTCTGGGTCTGGTTAGCTTGATTGTCAGACGTCTGGTCACTGGTAAGGTATTCAGGGTGCACCTTAATCAATTTAAGCCCGTTAATTAACCTTCTCCCTCTTCTTCTGTAGGCTGGACTGGGGTCCTTTGGTTTAAGGGGGGGGAGGGGCGGAAGACTGAGGAATGGTGGGTTTTCTTGCGTCGCCTTTCGAATTTCTGGCACCACTAGCTCGACCTGTCATGTGATGTCCCTCTGGTTTGAGGTCACTAAGATCTTTGCTCGAGGCTGTTGATGAGGACAGGACGTGTTGTGGCGTGGCGAGTTGGGGAGCGAAGAGGATGATGTGAGAGGGCAGCCCGGCGAGTAAGGCGAGAACTGGCGCAAGCGTCTTGGACACAGATCCGGCGAGTGGTTGCTGTGTGCATTTGTGGGCCGATTTGAAGAAGTGGCTGACTTCGAGTGCCGTCTTCGCATGTAGCCTGGCCAGACAGGTCTGGGACGTGGCACACTGGTGAGAGAGTTGGAGCCAGTTTCGCTGTGCTGATTCCTGGGACCCATTTGGAACCGTAAAGCTTCAGCTTCGATTCAGCTTCGATACTGCCTGTTTTCTATTTTGGATTTTAAAGTCTTAACTGTTTTTTTCTTATTGATACCTGTAGGTCTGTTGCGATCATTGCGATTTCTTAGATTATCTATTTTACCACCAGTTGGTTCCTTGAACTGGGGCTGTTGTTAGCTTTTCCTAATTCGACACTATCCTTGGCTATATCTTAAAGTTTGTGAGCCGATAGTCTTTCCTGAGCCGGAGCTACAACTTTTTTCTATATGCTGTGGCCGAAGACCCGACCCCCCCCTCCCACCCCCACCACCCCATCGTCATCAAGCAGTGACTAGATGGTTTTGTTTGCCGAGCATCCTGCGGTATGTACTGTGACAGGGCCAGGTCTCGGTTTCGAGGCACCTTCAGACGCTGCAGACGTCATCGCTGTTAACTATATTGGCTTAGGAGGTGATTGGGTCTCAAACTTTGAATTTTCTGAGGCTACGTAACTGGGTTCGACAGCCTGGTTTTCTTTCGGGCTTTTCGCTGTCTCTGGTGAGGCGGTATCTTGCCGTGACGCTGGTGTACCATTTGGCTAGTTATTGGTGCTTTCACATAATTAACCTTGCTGTGTTTATATTTCTTTTGCCGGCCTGTACCTAAGCAAAAGGGACTTGGAAGGCCGCTCCTCTGATTGTAACCTTCCTATTTGGTGTAATCTTGTACTCCTTGCGTATAAGCTGTCTAGTGCACCCCTTTCTGAGGAGGCACTTCAAACTCTTGGTTATTTAACTGAAGCAGTTCTTCGTGAAGGCCTACCTGTTTTCTGTTTGGTAGTCTGACTTAACTGAAGCTGTTATTAAAGAAGGCTTGCTTGTGTTTATTTGGTAATTTCACTTTACTGAAGCTGTTACCATTGAAGGTCTGCCTGTTTTCTATTTGTTATTTTTAGTTATCTGAAGCTTTTATTATTGGAAGTCTGCCTGTTTTCTGTCTGGTAATTTTACTTAACTGAAGCTGTTATTATTAAAGTCCTGCCTGCTTTCTATTTGGTAATTTTATTTAACTGAAACTGTTATTAAAGAAGGCTGCCTGTTTTCTGCTTGAAGATTTCATTTAACTGAGCTTGTTACTAAAGAAGGCCTGCCTGTTTTCAATTCGGAACTTTTACTTAACTGTAGCTGTTATTAATGAAGTCGTGCCTGTTTCCTTTTAATTAAATTGAGAGCTATTTCATAATCTGAGTTATCTGAAACTCTTATTAATCAAGACGTACCTGTTCTTACTGCCCCGTTATCGAGAGCTGATATCTTACTCAACGTGTGTTGTAATTACGAGTTTCAGAGGTATTTATGTCAATCAGGTAGTAACAGGAAATGACACGTACAGGGGTCCTAAGCTTTCGCCTTATATCCCTTTATCCATAACTGTAGGTTCCAGTGATTACTCTGAAAAGTCACCTGTTGCCACTCAATGGACGTCTAGGTGCTGTATTGGATACGAGTTCCAGCGTTCGTCGCTGATGAGCATCAGTCACCGCCGGTGCATGTACAGTGCGCCTGCGGCGGAGTATCATTCTCAGTCCCGTTCGCTAAACGGTCGTTGAGGAGACGCTGTCGGTAACCCCTTGGTTCATCTGGGTGGTAAGGTGCTCACAGTTCCACGTCTATTCGCCAATACACACCTCCTCAGTCGTCGTTCAGCCCTGTTATGTATGGCCAGTGGTGCACCACAGCTAGCTTGGCACCGGTTCCGGTTTTGCATAGCGCCATTTTGGTTTGCATAGTATAGCTTGACCACGGCGGCACGTGAACAGTTTGCAGATTTAGTCATTCGGAAGTGCTTGCAGCCTTGGCCCGAAAGCCAATGATCGTGGCCCTTTGGACGTCAGATAAATCACTCTTTTCCCATATTACGACAAAGACTAGAATGGTTTCCGCTGACCCCCTACGCGCTTCATGTACCCTCCACTGCTAACACTGCCAGCTACCGACTGTGAGTGGTTTTTGCACGTTAATATCGAACATATGCGGTGGTCGCTTTAATGTGACTGGACGGTGAATAAGCTTGCTTGGTTGTAACGGGAATGCGTAAGGCTTGCTCGAGTGCCATAGGCACCGTCAGTCACACTTTAAACGGGGCAATGCTTTCAGAAGGAAGCAAAGACCTCGGGTAAACCGTAATTTCACGATGTGCAGGTGCGGCTCATGTGGGGCCCTTTCGTGCTGTTCGCCTGGCGGCAAAGTATTACAAGGTTCAGGGCACATCCGATCTCTTGGTGTTATTAATTTAGTATGTTCATGCTTACTTACTTTACATGTGACAAGGGCCTTATCGACCATACGTCTGGTCTGTGAGCCTCTTCCACTTCTGCCTGTCCAATGCACTGTTTGTCCAGTTGCTGTTGCTGTTCATCCTAGTTGTGTCCTCCCGACTGTTATCCCGCCATCTGACTCTGGATATTCTTCTCGTTCCATCAATTGTTCTGCTGAATGCCATTGTAGGTAGTCTATTCTGTGTCATTCTTGCTATATAGTCTGCCCAATTAAACGTTCTCCTCTCGAGCACTTCGATGATGTTATGGTGTTTGTACAGCCCTCTTAATTCTTCATTTCTTCTTATTCTCCATTCCATGTTATTTTCGTCGTATACAAGTCCAAAAATTTTCCTTAGTACTTTTCTTTCGAATATTAACAGTCTTTCTTCATCCTTCTTTCTAAATATTAATGTTTCACATCCATATTACATCACAGGTATAATGGTCGATTGATATAAGCGGATTTTGAAGTTACTGCTAAGTGATCTTTTTCTTAGAATTTTGACGAAACTAAAAAAATGTCTTGTTTGCGGTTGATAAACGGGCATCTATTTCTATATCTGTTCCGTTGTTATTAATAAAAAGACTTCCTACGTACTTGAAGTGGTCAACAGTCTTGAAACTGAATCTATTTACAGTCAAAGGTGATCTTTTCTGGTTTCCTAACTTATGGGCAGGTATTCTGTCTTTTCATTAACATGTAATCCTGTTTTCTCAGCAATTTTGTAGTAATTTTGCGTCATTCTGATTACTTCTCTTTTGGAACTACTTATTAGTGCTACACCATCTGCATAGATCAGCGAAAATTATAAAAATAAACGGTATCAACTTAAGTGTATTGATGATCAGATTATTTTTAGGTACAGACAAAGTTTTGACCACGTTAGTTTCCTTCTAATGGCTATTTTCGTTATTAATATTAGATTATCGATAGGTGTAGGGACAAAAAGTAGTTGATTCGGTCTGCAGCTCGGGATGATGTTCATTGTGATGCAATTCACCGCTTCTTACTCTTCCGTATGGCTAGAGATCTTGTAATTCCTATCAACATGATATTTAGCAACATAATGACACACTTTAGTTGGAGAGGAATTTTTGATGAGTCCTGATAACTAGAAGGAAGGATGAGCTGAGTGTAGTATCCACTCGACAATGTGGACAGAGCCGCAACACAACCATTAGCGGAAGAAAAAGTCATCGGAGGTAGCGTATTCAGAGGACAGAGGAACCAGTCATCTGGTGTGTTTAATGCAAGCTACTGAAAGCCCGGTTTGCGGGTCACGGATTCGAACAAGCTTCTCCTAACAACGAGTCCAGCGCCTTAACCACTCCGCCATCTCTCATAAAAAAAAAGCTCATCAAGTTCAGTTCCTGTTGAAGTACACCATAACTGAAGGTGATAGAAACGAAGCATGACGAAGCTGTATAATTCCGTATATTTATGAAAACAGCGCATTTCACGATTCACTGGCGCTGACGGCACGGCTTGTGGTTGGGCGCTTGCGGGCTGCACGATAAGCGCGACGGCGTCAGCGTTTTACGACCGGAGGCTGCGCCGGCGAGTCTGCGCTACGCCCGCTATCACTGTGCGCACTCGCAAACAAACGAATGGCACCTGCGATCGCCCACCGTAAAAGCTTCCGCGGCCGCCGCCGCCACCGCTGCCGCCGCCTATCAGCGTTTCCGGCGAAGCGCGGAGCAGACGCCGATGACCGCCGAGTAGGAAACGGGCACGTCTGCTGTCGCTGCTAGCGCCGCAGGTCGATTTGTAGGCCCAGTTTGAAGCAAATGTCAGAAAATGCGCAACCTGGGCAGGGATCAGAGGAAGTGAAGCTGTTTCCTTTAATTTACGTCTATGGTCACAAACTTTTTGTTAACAGATTACCGGTTTCGGTAGTACTACTAACAACATGACTCGTGCATGTGATGTTATTTACATGTATTTGACGATGCTGGTGCTGATTCCGCATTTAACATTTGATGATGCCACTATGGCTGCAGTACATTAGGACTTTGTTTTTATGAAACAGATCTGATGATGGTCATTAAAGACCGAAACCGGTAATCTGGTAACAAAAAGCTTGTGACCATAGACGTAAATTAAAGGAAACTTATTACATACACGGGTCACTGTTTTTTCGCGTCGATTTCGCAGCTTGTGAAGTGAAGCTGTGCTGTTGTTGCACTGTTCGTGCAAGTTGACGTGCTGCGTGGATGAAGTTGTACATATAAATGAGCCATGTAACTGACTAACTGTAACTAATCACCCTACAAGCCGGCCGCTGGTGGCCGAGCGGTTCTGGCGCTACAGTCTGGAACCGCGCGACCGCTACGGTCGCAGGTTCGAATCCTGCCTCGGGCATGGATGTGTGTGTTGTCCTTAGGTTAGTTAGGTTTAAGTAGTTCTAAGTTCTAGGGGACTTATGACCTCAGCAGTTGAGTCCCATAGTGCTCAGAGCCATTTGAACCATCACCCTACAAAATACTAAATGAGGAATCCAGTGACTATTAAATGAAGTAACTATCACAGTTACTTTGGTTTATTCTGTTGAAGTTATTCGTAAAACAATTGAGAAACAGTGGCAACACTCTTATAATAAAACTTTGGTATAACTGAAAAGTCAGACAGTACTACAGATGAGAAAGCATTGCATGTGTGGTCACAGTGGAAAGCAGACTATCAAAGAATCTAAATGTAAGTATTCAAAGTGAAGCCTGAAGTCACTGAAATAGTATAAAATGACTTTGATGTCCCTGCACACTGTCTCGCAGGTGCAGCTCGCTATGACCACAATCAAAACTACAGGTGGAGGCTGAAATGGCTGCAGAATCAGTCATTAGCAGTACTAATGAACTTCACTAATGTCAAAATGCAAATCAGCTCAAAATTTCTCTCTGACCCTTGATACATCAGCTCTTGTGGCGACAGATTAGTGGAGGCTATGTGGAGCGATGGAGGCTCCCAAAAATGACGACAGCCAAAGACAAAATAATTTCTAATTGAATCTTTACTCAAACGAAACCTCATGGTGCCACAGTTTGGGTCTCTCATTGTATTCAGTTTGGCTGGGATTCAGATCTTTCGAGTGCTGTCTGGTCAAAATATTCGTTAGAACACGCTAGTCCCGTTCTGTGGGATATTTTCTAGTCAGTTAAACAATGACATGCATTCAACCATTTAACACTGAAAAAAGTCATCTCACTCTGTTTCCACCTCTCTCTCAAAGGTTGCATTAGTCAGCCATCTAAAATCACTACTACTGTCGTTTATCACATTCCTTGGCATCAGTCAAATATGCCAATGTTTTGGGTCTTTCACTATGATTTCACCTACGATATGGGACTGTTCGCCCCAAAAAAAGTTTGTATAACATCCAAGAGAGGGTGTTCATATGGTTAAATAAATTTCCCTAGTTCCCGTTACTGTTACTGTTGAGAGATTTCTACTGAGACCTATAGTGATATCCATTTGAAGTAGAATGGCTATCAGAACAAGTCCCAAAAATTATCGACAGAGGTATCAGGTGGATGCAAATCTTTTACCATGAGTGGCAGAATAAAAATGGAAACATAAAAATAAAAAGAAATCCTAAAGGAAAGAGAACGTAATTGTGACTGTAACCGAGAACAGATTAAGCAACATTTAGGGTCGTCTTATTAATTGAATGACTGTGACGGTAATGAGGGCACACCAAATCAAACATTAGTCCGCTTCAGGAGGCATGACGCTAATACAGAATAACAGCGACCACTGCCTTGCTGATGGCTGTTTGACAAGAAAGAGAGACCACAACCTACTTCATACACACAAGCAAAAAGTTTTGCATCAGCCCGGTTCCAAGAACTCCTCAAGACAGAGGTTTCCTGTGGATATTGTATCACAGACACAATCCCTTTGACTGTTCAGAGATGTCACTAAACCCGCCCAAAGATGTAAACAACCATGAATGAGCAGCGCCTAATAGAAGGAGCGGGTCCGACAGCCGATCAGTTCCAGTCATTTCACCACGTTGGAGATACAGGGTTCGTGTTGTCTGTAGTTCAACCATGCTTAGACGGTCAATACCGCAGTTCGATCGCGTCCGCGTTCTTACTTTGTGCCAGGAAGGGCTGTCAACAAGGGAACTGTCCAGACGTCTCGGAGTGAACCAAAGCGATGTTGTTCGAACATGGAGGAGATACAGAAAGACAGGAACTGTCGATGACATGTCTTGCTGAGGCCGCTCATGGCGAGGTCCGTCGTTGCAACCACGACAGCATGCAGCGTGGTACAGATCGGCCCAAAAACATGCCGAATGGGCCGCTCAGGATTGGCATCACGTTCTCTTCGCCGATGAGTGTCGCATATGCCTTCAACCAGACAGTGGTCGGAGACGTTTACGAAGGCAACCCGGTCAGGCTCAATGCCTTAGACACACTGTCCAGCGACTACAGCAAGCTGGAGGTTTCCTGCTGTTTTGGAGTGGCATTATGTTGGGCTGTACGATACGTGAATGCCATCCTCCGACCGATAGTGCAACCATATCTGAAGCATATTGGCGAGGCATTCGTCTTAATGGACGACAGTTCACGCCCCCATAGTAAATGACTTCCTTCAGAATAACGACATCGTTCTACAGACATGAACCCATCGAATATGTCTGGGATAGATTGAAAATGGCTGTTTATGGACGACGTGATCCACCAAACACCTCTACCCCGAATCGCAGTTGAGGAGTGGGACAGTCTAGACCAACAGCGCCTTGATGAACATGTGGATAGTATCCCACGACGAATACAGGCATGCATCAATGCAAGAGGACGTGCTACTGCGTATTAGAGGTACCGAGGTGTACAGCAGTCTGTACCACCACCTCAGAAGGTCTCGCCGTATGGTGGTACAACATTCAATTTGTGGCTTTCATGAGCAATAAAAAGGGCGGAAATGATTTTCATGGGCCGGCCGGCGTGGCCTAGCTGTTCTAGGCGCTTCATTCTGGAACCGCGCGACCGCTACGGTCGCAGGTTGGAATCCTGCCTCGGGATTGGATGTGTGTGATGTCCTTAGGTTAGTTAGATTTAAGTAGTTCTAAGTTCTATGGGACTGATGACCTCAGATGTTGAGTCCCATAGTGTTCAGAGCCATTTTTGAACCATTTTTTTGATTTTTATGTTGATCTCTATTTCAATTTTCTGTATAGGTTACGGAACTCTCGGAACTGAGGTGATGCAAAAGGTTTTTTGATTTATGTATATGCCGTATTTGGCTGAAGTCACTCGTTGATGATTAGATCACAAAAAGTTACCAAATTGCGAGGATTTGTATTCCTATGTTTCACTCACTGTTAGAAACAATCCCAGACATTTTCTGTGGGGTTAAGATAGAGTGATACAGTGGTCCAATCATGAGCCATGGTGCTCAATGCGACGGGACGCTTTCCTTCAGCAAGAAGATCTTTGCTAGAATTTCGGGAGGTCGAGTGGAGAAACTAGCAGTGAGGAATCGGTGTTTCGGTGCAAACGAGGAGATGCGTGAGGCCGGTGTCCGCCAGAGGGAGTTTGGAGGACTGCTGGGGCCCGCGCGCGTAGTCGAGAACGGCCCTTGGTCCGTCGTCTGTTACTGCCTTGGTCGGCTACGACTGTCCTCCGCTGTGGTGGCTCGTGGATCTGTGAAGCGGTGGCCTCGAGTCTGTTGATACTACTCTGTACGCTGCCTGATGGGACCAATTCTGGCGACTGAAAACGGTGAGGCTTGTTGCGCGTCGGAAGATCTGAGTGTAACGAATGTTCGTAAAGTGACGAGTTGGATCACAAGCTGGTTGCGAATGTTTCTCATGACTCGAGCTTAATGCTTGGAACTGTGTACTCTGGTTAAGCGTCAGAAGTGTGGTACGCTCAAGCATACGTTTGCGTGTGACTTTGGGGTATAACTTGACCAGCTGAATTACATTGGCTAGTCTCTAAGTATTCACAACTGTAAATGCTCCCTTGCCGTGTCTTACTTGCTCTAATTATGTACTGTACATTGAACTTTATTAGTGCAGTTTGGCAGTAACTACCGAGCGAGGTGGCGCAGTGGTTAGCACACTGGACTCGCATTCGGGAGGACGACGGTTCAATCCCGTCTCCAGCCATCCTGATTTAGGTTTTCCGTGATTTCCCTAAATCGCTTCAGGCAAATGCCGGGATGGTTCCTTTGAAAGGGCACGGCCGATTTCCTTCCCAATCCTTCCCTAACCCGAGCATGAGCTCCGTCTCTAATGACCTCGTTGTCGACGGGACGTTAAACACTAACCACCACCACCACATTGGCAGTAACTTGGTACATTCAGGTTTTATTCTTGTCAGTTAACGGAGTTTAGCCTTGGACCAATGCTGACATGCCAAGCGCCCGTTTAAGCAGTATAAGCTTTCGGTGTGGCCATTTATTGCTCCTTACTAATGTAATAAACATAGTCTGTTTTAGTGCACTACTCCTAGAGTTCCGTGTCTGATCCCCTTATGTGGTTGGATAAGCAGTTCAATGATTTGTGGCGGTTCAAATGGTCTGGGCCGATCATTTGATGGAGGAAGGAAACTGATCAATACAGTAACCGCATTTGTAATATTTCTGTGACAAAGGAGAATGGATCGTGCCTTGGCCTTGGACTGTTATGGACTAAGTTATGTCCATACAGGTTGTGTTAAAATTATTATGTGTTAAGGTTTCTGTTGAAGTGCCTCGCTTAATTCACTTGTCATCTGGCAAATGAACTGTATTTAAATGTGTGACTAGCAGTAATTTCTTACATTCTGTGCGAGTGCACAAAATTCATTTAATCACGTTTAATTACCAGGCAGTACTAATACTGGTCTTTGTCTCAGTCTGTCTTCATCTCAAGAATAACTGCTCTTCCAGAAATGGTTCTAACGGAAAGCTGAAGTGCATGCTTCTTCTGTCACAACTCCTCCTTTAACAAAACTTGACGAGAATTTTTGCATTGAAAGTTGGGCACAACTGCATTAGGGGCTGAAATTGCATTTCCTCCCATTTTGAGATTATCATCTCCTAATACTGATCCAACAATTTCATCTAATGCAACAATATACGTATATTTATAGTCACTGTTCGGATTTACCTGTCAGCAGGAAAGATGTCTTTGCTTATGAGCATTGATCAAATTGAGAACTTTACCGTACGTTTCAATATCTCATGTTGTGCAACTCTGCTGACAAGGTTCAATTACAAACAATAGATTACATAAGCCTTTCATTTCTGTGTATTTAACACTATAAATTTTTGTAATCCTTTTAACTGACATCTAGTGATGGTTCACAAATCACCCACGCCTTTGTTACTGGTATTAGTGGTACAAATTTGATGTCATATTCACTATCACATGTTTTTTTCTATTGGCTCTACAAAAAATTACACTGTTATTGCTGCATGTGATATAATTTTCTTTTGTGATTCTTCTTCATCTCCACTATCCACATCTCCATCTCCACTTTCCACATCGTCATCATCATCATCATCATCATCATCTTCCTCTTCTTCTTCTTCTTCTTCTTCTTATCATCCTCCTCCTTCAATACCTCTCCGTTCTCATTTTATAACTTCTTTGTTTTCTTTGACTTCAACTTCCTCATCTGGAATTTCATTCTTCTTTTGGAAGAGATGGCACGATATCTGCAGTCGTTGTGAAACGGGTTTAAATAAATTTACCAGTATGGAGTCAGCTTCAGCTTACTATGTTTGCAGCATCGCCAATCTCTTCTGAATATTTCGTAGAGATTCCAACAGTCAGTATTTAAGACTAATCTTTCGCCTAACGGAACTGAAAACTGGAATGCTCAAGCAATATTTTAAGCGATTCTAAGCAAAAATCTCGGTTTACACAACACCTCATTGGGTAAACAGTAAATGGTAAACTATAAATTGTTAAATGGTAAATGGTTGAATTGTAAACAGTAAACGTAAATTGGATGAATGAATCGTAAATGGTTAAACTGTTAACTATAAATGTATATGGTGAAACGTATAAATCGTTCAAAAATTGGTTCAAATGTCTCTGAGCACTATGGGACTTAACTGCTGAGGTCATCAGTCACCTACAACTTAGAACTACTTAAACCTAACTAACCTAAGGACATCACACACATCCATGCCCAAGACAGAATTCGGAACCTGTGACCGTAGCGGTCTCGCGGTTCCAGACTGTAGCGCCTAAAACCGCTTGGCCACTCCGGCCGGCCATAAATGGTTCTCAGATGAAAAAGTTATTAGGTTATGTGATCATATGCTACTGGGAAGGGGGAGATAGTATTTAAGTCGTAGGTGAAGATGTAACAGATGTAGTAGTGTTCGCCAGGAATATCTAACGAGCCAGGTTAGTGCGCTGCGTATGCTACAGAACTGGACAGGGATTGTTACAAGGCATTGTAATGCTGTTTCCTTTTTTTTCTGCTAAGAGCTAAAACGTGCAAAGACGAAGATCGAAGCAAGTCAAAGAAGGACAAAAGATCTTTTCCATCAGCTAGAAGCACAAGAAAGCGTTACGTGCTTATTTGTTTAATTACAGACACACAAGATTGACTTATCTCAGCCGAGCTACTCCATCTGGATACTACGGGTGGAGGCGTCTGTTAGCCTACTAAAGTGTTGTATGTTGTAGCCACGTTTGCAAACTGTAATTATGTTTTATCTATACGTAAGATAATCTTTATTAATAGCTTAATTAATATCGAAAAATTGAAACGAATTATAGTGTGAGACGGTGAAATCAAAATACGTTTTCAGTAGAAATGTGTCCATAAATGAGCCATTTGTGAGACGACTACCAATGCGTATTTAAGAGCCGACACTGATCTAAGACAGTGTAAGACACATGCTGATGATGGCCTTTTTCCGATGGAGGCCAGACAGGCAGGCACAGCTCAGACTGTACGTGGTGACACATTTGATTCACTTGAAACTGACCGCAATCGTGCCTCAGCAGACGAGCTGTCAAGCAGTAACGCAGACTGCTATGTTCAAAAGTGTCTGAATTTTGTTTTCAATTACCGGCATCTTCAAACATATCTAAACAGTCTGAATTTGTGAAAATTCGCACCAAGATCTAAAACTTTTCTGCACCATGTTTTGGATCTTTTAATAATGCTATATTATTTATCACAATCAACAATCATACTGCTTATGTTATTGATGTTGGTTAATGATCTTATCGATGCCTGACGCAGTAAACCATTACCGAGCGAGGTGGCGCAGGGGTTGACACGCTGGACTTGCATTCCGGAGGACGATGGTTCAAACCCGCGGCCGGCCATCGTGATTTAAGTTTTCTGTGATTTCCCTAAATTGCTTCAGGTAAATGCCTGGATGTTTCCTTTCAAAGGGTATGACCGACTTCCTTCCCCATCCTTCCATAGTCCGATGGGCCCGATGACATAGTTGTTTGGTCCCCTCCTTCAAATCAACCAACCAATCTCAACCAACCAGTCTATGAACCATTTCGGGAAGAACGGGAAAGTTCGTTATGTAACTAACAAATCTTCCATTTGACTCAGGTTGGCATAATACGACACACATGCCAATTCCATGGCAGTCACGCAGGTGTCGACAAGTCTGAACTCGCTGACATAGCTTTTTGCTTATTGCAACAAACCACAGCCTCTCTTAGCTTGCGTATGTGAGAAAGCACACATGCATTTTTGTCTGGTCAGAAGAATGTGAAAGGTTGGATCGATGAATAAGCGATATTATTGGGAATAAAGGGAGGCATTAGGAGATGAGGTATGAAGCAGTAACGCAGTCTGTTATGTCTGCTACTGTCCTCTGTGCTTTTTCTTTCGAGAGATTTTGTACATCAAATACTGTGGCATACCCATTTTTCAATCTGTTGGTGATGAAGGGGTCTGATAGGGGCAGTTCAGTAGTCTAAATAATTTGTGAATCATCAAAGAAGTGTGTTAAAATCACTTATGATAGGCTGGAATGGATTTGAACAGATTCAGGTATAAAAAATAGGTCATGTGGTATCATAATAGCCAGTGATGACTAGCTTGCGTAACATGATATACAGTTGTTTTAACATCAGAATTCTAAACACATTGCCAGTAATTACCGATGGTTAACTCTCTAACACAAGATTGTTACATACCGTCTACTATGCTCATTATGTTCCCTGATTTTCGAGTAGTTTCAAATGCATACACTTTTGGATTATACACTGATAAATTCGATAAAGATTCACAATTCATCTCGCCTTTCAGTTATGCAATCCACTTTTTATTTTGGAGTGGAGTGATATAGCAGTTATTTACAGGAAACCTAGGTATCAAACCACATGATATCCATGTAACACAATTTTATATGCTGTTTTTAGTATATACCATTAAAGAAAGTGTCTAAGATTGGTTTCTGAAATATGCAAAGGAAGCATACCTACTACTATTGGAACCTACTACTGTTTGCTAATCAAATACTGCAAGTGTTTAACTGAATATTGATGTTTCGTTAAAAAAAAAACTCCTTTGTAAATTGGGCTTTGCAGTCAATATATGTTCGCCGTATCTGCATTCTCGGGATATCGATAATTTTATGTCTTCTGTCTTTTATTCGTTCTGCACAGTTTTACCACACACATTGCTATTCATAAGTTTTAAACGAAAGTTCTTCTTTTAGGCTAAAGGCGATAAGCGTTTCATATTAGATGATAAACTGATCACTGTTGTGTTGGGTCATTGCCGTATGCGCAACAGTTGATACGGCAGCAGTCTACTGAAAAATAAAAACAGGTTTACACATGACAAGGCACATAAGCTCTATATCATTTTTTTCTGTACAATCTCTTTCTCATTCCATTACACCACTTTCTTATATGTTGTCAGCCCAAGAGTCGTGTAGATCTGGTGTCAAATAGCATTAGCTAGGTTTGTCAGCACAACATTCTCTAAGGTAAAATGAAAACCTTTGTGTATGTATGATAATGTAAAATGAGACTTGTAGCAAAAGGAGGAGTTAAATGTGATCTTTGAATATGTTTGGAAATGTAAAAATTAAATGTGATTTATTATGTGAAAAATAAAAACTTATTACACATCATTTGCATTTATTACGTTTGAAAAATTCTTTCAGTTTAAATGATCCAGTGTGGAAACTGAAACTGGCGATCCAGTGTGGAACACTTGGCATAATTTGTGTAAAATGATACTACACATACTAAATGGTTTGCACTGAAAGAGTAAAGCATGAACGTAATAAAATCTTCTGATGAGGACAAAGTAATTGAAGACATGTCTGTGTGTGCGTGGGCGCGCGCTCATGTGTGTGTACGTGTATGTGTGTGTGTGCGTGTGTGTGTGTGTGTGTGTGTGTGTGTGTGTGTGTGTGTGATTAACATAACGTTTTGATAAGTATCCAAAGCAGGTTGGTGATATACTTTTGTTTGATAGGATTCTGTTTAATTTGGCATACTTTAGTAAAAAATACTCGTATATACTTCGCCGTCATTAGCTGTATCATGTCAATGAAAATTCTTCCTGGCTCCTGTATCTTCCATTTTTGAGTGTTGCATCTGGCTACTTCATTTGTAACGGATGCTAAAGAAATTTCTTGCCAGCACCATCTGCAATTTTTAAATTTTCTCCTGCGTTGTGCATGTGTGTGTGTGGAAAAGTGAAACATTGAATACGATTTATTGTTTGAAAAATAAAAAACCTTCTAGTATAGTTAAATTTAATATGAAAGGTCCTTTAGTTTTATAGTTTTGCCTTACATTGTTTTATTTCACATATTTTTAAATTCCTCGCCAGTGCCGTCTCTGGTTTTTAGATTTCCCAACATCGCTATCTCTCTTTTTAAATTTCCCATCATCTGCCATATTTTTTTTTTTAAATTACTTGTTCTCGGCTATCTTTTAAATTTTTCGACACTGTCCGATCTCCATCAGTTGAGTTTACAGACTTGGTACATGCAATATTCCCACCTTTGGTGACAACAGATGGACGGTGACCTGTCATCGTAGGGAACATTCTTCTTTCTTTCTTTCTTAAACAAACGACACAGTAAGTTTTCTCATCACATCTGGCCCGTACACAGGACGTTTCGCAATGAATCCCGACATCTTTAAGAATTTTTAGTAGTGAAATCCATGTTATGCGGTAATTGCAGTTGCAACTCTCAATTTGAACAGCTACTGGTGGGGAGAAAGAAGCAATGTGGCTTTCTCACTGTTGTAGCACGAAGCATACGAACTGCGATATATCTGGCCATATTCAGGCCACTTCTGCTTTCGGTGCAACGCCCTCGACCAGCGGGTAGCCCACTGACTCAGGCGCTTCGCCACGGGCAACAGTATACTCGCCGAGCAAAGCAACTACACAGCCTGTTTGGTCACTTGCAGCCGACAAACATAAGCACGCTTGTTGACGCACCTACACCTAGGGGGCGCCAGAGGCGCTCTCAAGCAACGTGCTCACCGACGACCACGGCGTTGCAATTACGGCACTACGTTACACGTTACATCAGAATATCACGTGCTCAACAAGCACCACGCAGGTATCTTTACCCGTGCTGACTATTTAAGACGCTGCTCACTGGTTGCGCCTAGAGGCTCATCTATCGGAGGTCACGTCACACCGTTTGACCAATCGTTACCACCACAGCTTTCACGTCCTCCGACTATGGCCTTCATCAGATTCGGTAACTTAGCTGCCATGCATGGAAGATACTTAACAGCATACATCTGGAATGACCAACCATCACTGATTCTTCGTCTCCACAATGCTTTCCTTCCTTTGATTCTGTTCTGGTTCAAAATGGTTCAAATGGCTCTGAGCACTATGGGACTCAACTGCTGTGGTCATCAGTCCCCTAGAACTTAGAACTACTAAAACCTAGCTAACCTAAGGACATCACACACATCCATGCCCGAGGCAGGATTCGAACCTGCGACCGTAGCAGTCGCACGGTTCCGGACTGCGCGCCCAGATCCGCGAGACCACCGCGGCCGGCGATTCTGTTCTCCGGAACTGATATTCTTCTATGTGAACTTGTAGATAGCAGTTAGCATGACGATCTACAACACGATAGACTGTTATCCTCACTGACGCCACGACGTGAACACAACCTTCGTCACGACAGACTCTGGATTCGCTACATTCGTACCAGATCAGGTGGAGCCTTTCAGTTGCATGAATCAAAATCTACATTTCGTTGAACCTTGCTCTTTATGTGCTGTATTAGTAAAGTACCTCTTACATGCTACTTGGAAACTCATTATTTATTGCGGGTGGCCTCCTATTCACACTGGGGAGGACAGCCCCCTTATTAACCACCACTAACAGATGTCTGTATACTTTTGATCATGTAGGGTATACTCACTTTTCTTATATTTTTCCAGCTTGTATGTGTTCTGTGAAATTTAGAAATCTTAGCTGCCCAAACTATTAATGGCGAAGGTAACTACAGGTTTCTGCAAATGTCCTTCTGTAAAAGTGGGTGTAAAATTGACTTTTTTAATGATTAGGTAATAAGTACAGTTAACTTCTGACCTGGTCTGTCGAAGTATGCTTGTGTGTATGCTTGTGTGATCAGAATACATGGAGCTCTCAGTACATCTAATTTAATTTCTTTTGTGATGACCACATGAGCATTTAGTCGTCGGCAATGTTCTCAGTTTATCTGCAGACAAATAACTGTGCAGTATTTCAACTGCACAGTGGCTCTCTGCGTTTCAGTGCCAATTACGTCTAAACATCAAACCACACTTCTATTGTTCTGTTTTACATGATAAGGCTGTACTTGAAACCCTCCCAACGGTCATTTTACTTTTGTTAATGGATCCATCAGCTAAATTAGTCTAACTTTAAGTAAGAATGGGTAACTTGCTAAATGAAGGAAATTCTAATGCAAATGACTTGTGAAACGTGATGTGCTACAGAAGTGTAATGTTAGCGGAGTGTAATTCTCAAGCCCCTAAATAAAATTGTACTATAAATGCTATGTTCCTGGACATAAAGCTAAATTACTCTTTTATCACAAAAATGTTGCTCCTCGTACACTACTTTGAATAGTTACTGTACGTGCACATATACATTTATATGGTGCTACTTAATTTAAACTGATATCGTAGGGACCTTTAGGTACGCAACGATTGTTTCCACAATCAAAGACTAGTTTTTAGTGTATAACATAGTCAACGTACTGTTCACTGCCTTGCTGCACTTATTTCTCTTACTTCCTAATGAACAGTAAATTACAAAGACCTCTGTTACTACTTACTGAATATTACATGAAACGATTTCTTTCCCAAAGCGTGGTTAAAATTAATATCTGTCACAAAGCCATCCAAGTATTTACGCAAAGCCAATGTTTGCTGGTGCCATTTTTCATGTATTTTCTATGCTGGGGTAGTATAATTTACCACACATGTTCTATGCTGTGACTAGCGTCTGCACCAAATGGCAAATGTGACCAGTGTAGTGTTTGTAGGCTCCTGCGTTACGCAGACTTCCTCAGTTCACAATACGACCTGTTTCCTCTCGCTTAATTAATGCTTGAAGTACCCCACTTGATTAAGCCACATTCCCTCTATAAAATGGAATGCATTAGTGATTATTCTTTTATTTTCGTTGTCTTAACGGTGAGGTACCTATTACTCGGCCGAAAGTCGCTAATAACACGCTTGCAGAGTGTCCGATTCCGACGAGGTTCCTTATCAGAAGCACCACGAGTTGGTTATAAGCAGCGCTAGAAAAGCGCCCTAATACTGACCTCAGATGTTCACGCCTGACCCTCTTACTATTCATGATATCGCTTGCACGTACAACGGGAATGTTGCAACCAAAAACTACACCCACAGTTTAGAGGTATTACTTATTTCACCCTACCGTCCGAAAATTAATATTCGTATTCATTTTTCCATATTTCTTCGACTTGCTCCGAAACGCCGTTCGCGTTGAAGTCATTGATATTCTCTGAAAGAGATTCCTATCATTTTTATTCGACGTGGAAAGAGAGAACGTTTCGTGACTAAAATGGTAAATTTTTCCATCTGTTAGAATTCCGTAACTAGGAGGCAAGAAGACTGTATTGAAACAGAACTACATATGTATATGCACAAAAAAAATGAATACATATGGAACAGTAATTATTTTACCTGCAAGGAGCAACGGAGTGGTTCGCTTACGTAAACGCGGAAAATGGGGACCAGTGTTAACACTTCATCAACTCACAATAGTTAACATTAACTATGGCGTAACTGCACTTAAGTTTTTGTAATCGTAACTATAGTCGTAATTTTTTTTACGGATCCACAAAATTAATGGAACACAGTGAAACTGTTTACGTAAAGAATCTGCAAGATTTAGCAAGAAGTGTTTCCTGTAGTTACTTTGATCAAATAAACGAAACATGATGAACAAGTCTAGGTTTACAGGTTTGAACAAACAAGATTCCAGTACTAGAGGCCAATAAATACTCTCACACATACTGAGTGTCACAGGAAGAAATTTTAATAGACTGATGTATGACAGGAACGAACCATTCGAAGCAAAAAAAAAATGTCTAGCAAACAGGGGTTCTAAAATGCATACCTTAAGATGGACTTCTTCGATACTCTAAAACAATTTTCTTCTACAGCAAGCTCTTTGCTTTCCATATTATGGGAGGAGACATTATAGGCCAAAATAGTAAAAAATTGCTAAGTAAACACGAGATCTAAAACGAACACTCATTTCACTAGAAGATCGAAGATGAACAAGTACTGACAGTTGTTAAGGTATGCACTTTAGTGCTCATGTTTGCAGGACCTTTTTTTTTTTTTTTTTGATCCTCCTCACAAACTATGAAAAGCAAAGTGCTTGCATTAGAAGAGATCACAGTATCGAAGATGAAAAACCATAGCTCTTAAAGAATTTATTGTTTCAAACGATTTTCTTGTTTCAAACTATCGTTCCTGCCGTACCACTGAGTACTGACCATTCCTCCTAGGAAACGCTGTACAAAACTGTAGAAAATAGTATTATATAAGCATAGTCAAATAGCTTCAATTTATGTTCAGGATGTTAACTAAAACTATACTACTCACATGGGCCGCTGCTTACAAAGGCAGGAACACAGTACAACGTCCTAATGGCAAGTGGTATCCCAGTTTCAAATAAACAGCTGAGGACCGAAGTCCGAGAGCACGTTCGTGTGACATCGTTTTATTTTGCACTTGCTCACCAAAACGGCCGCTGCAATCAACCTAGCAGTCCCTGTTGGTTAAGAAAGCCAGTTGGTGACCACCGGAAAAATATATACTGCCCGGTCTGCGAACGTGTACGAGGGCTATTCCGAAAGTAAGGTCCGATCGGTCACGAAATGGAAACGACTATGAAAATCCGATAAAGCTTTGCACAGATGTGTTGGGTAGTGTCTCTAGTATAACCCCAGTTAGCATCACGTCGCTCTTCTCATTTCTGAGCTCGCAGTGAGTGCGTAAAGATGTCTAGAAAATTGTGTCTGCCGCCAAGTACGGGGGCCTGGTGAGAAATTTCCCCTGAAGCTATGCAGCTAACATTACATAACTGTCGTGCTGTTTCGTCTTCAAGACCATTCTCAGCCGCATTCTGCAGGGGCAATGAAGATGCTCCTGCATCGTTTTCAAATGGAAATGTGAGATTACCCACAATACAGCCCGTAATTGTCTCCCTCTGAGTTTCAGCTCTGGTCACATGAACCGCTGGTTATGAAGACAACATTTCGGCACAAGACAACGAGCCGTAGGCCAGCGTAGAGAATTGGCGGAGAGCACTGGCGGCTGCCTTCTATAGCGAGGGTATTGGAAAGTTGGTACAACGCTACGATACACGTCTAAGTCGGTTCGGCGACTATGGAGATAAGTAGCTGCAAGGTGTATCTAACTGTTGCAAATAAAACATTTTTGATTTTTACCGTGGTTTCCATTTCGCGACCTATCGGACCTTACTTTCGGAATAGCCCTCGTACGTTCAGCGATTTCAAACGGTTTGTTCCTGCCAAACTGTCGCATTCGGACTGGTGCAATTCATCTCGCTGCTGGTGGATGCTGTCTGCGCTACCCCCGTCCCGTGCTAAAATGGTGGCAGAGATGTCTCAACGACGCCAGGAGGCGCCGCAGTACGGCGACTGCAGCGCTGTGCTGCTTGCACAACAGGCGAAATTTAAAATCTAGTGGAAGATCCGGCAGGTATACATTGATGTTATAAAAATCGCAACACCAGGAAGGAGTTGCGCTACATAAAACGTGACAGGAGTCTTTCTACATCTGAAAGATGGTGTTTATTCAGACTTTGCGCCAGTCGCGTAAGAGTGGCACTAGCAGCACTACTAAGAGGCTGCGTATCAAGTTTGCTGTAAATACACGCTGTAACGGTCATCAGCGTTGCTTACCTTTGAGATTGAACGTGCTGAGTTAATGTTAGACGAGAATTTCTTTGAAGCGACAAAGACGCCATTATCAACTCTGAAACCTACAATTGTGGTTAAAGGGATGTGGGGCGAAAGTTTAGGGCCCATGTACCGTCAAGTGTCATTTCTTGTTACTACCTCATTGACAAAGACACCTCTGAAAGAGATAGGCCTTTGGCGACCACAGATTCAGTTAATTACAACACAGAAAGAGTAAGATATCAGACCTCAATAATAGGTCAGTTAAAAATGGAGGACTCGATTAATAAGAGTTTCAGCTAACCCAAATTACAAAACAGGTCTTAATTTAATTAAAACGTTAACACGCAGGTCTTCAATACTAACAGCTTCAGTTAAGCAAAATTACCAAATGCAAAACAGGCAGCCCTTCTTTAACAACTGTTTCAGTTAAGTAAAATTTCCAAATAGCAAACAGGAATGCCTTCAAAGGTAAGAGCTGTCCGCCCCGATAGCTGAAAGATCAGCGTGACGGACTGCCGTCCTAAGCGGCCCGGGTTCGATTCCCGGCTGGGGATTTTGTCCGTTCAGGGACTGGGTGTTGTGTTCTCTTCATCATCATTTCATCTCCATCCGGCGCGCAGGTCGCCCAGTGTGGCGTCGAATGTAATAAGACCTGCACCAAGGCGGCCGGACCTGCTCCGTACGGCCCTCACGGCCAATGACGCCAAACGCTCATTTCCATTTCCAATGGTAAGAGCTTCAATTAACCAAAATTATCAAATGGAAATAAGCAGGCTTTCCCTAATAACAGCTTGAGTTAAGTAAAATTATTAAATAGAAAACAGGCAGGCCTATATTAATAACAGCTTTAGTTAAGTTAAATTTTTCAAATGCCCACAGGCTGGCCTTCAATAATAACAGCTTGAACTTAGCAAAATTACTTTTTAGAAAACAGACAGGCCTTCTTTAATAACATCTTCAGTTAACTAAAAACCAAACAGAAAGCAGGCAGGCCTTAAATAATAACAGCTAACTCCTCAAAATCCAAAACTTAACTAGAGTTCACGAATCAAACCTGAAGCTGCACGGTTCCAAAGGGGGCTCAGTATTCAGTCCAAGAAACTGGCTTCAACACTCTCACTAGTGTGCTGCTTCCAAGAGCTGGGTGGCCAGGCTATGCACTAAGAAGGTCACTCGAAGTCAGCCACGGATTCAAATCGGCCAAAAAAATATGCCATACAACCACTCGCCATACTCTGTGCCCAAGACGCTTGCGCAAGTGCTCGTCTTACTCGCTGGGCGGACTTCTCACACAGTTCTCCTCGATCCGTTACCACTCATCAACTCTCCAGGCCACAACACGTTCCATCCCCATCAACAACCTCGAGCAAAAATGTAAGTAGCCTCAAACCAGAGAAACATCACACAATAGATCGAGGTAGTGGCGCCAGGAATTCGAAACACGACGCCAGCAACTCCGCCAAGCTCAAACACGTCACCGAATTTGACCGAGGTCGTTTAGTAGGGTTACGAGCAGATGGATATTCCTTCTGAAATATTGCAGGAAGACTTGGCAGGAACATAACGACTGTGTACGATTGCTGGCAGCAGTGGTCACGAAAATGTATTGTTGCAAGAAGGCCAGGCTCCGGACGGCTACGTGGCACCACCGAGAGGGAAGACCGTCATGTTCCGCTTATGACTCTGGAGCAGCGTACGGCGTCTGCAGCAGCAATCTGACCAGCAGTTGGTACCACAGTGACACAACGAACTGTTACAAATCGGTTACTTCGAGGACAGCTGCTAGCCAGATGCCCTGAGCCCATCGTCATTTTAAACTTCAGTGGTGCCAACTAAGAGCTCATTGGAGGGCAGGATGGAGGTCTGTTGAGTTTCACTGATTTTATCCGGTTCTACCTGAGTGCCCATGGTGGCTGTGTGTTGGTTAGGAGGAGGGCAGTTGATGCAGTTGATAGCCTGCAACCAATCTGTCTTCGAGCTCGACGCGCTATATCTATAGATGGAGTTATGGCCTGGTATGCGATTTCGTATGGCAGCAGGAGCCCTATCGTCGTTACCTAATACATCCTGACCACAAATTTGTACGTCTATCTGTTTATTCGATCTGTTGTCCTGCCATTCATGAACAGTATCTCGGAGGTTTTCCCAACAGGATAACGTTCGCCCACATACCGCTGTTGAAACCAAATCAACATACTGTACAGGACTCCGACGTGTTGCCATGGCCTACTGTTTCCAATCGTGCACCTATGGGACAGCGTCATCCACAAGTAGCATTAACTGTCCCTGTACTGACCGATCAAGCGCAATGGGCACTGAACTGCATTCCACAAACTGACATCCGACTACCAAAGACGCTGACTTCAGGGAAGTTATGAACAAATCAACGAATATAATATGTATCAGGATAGTCACCCCTACGGTGTCGAGACAGAAAGGATCAACCAGTATACAACATTCCAAAATGGAACTTGTTTGCTTAACTTAAGGACCCAGCGCTGATGGAGAGCCGCAACTATTTCAGCCAAACTGCAGACCTTAAGAACCAACAGGCCGACTCCAGTGGTGGTGTACCACACCAGCAGCTACATCCAGCTAAACGATAAAATAAAGACAATTTTCAAAACTTTGCCAGTGATCTAGAAGTTTGATCGTGTAAAGTATTATTTCGATAGCAATCTACTGCTTGGAACACTGATCAAACTCAAATCCTCGTGATGTCGATTTCGCAGATCATGACCTCACGAGCTACACCCCTTTCTATGACACCATCGCAATGAAGTCACAGTTTCTACGATGTCATCATGTCACGCCCCGTTCTTGGAAAAAGACAAATTAGGGATCTCTTAAGCTACTACAATGATATTTAGACCTCCCAATTATAGCTACAGTAATTTACAGGCCATTAAAATGAAACAGACCAATTACTTTGTAACCATCACTAGTGCCATGTTCAAAAAGTATCAGAACGACATGTACTATTGGTTATAAACAAAAAATGATAACGTCAAATACTGTTCCTAGAATTCTGCCTTGGCAGGAAATTTCGTCTCACATATGCACACAGAACATAAAATGCCTAAGTAATCCCACAGCTCTCTCTGTTTTACGCGGCACTAAATAACTTTTTGTGTCAACTATCATTCTTAAATTTCTGTTTCATACATGACACTTCAATGAAACAACATATTGATCATTAAATGGTGACTACCAGTACATTCCCTTATTATATTCGGAGGCTTATACATCACATTAACAGTCTCATAATAATTGTTTCATGTTTTGAATGAATGTACTCGCTTCTGTATCCTGCAACTTATCAGTTCATTTGCAAGAACCTTGAGCAGTGACACGTTTAAGCATCTTAGCTAGAAGAGTTCTACTGAATCACTCCACAAATGATGATTTCAATACTATGTTTTAGCACTAGCTTCTTGAAGCGCTTCTTACTTAAGCCCATTTATAAATGATTCAGAATCCTATTACTACCTATCCGTAATATCTTTCTAACAAGAGAACCTCCCCATCGCACCCCCATCAGATTTAGTTATACGTTGGCACAGTGGAGAGGCCTTGAAAAACTGAACACAGATCAATCGAGAAAACAGGAAGAAGTTGTGTGGAACTATGAAAAAATAAGCAAAATATACAAACTGAGTAGTCCATGTGCAAGATATGCAACATCAAGTACAATGTGAGCTCAGGAGCGCAGTGGTCCCGTGGTTAGCGTTAGCAGCTGTGGAACGAGAGGTCCTTGGTTCAAGTCTTCCCTCAATTGAAAACTTTAATTTTTTATTTTCAGTGTATGTGACAAACTCTTATGTTTTCCTCACTTTTTTGGGAGTGATTATCAGATCCACAAGAAAAGCTAAATCGGGCAAGGTAGAAGAATCTTTTTACCCATTCGCCAAGTGTACAAGTTAGGTGAGTCGACAACATATTCCTGTCATGTGACACACATGCCGTCACCAGTGTCGTATAGAATATATCAGACGTGTTTTCCCGTGGAGGAATCGGTTGACCTATGACCTTGCGATCAAATGTTTTCGGTTCCCATTGGAGAGGCACGTCCTTTTGTCTACTAATCGCAGGGTTTTGCGGTGCGGTCGCAAAACACAGACAATAAACTTATTGCAGTGAACAGAGACGTCAATGAACGAACGGACATATCATAACGTTGCGAAAGTAAGGAAAGTAAAATTCTCGGGTGAGGGAAGACTTGAACCAAGAACCTCTTGTTTTGTAACTACTCACGCTAACCACGGGACCACGGTGCTCCTAAGCACACGTTTGCCTTGATGTTGCCTATCTTGCGCATGGACTACTCAGTTGGTATATGTTACTAATTTTTTTCATGGTTCCACACAACTTCTTCCCGTTTTCTCGATTGATCTGTGTTCAGTTTTTCAAGGCCTATCCACTGTGCCAACTTATAACTAAATCTGAGGGGGTGCGATGGGGAGGTTCCCTTGTAAGTATCTGTAACCTTGGTACGTACCAACTACTGTTCAGTTTTTCATCTTTCTCAGCTTGCATGCTTATTGCAGCAAGAGCGAGATCTTGTCTCAATAGGGATTCAATGTTAAAGTATTTCATTATTTTCATCATGGCAGCGACAACACTAAGCGTTACGAAATTGTCTCGAATGTTCGAAACAGGCTTATGTCTGGTGAAGTTATTTTATTGGTTTTGATTCAGCCGCTGGGCTAAGACATTTTTCATTTATTAGTGTGTATGACTTCCGAAGAAGGCTATATTAGTATAGCACAAACCATGGTCAAGGCTTAAAAATTAAACATAATTTAGTGCAACTGTGGTCTGTTTTTCATTCGAGACGATAAAGTATTTGTTTGTGTAATATATTACGGGGAGGAAGAGTAAAACCAAACAAAAGAAACAAAAATAAACTATACACAAATTTATTCGAAATACAGTAGATTTCTTTCTTCGTTTATCACACGTAGCTATGATATTTATTAAAATTGTCTGCAATATCCTGTAGGTTTTCTTAAGATCACAATCATCATCAGCATCATCTGTTGTAAGAGCTATGACTATTAAGGAAAATATAGTCATGAGATAGTGTACTTGCAATCAACGTTTTGATTCGTTTTGCAATAAACTTTATCTTACGCTGAACAGCTGCACTCATCCTCCTTTGTGATACCTAAAACTGTCAATGAAAATGAAAAGTCAAAATGTAGATATAACGAACTCTGAACTCTTAAATTTCATTAAATAAGGACTCCTCATCGACACTCTTCGTTCTCTTGTCACTCTGTCTGCAAGAGCATACATGGTCCACGTTAGCAGACAGATTAACAGTAAGAAGGAGATAAGAAAAATTTGCACATATATGTTGCTATTTATCTCACAGCTTTCCGCTCCACACAGAACAACAAATCCACCCTGCGATAACTGAAGTGCAACTTATCCAGTAATTAACTACGAATCAGTGAAGTGAACATGTGTTAAAACACTATCTCATGTGAATGTAATTCTGTACCGAGCTATTTAATTGAAAAATGTTCTGAGAAACATATTATGCATAGATCTACACCAAATGCTGGTAGCTTCATAATGTCATCCGACCTCAGGCTTCCGCGGCCAGTGAGCGTGTACTTGGCGATGGCATATCTGCTACGAACCGTGTGCAGCACCAGGATGCACCACAGCAGGGAACCCCCACCATAATTATATGCCAGTCTTGCGATGGTGGTATAGACAGCTGGTATGCACTGAAAGCGACCAACTACCTCTGGGCAGAAGTCAGCCGTATTGCTAGAGTTGGCCTGTGATGGCCAGCTGCACCGCTGCACTAAGTGTGGAGAGGAACTCACTGCATAGAGCTGCTGCCCTGCTGTAGCTCCGAACCAGTGACCTACTGGAAGGTCCATTTAACCAAATGGCCATTCAGGTAGGGCTGTGAGACTAATTACTTATAGTCGGTGTCAGTACGCCTGTTGTGTATATGCGCCACTACCAGTCAAGGTACCTAAAACACCACTGCCACTGTCAGTCTGATAATCTGCCTTCCCCTTTCTGCACTAGTCCGTGCAGTATCGATGAGTTCACTGTTTCAACAGACTATCCTGCCTCACAATACTTCGTCGGCCTTTTTTAATTACTACAGTGACATCATCCAGTGCTTGTCTACAGTCGATCCACTACATTACAACACCGTCCCCCCCCCCCCCCCCCCTCCCCCAAATGAAGAAGTCCTAGTCTCTCGGGTTTACCTTAAAAACAGGTTTCATATTATGCTCCACGACTCAAAAAATGCAGAGAAATTGATAAGCAAAACAGCTGACGATCTACCTGCATGGATTAGGTACTGTTTCCTATTTTACTTACTGTGCTGCTTACTGCTACTTGCTTATGAGTTCTTTTTCACTCCTGTTATGTGATTCTGGTAATTTAACCTTCACTGCTTGCTCTATTGCCTCCTTTCTTATTACTCTAAATTTAAATATTTCAAACATTCACACTACAAGGCTACACTCTCACTCTCTCTTACGATGCAGGGATACACTCTAATGGAGTGTGGACTGTTGATGGTTTATTGTGATGCTCGGTTCTCTGCTTCAAAAGAATAAAAGCTTTACAAGACGGAGTGAGAGCCACTATGACGCTTGGTATTACGGCATTCTAAATCACTGTCACACTTTGTTCTCCTTCTCTAAATTGCTCTACGTGCTGAATTAACTGCTTGGCTGAATGACGCCCTTCTAGAGCGGTAATGAATCGATCCAGCGAATGGATTGGGACAGTTTCTAGAGTTTGGTTCGGAGATCTTATTATTTGAGACTGACAATAACTCCAAAAGTACATCTGGCCAATACAAGTAATTTGTGAGATGTTCACTTGCGAGGTTCCCGTAACTGAGGATGGTAGATGAAATGTTATCCCTGGTACATCGCATGTGGTCCCATTGATTAATAACCCACTTCCCTTAAGTTCGATCCGTGTTGACTCCATGAGCTTACCCTGGTCTTAACAATTCTCCACTAATACCATGTGAACCGTGGCGCTCGATTCGATATTTCACTAGCCGGCTGGTTCGCGAATCTTGTATGCAGAATGTGCTGGCTGATGGTATGTGGGAAGTCCGAGAGAAGGCGCGAGTAGTACTTCAGCAACGAGTGAGGCCACGAGATACAGAGGGGGCGATACGCTGTGAAAAGGAGATGCAGTTAGGAGCTTTGAGTGGTGGTGGCAAGTTGTGTAGCAGAGCTGAGCGGACGGACCATGCCTTGGTCGGTGGGGTTGTTGCCTACGTGTTGATGCGTGTCGTACTTGCACGCCGATATCACCGCTGGACGGAGTGACAACCTTCAGATGCTGATTTCCATTCAGGACAATGGCAACCCACGTGGCCAATTCCAGTTACTGAATTTGATGAGACATTTAGTCTGATAAGTGCTTGTTTGCATATGAAGGACTACTTCCTACGCTTCTTCGAATTTCTAGTTGAGCTTATGGAAACAAATTCAACAGTTTTGAGGCATAATAAACCGTCATTCAAGACAGCCAATGTTTCAAAGCAGTAAAAGTGGCCGGCCGGGGTGGCCGAGCGGTTCTAGGCGCTTTAGTCTGGAACCGCGCGACAGCTGGGGTGGCAGGTTCGAATCCTGCCTCGGGAATGGATGTCTGTGATGTCCTTAGGTTAGTTAGGTTTAAGTAGTTCTAAGTTCTAGGGGACTGATGACCTCAAATGTAAGTCCCATACTGTTCAGAGCCATTTGAACCATTTAAAGTACGACAAGTGATAGTCAAGACGTTATATAGTAGTCGTGACTAAGACAGATCGCTATGCCCCCATGAACCCAATATTGTACCTTGGGTTTGGTTGCCATTATTGGTGTTCTGGGAACAATATTGATTGCCTGACGTGTAGATGAGTTCCCAGTTTCTTCTAGGTTAAATTCTAAGCAACTACTAATGTGTACAGACACTGTTAGTGCTGATCAATGCGGGAACATAACTCTCACTTCCCTTAAGGGGAACTGCTACGTTCCCCATTTGCAATTTTTCATCCTTTAACAATTCGTTGATTTAGAATTTTAGCCTGTTGTAGTTCAGTCGATCCGTGGGCCTGTGTCATCTCCCCGGTAAATGGATGAGACCTTATGGCAGGTTTCCTCTGCCCCAGTCGGTCACTGGTGTGGGGCCTGTCTGTTAGCGACCAACCGACCGACGTATTAGTGTTAGTCTGTTGATGGTCCGAGGCCGGAGATGTAAGACCATAGTAACCTTATTGTACGTATCTTACTTTCTTAAACACATCTGACTTGACTGTGATGGCTGCTAACGTTTAAGTTGAGAGCTTAGTTCGCACTGACCTGTCCATATTTAGTTAATCATATACTGAACGCTGGGTTCCTAAATGTCTTGTAACCTGAACTGCTATAAGTTAAATACTTAGTGAGGGTGGTGGTGCATGTCTCTAAGTTAAAATTGTTAACTGAAAGGTTATTAATGGAGTTAGGTAACCACCAGGTTCGAATATTTCTAAAATTCGAAATTTCGTTTGAATTATTTTGAACAGATAAATTGTTTTTGACATATAATTTAGTAAGTACCAGGCTCATACTTTCTTAAATATAAAATTTATTGAAATGTTATGAACATCTGCTTTATTGAGTGTTGTGACGTATTTTTCTTAAACACAAATTGTTTACTGTGTAATCAACATTTCAGAAAATATTTCATACAGGAAGCAATTTGCTTAATTGTGTCCATGCACTCATTAGTTTAAGCTTGTACAAATGATTTGTCATCATGCAAACTGTGAATATGTTGCCACGGCTGGGCTAACCCTCCCGCTCCACAGCCTTGTGTGCTTACCATTGAGACTTGTCCCAGTGACCATCATTTCACCATGTAAGTGGAATAAATCCAATGAAAACCTGCACTGGAAACGCAGTCTGGGTACTTTCTGTCTGGCTAAGAACAATTGCACTGCTTATGTGCCCTGGATGGTTGTGCTACCCTGATCAGATATACCGTGAGCTTTCTGCCTTCCACTATGTTCCAACTTCTCCTCTGTCACTATTGTATGCATGTTGCCCGCATCTCGTGGTCGTGCGGTAGCTTTCTCGCTTACCACGCCCGGGTTCCCGGGTTCGATTCCCGGCGGGGTCAGAGATTTTCTCTGCCTCGTGATGGCTGGGTGTTGTGTGATGTCCTTAGGTTAGTTAGGTTTAAGTAGTTCTAAGTTCTAGGGGACTGATGACCATAGATGTTAAGTCCCATAGTGCTCAGAGCCATTTGAACCATTTTTTGTATGCATGTTACTATCTTCTGAGATTAATAATACCGAATGAATCCTCAACTGTACATCACTGAGTACGTATGAATGACGTAACACTTAAACTGTATATGTTTTCCTGTTACTAGTAATCGAATTAGAATATATACTCGTGATCGGTCAGTTATCACTTTTCGTGATGCTGTGTGGTAGTAAAAGTTTAGGTTTTGCCTACTAGTTTCCATGATTGCGCTTAACTCGGGTGGCAGCTAGCTCCGCGCTTTCAGGAACCCCAAACAGTATTGTTCAGGAGACAAAATGTAATACAACTGTGATTTCCATTCTTACCATCCACATATCACAGCCTTTAGGCAGGAACTAATTTCGCTTGTCTTACTTCCTTAGAAGGCTGCTGCCACTGGCAAGCCTGTTCTCAAACAACAAAAATACAGAAAAAGTTTTTACACTAATGTAACTTAATTGCTACAATTCTATACACACAGAAACATAGACACAAAAGAAATCGTTGACAAACATCCCTCACCTTCTTGATGTTTAACACGAAGAGTACATATGCACAGACTCAACCACACCTTCTTGTCTCTTCTTCTGATTCCTTCAACTCCAGTGCTTCTCTGGCTCCACCCTTGAAACTTCTGGCACTGATTACTCCACAAAAGTCGTAGATGTCCAAGATGGACTATCATTGAAACTTCCTGGCGGATTAAAACTGTGTGCACCGACCGAGACTCGAACTCGGGACCTTTGCCTTTCGCGGGCAAATGCTCTACCATCTGAGCTACCGAAGCATGACTCACGTCCGGTCCCCACAGCCTTACTTCTGCCAGTACCTCGTCTCCTACCTTCCTAACTTTACAGAAGCTCTCCTGCGAACCTTGCAGGACTAGCACTCCTGAAAGAAAGGATACTGCGGAGACATGGCTTAGCCACAGCCTGGGGGATGTTTCCAGAATGAGATTTTCACTCTGCAGCGGAGTGTGCGCTGATATGAAACTTCCTGGCAGATTAAAACTGTGTGCACCGACCGGAGAACTTCTGTAAAGTTAGGAAGGTAGGAGACGAGGTACTGGCAGAAGTAAGGCTGTGGGGACCGGGCGTGAGTCGTGCTTCGGTAGCTCAGATGGTAGAGCACTTGCCTGCGAAAGGCAAAGGTCCCGCGTTCGAGTCTCGGTCGGTGCACACAGTTTTAATCTGCCAGGAAGTTTCATATCAGCGCACACTCCGCTGCAGAGTGAAAATCTCATTCTGGACTATCATTGTTGCTGTTGGTAACTGAAGCTTCCCATTGACTAGCAAAGTAGTCTCCACCACTTGATAAGGTCCTTGATATGTTGTGATGGACTTCTTCATCTTTCCGTTTGGATAACAACATTCATTATCCTACAATAAACTTTCTGTACTTTCAGTAATTCCTCCTCCTTCTAATGCGTTTGCATTTCCCTTCTGTACTCGTTTCCATACTTCTGTACTGGTTTTCGAAACTTGCGGACTGACCCTCCATCTTTGCCTTGCTTGCCTTTATCAGATCGAATGGTGATGGACTTTCTGTCCATACATCACCACATATGGGAACTACCCAGTATTTTTTAGTTATGGGCTGACAGAATATGCTTAACATTTTTTCAATGTTCTGTGTACGTGTTCTTTCTACCGTTAGTCTGTGGATGAAGAGAGCTAGTTCTTTCACATGCAATAACCAGCAGCTCCTTCATTTAGTCCGACATTAAATTCGTACACTCATCTATAACCACTGTAGCTGGTGCTCCAAACTTAAACATCCAGTTGTTAACCATCGTTTGTCTGACTCACTCGTTTGTCATAGCAACCATCTCCAAATACTGAAAAAAGAGATGTATTATTGTTAATAAGAATTGGTTTCCTGCAGGTGTATGACTGAGTGCTCCTAATACATCAAGCTGAAGAATTTCAAATGGGTCTGATTCTTCCGGCAGCTTCTGCAATGGTACTCATTACAGTTCAAGTAAGCTCACTGTGATCAATACATACAGTTCCTTACATATCGTTCCAAATCCGATTTCATTCCGCCCCAGTAGTATATATTGGTCTCTCTGCAGTTTGATGTTCTAGCGCGAAAATTATCCATAATTATTACTACCATTTTCCTGCTATTCTTCTCTTGTACAACTATAACAGTCCTCTTAGTAAAACAACTTGCTAGATCCAGTATATCATTGGGTAGATTGGGCTTCACAGCCATTCACAGTGATATCCCGGTGCCATCTGGTACAAAATCACGTGAATCAAGCCTTGGTACAATTGTACGCAGTTGGACCAGTCTGTACAACAAGGAAAATATCCCCCAGATCGGTCCTACACTGGCAATGGCTCCCTCTAGCTGAAACGCCTTTCCACCGAGTTCTGTTGTATGTTGCCAAAGGTCAATATTAGTAATACATTGATAAAAAAGTTAACCCCAGGATCATGCATAGAACTCACTTATAAGTATAGTATCTATAAACGCTCGAAAATCGATGTCACGTACTGCAAAATCATTATCCCTGACCCCACATAAACTGTAATGTGGCAGATTCTGTGCTGGCACAGGCTGTCGCCAGCACACCGGTCGGCAAAGAGGTTGCAAGAAAATCGATAATAGGCACTCTATGAAGCGCGCCTATGAGGAGACAGGCCAGAGACAGACTCGAAAGTAACGCACTGCCAACGTCCTCTCGACCGCCAGTATTTAGATCGCCACCACGAACCGGGGGGCCCCGTCAGTCACAGGCAGACAGTCCAGTCGCAGACAGTCATTTGCAGTTGCAGTCAGCTCAGTACTAGTTCGGTCACTATTCTAAAAGTAATTTGTGTCTGTCAGTGTACATCACCGGCTACGAGAGTGTAGTGTTCATAGCAGGACTTGTATTTCACCTGCAGTGAGGCTAATGCCGACTATTACGTAAGAGCTTGTACCACAATACATGGACTAGCTTAAAGATAAGAAGCTTTCGTGTTCTTGTTAATAAAGAACCCTGCTTGGGGTTGGGTTGTTTGGGGAAGGAGACCAGACGGCGCGGTCCTCGGTCTCACCGGATTAGGGAAGGACAGGGAAGGAAGTCGGCCGTGCCCTTTGAAAGGAACCAACCCGGCATTTGCCTGGAGCGATTTAGGAAAATCACGGAAAACCTAAATTAGGATGGCCGGACGCAAAGAACCCTGTTCATACATGTGTGCAGTTGTGTTGTAGGAAGAGGATACCGGCCAGCAAACAACATCCTCTCGTCTGTATTCCCTGGCACAAGCCTGTACAATGTCAATGAGGACAGAAAATTGGCAATGAGGATAATTCAGTGCCGAAGAAGATTTTGCTTGCTTCTCTTGTGGTTCAGCTTGCAGGGATGATCATTTTGCTGATTTATTGCTGTGTTCTTGCATTTATTCCAGGAGAGGAGCCATAGAATTAATCAAATTTCTCTTGTCAGAGACTTAGCTTGCTTTTTTGCGATAACGTATTTCTGTAAACCATGGCTACCCCCCCCCCCCCCACCTTCCCCACCACCCCCCACCCCCCGCCACCAACCTCTGCCATCACGCTTCAGCCGCAGATGGCCAATGTGATGGATCTAACATAAGCTTTTCAGTTTCTGAACCAACAAATTGCGTCTTTGCTGACGACGGTACAACAACTTCTGGTTGCAGATGGTGCGTAAGCCTCACAATAGACGAACAAATCAGCCCAACTAGGGCCGCTGACCAGCATACCACCGTCCCGGCAATTTAACGACGCCGAAGAGGAATAGCTCGAATACCTGCCACAGTTCCAAACACATTGTGAAGTGCATCAAGTTCAAGGTACTGTACAACTACAATACTTTCTTTCGATTGCGGGGTCCCCAGTGTTCAGGTTAATAGAAAAACTATTTCCAACGGCGTCTCCCGACGAACTCAACTATGACGAAGTAATCGCTGCATTAACTCAGTATTATGGCCACCAAGTTCAAGTAGCTGCAGCCACATATTTGTTTTTTCGTTTGCAGAAAAGGCGGGACAGACGTACTGTCAGTGGCATACAGAAGTAATGGGTTTGACTAGAAACTATAAAATTAATGATTAGGGATGAAATAACATTCAATGTCCCAGGTAGTAGAATAAGGGAATACATCTTAAAGTACTCAAATCCACCATTTCCCCAAATACTGCAAATCTTAGAGCAATATGATTCGGATGCCACAACGGCCAATACGTTTGATCAGGCCCCGATTTGTCGGGTCGAGTCGCCCCTTGCCCGCGACCACCCCAAGCAGCTACGACAGTAAGCACGTGCACAGTCGCGCGGACAGCCACGTAGACATGTAAACAGGCCTGTGAATTTAGTGATGTCTTGTCCTACGAGTTTTGCTCCTCAAAACAGACAGGATTGCCCATCACGTAATGCAGCGTGTTACATGTGGGGAGAAGAAGGCCATGCCCAAGCATTTTGTTTTCAATGGCACAGAAACGCCAACATGCAGCGGACGCTGTGATTTCAAAACCTAAAAAAGGTTTTGACCATAGTAAGATTAAGATGGTGCCTCCTTCTAGCCCTAGTGCTGTGCAACGACATTCTAACAAACTATTTGTCTCATTACGAATTGCACAGTTTTTTCTTGTTACTCTAATTTTGAGAGTCGTCTGGCGGCGTTCGGTATATAGCAGGGGCTTGGCGCAATTCCTGCAATACCATCGATTTCGTAATGATTGACTCCTAACATTGAGCTCATATTCTGGTCCATCGCATGACGAACATCGATGTATTATGTACACTGTCGTAATTGTGTAAATGTCTACTTTTATTTGGTGTATGAATATTACATTTTGTTTGAAAAGGGGGCGGCATACACGGTAATATTTAAATTAAAGCGTGCTTTTTCGACCATTTTCTGGCGAGTCTCAAATTTGAGGAGTCATAGAAGTCAAACCGCGGTTAGGAGATGATACCCAGCAAACTGGACCAAAATACCAGAAGACCCTGAAACCTTCATCTGACTGACTTCCGCCACCAAATGATTCTAAACTAAGAGCAGCAGCAAAATCTAGCCGGAGTCGCCCCAATCAGCCGGCCGGTGTGGCCGTGCGGTTCTAAGCGCGTCGGTTTGGAACCGCGTGACCGCTACGGTCGCAGGTTCGAATCCTGTCTCGGGCATGGATGTGTGTGATGTCCTTAGGTTAGTTAGGTTTAAGTAGTTCTAAGTTCTAGGGGACTGATGACCTCAGTAGTTAAGTCCCATAGTGCTCAGAGCCATTTTTTTTCGCCCCAACGACCGAGGAAAACCATCCCATTGGCAGTTGGCAGCAACCAACCGCCCAGACATCCGAAACAGTGTCATTACACGGCTTCCAGACGCCATGATCGGCAGTAAAACACATCACTCAGCGAAGCTATGAAGCAAATCACATCACTCCTGTTCTCACTCACCAAGAAAGAAACTAAACACACTGACCTTCACCATCATAAATGGCGCACCACACACCACGAGGAAAATAATCACACTACGTGGAAGTATGTATCCATCCTCGATAAAATACCCTACTAACGAGTAGCAAATAATTGCATAACCGTATCAGTTTAAAATGCTACCTCTATCAAAGAGAAGGTGGCTTAGAAGACGTCATCGCGGCTCACAGTTTGGATGTTCTTCCACACAGTGAAACCATCTCTGAGGGAACGAACCCTTCAAGGTACTTAACGTGATCTGATAAAGGACAGTAGATCAAACAGGAGAGGCGAAAGCACAGCGGTACTTTTAAGGAGTTCCCCTGCTCACCCCAAGGAAGACTTTCCACTACTGGATAATATAATGGCAACAGCTGTGACGATACGCAACAACACCGGCAGTATCACATTCACTGCCGCATGTCACGGCCTCCATAACGACCTTTTCACGAAAGAGTGGGAAGCACTTGCACTGTCAGGGTCACACCTTTCGTCGGTAAAGACTTAAGTCTGAATCACCGGAACTGGAAAAAACGCCGAATCAACAGGAAAGGACACGTTAGGAAATAAAATATAAATCAGAATTCACGGGTTCCAGGAACTCACTTGTCATTCAATCGACAGCACCACCCGGACGTACTAGGTATCACCATCTCAGAAACTGAACCAGCCAACATCATCAACAAAGATAACTCATCTGATCATGTCCCTGTTCGAATCGCACTTCGTCGCCTAAGATAAGAGATAAAGTTAGTAGACAGAGTCTTAGAAAATGACTCAAACACCCTACAAGGCAAAGAACATGTAACTGTACCAGTGGACTTCACTTTAAAGATCCAAAACGCGACACGTCGGGCAGCAACAACAACCACAGTCTCCAACCCACAAACGGAAAAACTGCCTCATTACTGCGAGAACAGGAATAGAAGGAGATGGAAAACTTACAGGAATCCGCACGACCACAGACAGATGCATAAACTATGCAAACTTCTGTCAAAACTAACAGAAAAATGGGAAGATAATATGGGAAAATTTCACCATCAATAGAAACAGGAGTGGCAGCTAGTTAAATCATTGTAGTCATCAATAGGGACTAATATCGGACACTCACCAAATGGTGAGGATCGGATATCTTTTTATATAATACATTGGAGGTGCGCTCTTCCAGACTATTAGATAAAGCAAAATCTCTTTTGTAAAGAAATATCTTTTGTAAGACATTGTAAGTGATTTCCATGTTGACTGATGAAATCCATTTATACGTTGTAACGATGAAAATTGTGGTTGTAAACAGAAACAAACTGCAGTTTTTACCACGTATCCATCGCTGCCTAGCGGTTTAGTCCGCTTGGCTACCAAAATTTTCACTTGGTTGCAGTTTGCACTTGCCTCGCGCTCGAGAATGTTGACATGATACAAAGTATCTAATGTTTTTATATAACTGGCAAAGCACTGGTAAGCTAGGAAGCCATATTATAGTCGTTGTAATATGTCTCTTACCAGTCGTGAAATGTATCATGATTTCATATCGTCGGATACCAGTTTTGTGTTGTATGTTGTAGCCTTTGAAAATGACGGTAAGTCGAAACGTGAAAGGTGCATGAAAAATAAAAGTGGTGTCAAGGCATAAGTAAAGTTACTGAAAGAAATGGTCTTCTTTTGGTCAGGAGCGCCTTCCTTGTCTCTGCTATTTTGCTATGTCCTCCTTGCATGGCCTACTAAAATGACAACACCATCCCAGCCTACGACCTTAACGTTGACGAGCCCCCCGAAGAACTGCGTCATCAATGACCATCTCAAACACCTTCCAAGGATACCACCGGTTCTGATTTTCAGGTGCTTCCAGATTTCTTCTCACTGTAGTCTAATAAAGCTGGGATCATTTCCATTCGAAAATTGGTAAAGAAGCTCCAGCTGCCAGTGAAATATAGACTGATTAGCCTGCTCAGTAGTAAGATCAAAATTTTAGAATGCATAGTGTTCCAGCACTTAATGACGGACGGATACGTACGGCCTGACCAGTTTGTGTTCGAAGAACCTACGCCCACCTTGTAGGCATATGTGTGGCTGTAAAGGGAAGACACTCGAATACATAGCTTCTGTCTCACATAGTTTTCCAGGAGTGTCCTCTCAATGGTTATTGTTGTGGTTTTTGTTTGCAGTCCTAAGAGTAGTTTGATGCAGTTCTCGATTCCCCTCTATTCTGTGCAAGCACCTTGTCGAAATAACAACTATGTTGTCCTGCAGCTGTTTTGCCTGGCAGTGGAATAAAAGTAAATACGCTGCCCACGGTTTAATATAAGAAGCGTATTTGAGGCAGGTGAGACTGGGTCTATTCGTACGTCGTTAGATAAGGGACTACCTGACGGCACTGCAAGTACTGCAGCTGAGCCGTCGGGATGGTTACCATGATATTCAAGCTCTGACATCAAAGTCAGGGCCGCAGTGTCGTTGACAAAACAGAAAGCCAGAGGTCACTGTGCTATTGGAGACCCGACTGCCGACTGAAACGTGCCGTATGTGATGGCAGATCATGCAGAGACGAGCCAAGTCAGTACAGATATTACCTATTTTAAACAGTATTCAGTTCATAGTATGAAGGCTTTCACGACCGGATGACATATCTTCTGGTAAACCTTCCGGGATGTAAGGTCGTGGTCCATGAAACTCTTCGGCTCCTAACGTTTCGTCCAGAGCTGCGCTGGACATCTTCAGAGGGGTGTTTCTCCTCCGGCAAGACTCACCGGAGGAGAAACACCCCTCTGAAGATGTCCAGCGCAGCTCTGGACGAAACGTTAGGAGCCGAAGAGTTTCATAGACCACGACCTTACATCCCGGAAGGTTTACCAGAAGTATTCAGTTCGCCAGCCACCAGCACACGGGTCAACAAGCCGCGGAAATACCGTCCACAGTGAGTCGCTGATGAGCGGCCTGCTCGCCAGCTTCCTGCCACGGCTGACCATCTATTCTGGGCATCCCGGCCCATCTATCTGCCCAACAGTCACCTACTGTGCCGTCACACACAGTTGCAGTCTGAAATTTGATGATGAGAATTTGGTTCTGATCATCAACCTGCGTGAACAAACTTTACTGCTGTCTGGCATCAGCTATGCGGCCAAATGATGTTGCTGTCTGCCGTCGCCCGGGCAGGCAAAATTTTCTGCCATCTACGTCCGCCTATGGGAGTAACGTCACTGCTGTGAGCCGCTGCTGTCCACACTGGAGGTCACAGTGTGGTACTGAACATCTTGGTTTTCATAGCACTAAGCTGAGTGTCGGAGGCTGTCAGCGAGGTCAAAATTGCTGGCTGCTATTCGCTGCTCATCTCCGGGACCAAGTCATCACCCCTGGAACACTGACCGCTAGCTGTGACAAGAGGCTGTTGCCGAGCCAGCACTCTTCGCCATAAGAGTTATACCCACATGCGGGGACCTTACAAGCCACTGCCACCGCACAGTATTTATGTCCGAAATAAAACAATTACACTGACAGTAAACAGATCGCAGTACCGTAAGTAAAGTACAATAATGAAATTCCGGAAATACATCTGCCTAGGTAACAAATCTATGTGACTGACATTGCAATAACGCATGTTAATGGAGGCGCGAGATAAGCCACTGCAAGTGTAGGATGCTGGTACATTAATAACCGGTGTAAACGCCGGAGTGTTGAATGCAAGAATACAAATGTGCATGCATAGTGTTTTACAGGTGCCGGATGCCAGTTTTTGGGAAGGAGTTCCGTGGCCATTGCACTTGGTCGGTCAACACAGGTACGGTTAATACTGGTAGTGGATAATGTTGAAGTCCAATGACGTCGCACACGTGCTCTATTGGAGACAGATCTGCTAACCGAATAGGCCGAGGCAACATGTAGACACTCAGTTGAGCACGTTGGGTTACAACAACGGTATATAGGTGAGTGTTGTCCTTTGGAAAACACCCCCCGGAATGCTGATCACGAATGGCAGCACGACAGGTCGAACAACCAGACTGACGTACAATTTGGCTTTAGGGTTGCGTGGGATAACTACGAGAGTGCTCCTGCTGTCACAGGAAATCGCACCACAAACCATAACTCCAGGTGTAAGTACAGTGTGTCTGGCACACAGATACTTTGAGTGCAGGTGCTAAACTGGCCTCTTAACGAGCACACGCCCATTTCAGTCACCCACGCAGAACCAGCTTCCATTAGAAAACAACAGACCTCCACCCTGCTCTCCAATAAACTCTCGCTTCACACAACTGAAATCACAAAACTCGATGGTCTGGGACCAGTGCAAGGTGCGCCACAGGCCGTCTTGCTGTGAGCTGTCTTTTAAGTAACCGATTCTCAACTGTTCGTGTGTCACCGTGGAGTCAACTGCTACTTAAATTTCTGCTGCAGATGCAGAACGATGCGATAAAGCCAAATACCGTACACGATATTCCTTCTTCACAGCAGTGCCACGTGTCCGTCTGGAGCCCAGTCTTCTTGCGATTGCACATTCTCGTGAACACCACTGCCTGCAGTCATGTACACTGACTAGATTCATGCCAAATCTTTCAGCAATATCGCAAAATCCAGCTCGTCGTAGCCCTATTAGATGACCTTACTGAAACTCAGTGAGCTGTTATAATGGTACCTTTGTCACCTTCTTTACTAACACCTCAAAGCTTAGTAACGCATACGACGGCTACAACGTGTATCCAAAGCAAACCTCATGTGTATCTTCATAGAGGGCTGCTATCGCCACTCTTACGTGACTGTCGCGAAATTTGCATACATACAATCTTTTAGATGCAAAAACACGCCTACCAGATATCGTGTATGTCACAAAACTGCTGCCTGGTGTTGCGACTTCTTTTCCCGTCAGCGTGTTTGTTAATACTGCTTCTATGGAGAGACATCGTGTAACCACATGGTACTAACCCACCACACTGCTGCAGCCATTCCTGGGGTAGTGAACTGCAGGGATGCAGACCAGGAGCAGCCCATCTCCACCACCCACCATAGATGACATCCACCATCCATCCCTCTCTCCGGGCTTCTTAATGTGATATCAGAAGTGATCAATGTTGTAGATCTAATCGATGAGAGAAAATTTAATGAATAAATGTAAGACAATCACTAGTTGGCAAACTGCCTGTTGGCTTCTGTCTCGGGATCTTCAGCCGACGTCCAGCTAAGGATTTTACTGACGTTTCGCCAGAACGACTGGCTGGCATTGTCAAAGCTTCACCCTCCATTGCCGTTGGTGAACTGGAGCCGAACTCACGGCCGCAGACTATATGTACCTGGTGCGCCAACGTCCGACGACTTCTCCGCGGTCATTTCCAGTGCGGTTCTCCTCTTGCTAACTGCGATGGTCGTTCGCTGCAGTACGGGAAGCCAGGATCCGTTTACCTTAAGGCTCTCCTCTTTCTTGTTGAAGCTGTTTGCGTGTTTTTGTATTTCTACAACTTCTCTGAACAAGCGGGTCTGATAGTGCTTCTCTACAGCCAGAACTTCCGTGTCGGCGAATTTTATAACATGTGTAAGTAGGCTGTCTTATATAGGCTGTTCAGGTTCTTATGTTGGTAACGCCACGTAGCGCTCTGTATGAAAATCACTGACTGTGCTGTGTGCAATCTGTGGCTGGTTGGCATTGTTGGAATATTCACCATTGTAGTGTTGGGCAGTTGGATGTGAACAGCGCGTAGCGTTGCGCAGTTGGAGGCGAGCCGCCAGCGGTGATCGATGTGGGGAGTGAGATGACGGAGTTTTGAGAGCGGATGATCTGGACGTATGTGCATCAGAGAGAGGAAATTTGTAAGACAGGATGTCATGAACTGATATATATATATAATGACTTTTGAACACATTGTTTGTTCTCTATCAAAATCTTTCATTTGCTAACTATGCCTATCAGTAGTTAGTGCCTTCAGTAGTTAGAATCTTTTATTTAGCGGGCAGTATTGGCGCTCGCTGTATTGCAGTAGTTCGAGTAACGAAGATTTTTGTGAGGTAAGTGATTCATGAAAGGTATAGGTTATTGTTAGTCAGGGCTATTCTTTTGTAGGGAATATTGAAAGTCAGATTGCGTTGCATTAAAAATATTGTGTGTCAGTTTAGTGATGATCAGAATAAGTAAAGAGAGCAATGTCTGAGTACGTTCAGTTTTGCTCAGCTGTTTGAAAATCAAATAACGTAAGGGGTTTACCAGCACAGTAATTCATTAATTTTTCTAAGGGGACGTTTCACGTGGTCGGTCTCACTCAGTGTGTGCTCTGCCACTGCCGATTTCTCCACCTACCCCAAAGTGCAATGTCGCTTATGTTCTTTGATCCTGGTGTTGATTGATCGACCAGTCATCCCGACATATACTTTTCAGCATGTGCATGGTATGCGGTATATTCCCGACATTGCAAGTGCGTCCCTTTTCTCCTTTGCCGATCTAAGACACACTTTTATCTTCCTTGTTGATTTGAAAATCGTTTTTACGCAATGCTTGCACAATATACAGCCGATTGTGTCCGTCACTGTGGGAATGTATGGCCGTATCAGAGATTTCTTTTTCTGATTTTTTACTTCGCCGAGTGTTTGGCTCTGTTACACTCCTAGTATAATTTGTGTAGTACCCATTGCTCCTCGGAACACTTTCCAGGTGTTGAACTTCGCGTCTGAGGTGCTGCGGCTCACATATTCGTCCTGCTCGCGTTACAATTTTTTACCATCACTAGTGTTGAGAAGATAAATTTTTTAATTGAATATTCTGTTATATTATACCAGTAACCTTCCTCCACTAGTTGTTTAAAGAATCGAGCACTCACTGGTAAAATAGCTTCACATATATAACTACTTTACAACTTAGTTAATGGGTTAAATAATTGTCATTAAGAATATAAGCGAGAAAGGTTTTGAATGGGTTTGGAACTATTTTTAAAGTTTTTTGGAAATCGCTAGGTGATCTCAATCTCAAATACAGGAAAAACAATCAGGGTAAATTGCCCTGTGTAAGTTACGGTGCCTCACCAAGACCAAGAGTATACTGTTTCTTATTGTGAGACTTTTCTTCTTTATCAAAAGATGAAGTGTCATATGAGCAGATCATGACAGTATTTGAAAATTTTGAATTCGATAAATGACTATACAGAATACTAAAAATGAAATTTTCGTCGCCTCCTGGAAGCCGTTAGACAGGCAACCTGCAACTGGAACAGTGCACCGTGCTCACCATTTGGTAATATAGAAGTACCTACTATAAGACCATAGGAAGTTCTCAGATGTGACGGAGGCAGAAGCGCAAGTGTGTCGTCAGAATGACCCTCTGCCAGTGGAAGGGGAAGATGTATGGACCATCTGGAAGGAGAGCACCCAAGCTTGGCCCTCAGACAAATGGCCAGCTCAGGGCAGAGACAGGCAGAGCGAGCAGCCACCACATTGTCGTACAGTCCTGGCAATCTTTAAAGCTTACACCAGGGGCGCGCGATGACGGCCCTCTAGATGCGTACAGAAATCTACACGTAGAATGCGAGGATTCTCAGTTTCACTGAGGGTTTATCTGTAAGCATTGAGAATCCGCGTCTTTCTCTTTATACCTAAAGCACTTTAGTGTGAGTTGAAGGGTATCATGTGGGTATCACTATTTACCAACATTCGTATTCCATTCGATAATAGTGACCGCGCAGAACGAGGAAAAAATTCGAACTCGAGAAGGGAATATTACGTTTTAATGCTTTTTTGACGAGTTACAAGACGGAAAATAATATCTGCACTGCCATTTCAAAGTAATGACCCTTGCGTTTGCCTTTAGCGATTTGGATCTAAATGAACGAACGAAGATTTCAACGACCATTCTCCCGTATTATCCATTGTCTTACTACCATTCCACCTCGCTCGTATGTGGAAAGAAGTAATATCTTGTCTGACTTACCGTAACGCACTCTTGTTCGTGTCGCACAGACCTCCAATAGTGTCTGATAATGGAATTTTGTCAGCACCTTCGTGAGAGCATAGCCCCTATTGAATCAACTCAGGACGAACCACACTGATCTCTTTTGATACTCGTCATTTTATAGATCCTAATTGGAAACTGTCACAGGGAACGGACAATATTCAAGAATCAAATGAGGTTCAAAAATGGCTCTGAGCACTATGGGACTTAACTGCTGAGGTCATCAGTCCCCTAGAACTTCTACATCTACATCTACATCTACATTTATACTCCGCAAGCCACCCAACGGTGTGTGGCGGAGGGCACTTTACGTGCCACTGTCATTACCTCCCTTTCCTGTTACAGTCGCGTATGGTTCGCGGGAAGAACGACTGTCTGAAAGCCTCTGTGCGCGCTCTAATCTCTCTAATTTTACATTCGTGATCCCCTCGGGAGGTATAAGTAGGGGGAAGCAATATATTCGATACCTCATCCAGAAACGCACCCTCTCGAAACCTGGCGAGCAAGCTACACCGCGACGCAGAGCGCCTCTCTTGCAGAGTCTGCCACTTGAGTTTATTAAACATCTCCGTAACGCTATCACGGTTACCAAATAAGCCTCTGATGAAACGCGCCGCTCTTCTTTGGATCTTCTCTATCTCCTCCGTCAACCCGATCTGGTACGGATCCCACACTGATGAGCAATACTCAAGTATAGGTGGAACGAGTGTTTTGTAAGCCACCTCCTTTGTTGATGGACTACATTTTCTAAGCACTCTCCCAATGAATCTTAACCTGGTACCCGCCTTACCAACAATTAATTTTATATGATCATTCCACTTCAAATCGTTCCGCACGCATATTCCCAGATATTTTACAGAAGTAACTGCTACCAGTGTTTGTTCCGCTATCATATAATCATACAATAAAGGATCCTTCCTTCTATGTATTCGCAATACATTACATTTGTCTACGTTAACGGACAGTTGCCACTCCCTGCACCAAGTGCCTATCCGCTGCAGATCTTCCTGCATTTCGCTACAATTTTCTAATGCTGCAACTTCTCTGTATACTACAGCATCATCCGCGAAAAGCCGCATGGAACTTCCGACACTATCTACTAGGTCATTTATATATATTGAACTTAGAACTATTTATATATATTGAACTTAGAACTATTTAAACCTAACTAACCGAAGGACATCACACACATCCCTGCCCGAGACAGGATTCGAACCTGCGACCGTAGACTTAGAACTATTTATATATATTGAACTTAGAACTATTTAAACCTAACTAACCGAAGGACATCACACACATCCCTGCCCGAGACAGGATTCGAACCTGCGACCGTAGCGGTCGCGCGGTTCTAGACTGTAGCGCCTAGAACCGCTCGGCACTCCGGCCGGCATCAAATGAGGTTTTATAAACTATCCCTTGCGTGTCTTAATTATATAGGATCTATCAAAAATGACTTTTCAAATTTGAATATTCGTACGAACTTATTCATACGACTTAAAGACTAATTCTTTCTGTTATCTTGAAGAAAAATAGATCAAGATTTGTCTGTTTTGTAATACTTTGGGATTTACTAAATGTCCGCTTTCCACGTAGGTGAATAATCCGAGGATCGCCAATTGGATAGCCCCCACGTTCACTGGTGTGACTCCTCTTGACTCTTTCTTTTGCGTAAACATGTCGTACATCCGACCTTTGTGTCTGAACAGTGGGTTTACTAATGTGTGTAAACTTAGCTTATCACTTAGCGCGCAAATGGACAAAACATCTGAACTGTCTTCTCAAGTCCAGGGTGTCAAACAGACATTCTAAATAAATATGACCCTGGCCTTGTAAGGCAGCTAACAAAAATCATTAGAAATGTTGTTGTCACATACGTAGATTGCATGAATTACTAAAAGGGAAAGTTTGGGGTGTGTTCTAGAAAGACAACACAGCTATTCGCTTTTTTATTCTATGTATAATTTATCAAGTGTTGCTTTCAGGAGTCAAGTGATGAACAACAATCAATTAAACTACTTTTGACACTCAATAACAAAATATTTAAGCCTTGACATACTGAATTGACGATTGTTGAAATCCTTATCCCTACACATTAATTTTTTTTTCCCTGGAAAGAGTGGTTATTAAAAATCTTAATCAGCTCATTTAAATCCACGTTGTCGTAGCTGGTCAATGCATTGGGTTGTTGGTGAATAAATTTACTTTTTGAACCAATAAAAAAAAAAAACTCTCATGTACTCAATGTGAGGGTAGGTTAGTATCCTAGCTTTTGATATTTAATGGACAAAGCGTATGGAAGTTGGACTGAGCAAAATCTGGAGTCAACATTTACTGTGGCCTAACGTGCGATGGTACTTTACCAAGCCATATGTGCTGGATCTGAAACTCTACTTCCCTACTCTGGAGCCGGCCGCGGTGGCCGTGCGGTTCTAGGCGCAGCAGTCCGGAACCGCGGGACTGCTACGGTCGCAGGTTCGAATCCTGCCTCGGGCATGGATGTGTGTGATGTCCTTAGGTTAGTTAGGTTTAAGTAGTTCTAAGGTCTAGGGGACTGATGACCTAAGATGTTAAGTCCCATAGTGCTCAGAGCCATTTGAACCATTTGAACCCTACTCTGGCCTTGCCTGAATTCACTCAGTCGCAACTTTCCTGCATTCCACAGAACATTAATCTTTCCCTAGGTGAAATAATGGCTATTGCACACTCACTATGAATTGGAGCGATGTGCACAATTTCCTTGCCCGCAAAATTCCCGCAGGAATAATTAACTACCACTTTGATATTTGTCGCCATGATACGTGAAGCATATAGTCCTCACTTCACATAAAAAAAATTCACAATCTCTTAACTTATTTCCACACACTTGTGCCATCCGCCGGGAGACGAGAGAGAGCTAGAAGGTATAGGTCTCAAAATGCTTGTATACAATGGGGATCTCCCCACCGTGCCTCGTCTGTGTCACCAAGTATGGCTTCAGCCAATCACCATCTCGCCAGAGGTGAATACATTTTTATTTTTCTTTCTAGGTTGCAGCCTAGCCTTGTTAATGACATTCAGCCGCTTACCCTCAGTCCCAACCTTATTTACATTAAAAGGAATAATGTATTGTTCTGACATTATCCCTTTCTGCTCTGAAGCTCACTTGCTAAATCGGAGTTTTACGATATCAGTAACCACCTGCTCGGTTCGTCTCCAAAATGCATTTCACTTTAACTTGTTCGTTCATGCCAGTCCATATATTGGTAGATAGTGTTTTGTTAGTTTTCAGTACTTGGGAGTAACTGCAATCGCATTTTGTTGATATACCATAATTATTATTTTCTGAGGATCTCATACTGTATCATTCTGTTGTTATGAATAAAGCTCATGTAAGATCTATAAAATCCGGACATCTTACACATGCCATCCCTTCCGAATTAATTTTGTGCTGCTGTGATCAATGATTGAGGCATTGCTCACTGCAGTGCAAAATTATAAATTCAAATAATTTAATCATTGTCCAGTTACTTGTCTATATTATGCTAGATGATGTCGTTTTAACATTATATTTTGATATGAAATGTATTGCTTTACAAGGTGTTTTCTATTTACATGATTATTTATTCATTGACATTATTTACCATTAAAAACATACGTTTCCAAAATATGTACAGTACACAGATTCTTATTAATATATATTTAGATTTTAACATATATTTAGACTTTAACAATTTACAAATCGAATTACAGAATACAAATGAAACACATAAATTACAAATTCTTCATGAGACAGATGCGACTGAATATTTACAGGCATCTCAACTCCTTGCTGAAATGATTATCTTGAGCACTCTTTAAAATATTACAATGAATTTGTTATATGCATCCCCTCTCTTTCTTATCGCTCTTTACTCTTCAAAATTGGAGTTGGGTTTGGTTCCCAATGCTCCTGTCGATCAGTGGTGGTTGATGCTGCTAGTCAGTTGTAGACTTTGTATGATGTTGATGAAGATTATCGCCATTTACAGTTTTGAGTTTTCGAGCATGAATGCCATTACATGGTCGATTCCATGTTACATTGTTATGACGACTAACTGCTCGTCCAAGGCAATGCCACGATGTGAGAACATAGTCCTTTATTGGTGTAACTGATATTGAGGCTGATGTGTGAAGGTCCACAATGGTTGTTGCATTTTGATATCCCAGTTATGCATACTCTGTTTGATGGTTTGACTGCATTTTGTTGGTTTGATAATTAGAATGAAATAACTGCCATAGTTTTGTTGAATAATGCTTCCTGTTGATTCTGCCTAACCTCATACAGGTTTAAGGTATAGAATAGAGAAGGGTATTTTGCTGTCTTCTGTCCTCAGCTTGGGACTCTTTCTTCTCTTTGTTACTTGCTGTGTCTTCATGTCTTCTTTCTTGGAACTTGCAACTTCTCGGGCATAGGCATAGGATATGTTATTCAACTAAAGTTATTCGGAAGGACTAGCACTTATGTTGTTAGGAGATATGGTCAAGTCTGATTGAAAATAGACATATCACTTAAAAAAATTATCTGTTATCATCTTCCCCTTGTGGAATACTGAGAGAAATATTCTGAGTTTATTCTTCCAGGCGGTTTTACTGATGACCTGTTGCAGACGGTTTGCTATTGTGTGTCGCTGCTAATGGGTTCGCTTGGCGTTCCTCGCAGGTGTGTGGCCTTTGTGTCCCTCGCTGCCACTGGGTTTTCCCGTTGTCTTGCTATTGGGGTGATGCGTGGGACAATATTCTCCAAAAAATACCTGGCTCAGTCTCCATACTAATGTGAAGCATGAGACAGTAAATTCCTTACTTCTGTCTTCGGTTTGCGCCAATGCCATTGATATTGTGCAATCGTATTAACTCTCACATTGAGACTGTAGCTACCCGTCGACTTTCTGCTTCTATCGTCAGCTTGGCTCCATTTCACAGACGATTGCAGTGACGATGTGTTGTTTCATTTGTTTTACAATGACTTTTGTTTAATGTTACTACTTACAAGTTACTTTAACTAAATTTTCTATGAGCTTTATATTTGAACATTTACATGAATAATATAAATAAACTTTTAAATAGTTTTTTTCTGTACTTTAGAAAGAAATTAAAATATATTTCTGACACATTAAGTCACTTCATTTTATAATGTTTTCTTTACTTCTTGAATGAGCATGGATTGATGATGTGTAGGTTAGTAATTACTACATCATGCAACAAGTTTGCTTTTTTCTAACCTATTTTGATGATTTAAATGATTAGTATTGTTGTACCTACATTTGAATATTTACTTGTTTGTAGCCCATCCTGTCTGCCTTTTCATATCTGCTTCTACCTGAAACATATCTACATTCATTTGCTGTGTTATCTATGATCCATTTATATTTTAGGTTTTATTCATTATAAGCCTTTAGGTGGCTTACATGATTTAGACCTATATTTTTTCCCATTCTTAGGCTCACCAACTCTACCACATTTGCGTGAACCACTTTACTAATTAACATGGGTCTCTTATAAACTGGGTAAAATTTATGGCAAACTTGTTCTCCTTTATTAGATAAAAAGTGAGTTCTAACAAGAAGCAACTGTCACACCGCGAATACCCGTGTGGAGCTTCGTTTTTGCAACTGCTCGTTCAATGTTCTCGAGTGCTAATTTTATTATCTGCTGGTGTGACGTTTTCTGGATTGGGGGAAGCATACAACTTCTCTTATCTTATACTATGGTCTTTTATTTTTGAGTACTGTGACTGGTGGTAATCGTGTAGTACTGTGCGACGTTTCGTTAATAATAGTCTGTAAATGATAGAAATTGGCATCCCATGTGGTTGTCATGAACTATACTACACATGGCACCATGTTCCAATATCCTTTGTCGTTCGTTTTGAACAATTGACGCTTGGTTTGTACCTAGATATGAAGATCGGTTTAATCTTATGTCTTTTTAAAGTCGCCAACCAAGGTTTAGATCTATATTGGGGCCCATTATCTGATATTAAACTTTGTACATGCCCTATCTGCTTGAGGAAATCACGTTGTAGTGCCTTACTGATCGTCACACCAGTTGCACGTTTTAAAGGGGTCAAAGGAACATACTTTGATGTTAACTCTAAAACTACAAAGATAAATATGTTCCCATTCCTGGTCCTTGGTAATGGTCCCATCAAATCTGTTGCTTCCAGACGTTTTAAGTTTTTCGGTATTATGGGTGACAATGGTGGTCTAGTCTGAAAAGTGACGTGTTTGGAACATTGGCAAACCTTACATTTTTTGAGTACTTGCCGAATACGTCTTTCTGTGTTGGGGAAATGTGCGGTCTCTTTAAGTTTCATAAAACATTTCTTCGCCCTAAAGTGCCCATTATTTAACTGAGTATACCACATATACTTGTTCACGATTTCATCAGGAACACATACTGTCCATAAATTTGTACTTTGATCTCGTCTGTAGAACAACACGTCATGATTCAGGAAATAATGCTGACGAATGTCAACCGAGTTGCTGTCTTTGTTCTGTTCGATTGAAATGTTTGAGAAAGCTGTTGTTATGTAGTTTTGAAAAGGAACTCCTTTTATGTAATATATACAAATTTGGTCTTCATCAGCACAGAACTTCGTATTACTTGGGGTTGTACCATGTGGATACCGGGAAAGAAAATCTGCTAACGAGTTTGCCGGTCCTGGGATATGTTTTACACAGAAATCATACTCTTGCAAGACTAGAATCCACCTTGCTAGCTTACCATGTGTCAACTTTGCTGTGAGTAAAAACTCAAGAACTTTATGATCTGTGTATACAATAGTTTTCCTTCCGAATAGAAAATATCTAAAATTTCGGAAACCCCAGACTACCGCTAAAGCTTCCAGCTCTGTAATGGAATAATTTCCTTCACTTTTTGATAACACACGACTCACAGATGCAACGGTCTCATGCGTTATCGGTCCATCTTATTCGTAGCGTTGAAATAATACTGTACCTAACCCAGCCTTGGTGCTGTCTGTTGCCATGGATATTTGAATCAATTCTCCGTCGCCATATGGGTTATTTAAGTATTGGTTCCTTTTAGCCATATTCTCAAAGAATCTGACTGCTGTTTTCTCACGCGAATTTTCATCTGAGCCTCAGGAGACCGATATCTTGCTATATAGGCAGCACTAAACGAATCATATTAATCGCAAGTTTCTGCTGTCTTCTGCATAGTTTCAGCAACACTTCCCTCCATATGTGCGGAAATGAATTCTAACTTATGTTTCGATTGCCAATGGATTGGTATTCCTACTTCAGATTGGTCAATATATGTGCGGGGGAGGAGAATATTTGGATCTTCCTTATAGTGCTGATATATCCTCACTGTAAGAAAGTGGTTATCATCGGGACTTCTCCCTTCTCTCTGTGATGTATCTGCTGGGTTTTGAACACTGGACTTATGTCCTTGGTTTGCGTCGAATCTAAACAAACGTGTGTAATTTGGTTCATTCTGTGACATTCGTGCCATAGAGTCACTTGCAGGTTTCACTGCGCAATATGCGTGCAGAACGCCCGTAGCTGGCTCTATATCTTGACGTGTAAGCAATTCTGGCTCGTTAGACGCCGTACTGTAACAGTTGGTATTCGTCCTTCAGGTTGTGGCGTTGCGTAATGCGTCACTATGTTTTGATCAGCGTATGTTGTCGAATTAAGTCGGGTGATGCTTAGGGAAATAGATTAGGAAATGAGACACTTAAAGTAGTAAAGGGGTTTTGCTATTTGGGGAGCAAAATAACTGATAATGGTCGAAGTAGAGAGGATATAAAATGTAGACTGGCAATGGCAAGGAAAGCGTTTCTCAAGAAGAGAAATTCGTTAACATCGAGTATAGTTTTAAGTGTCAGGAAGACGTTTCTGAAAGTACTTGTATGGAGTGTAGCCATGCATGGAAGTGAACCATGGACGATAAATAGTTTGGACAAAAAGAGAATAGAAGCTTTCGAAATGTGGTGCTACAGAAGAATGCTGAAGATTAGATGGGTAGATCACATAATGAGGAGGTACTGAATAGACTTGGGGAGGAGTTTGTGGAACAACTTGACAAGAAGAAGGGACCGGTTAGTAGGACATGTTCTGAGGCATCAGGGGATCACAAATTTAGCATTGGAGGGCAGCGTGGAGGGTAAAAATCGTAGAGGGAGACCAAGAGATGAATATACTAAGCAGATTCAGAAGGATGTAGGTTGCAGTAAGTACTGGGAGATGAAGAAGCTTGCACAGGATAGAGTAGCATGGAGAACAGCATCAAACCAGTCTCAGGACTGAATGCCACAACAACAACAAAGTGACGCTTTGTGCTTGACGTACTGAACCTTGCTACAAACCACGCTCTTGTATTCCAGATTGACCTGTTATTCTTTCTTGAACAAGTGGTTGTCATCCCAACTGTTCCCGACAGCTACCGTGATGTTCTGGCTTATGCTGGTTTGGACTAATTTCTCGTTCGCGGTTTGCGGTTACGGACTGGAATCCTCATGTGAAAAAAATGGTTCAAATGGCTCTGAGCACTATGGGACTCAACTGCTGTGGTCATAAGTCCCCTAGAACTTAGAACTACTTAAACCTAACTAACCTAAGGACAGCACACAACACCCAGCCATCACGAGGCAGAGAAAATCCCTGACCCCGCCGGGAATCGAACCCGGGAACCCGGGCGTGGGAAGCGAGAACGCTACCGCACGACCACGAGATGCGGGCAATCCTCATGTGACTTTCCGTCTTACGTCACACGCAATTTCGGGTACCCTAACCGTCGTATTATCGGCAACTGTTGATTTTGCAGTATTCACAATAGTATCTACTGACATTAAAGGGGATTCTGTGGTCGTCTGGGACTCCTCGCTAGTGCTTTCTACAACACCTCGACTTTCGATCCAACGTAAAACTTCCGATTTCAGCCTTTGAAACTGGTGTTCGCTTTTCTTTCGTATTTTAAAAATACGAGCATCGAATTTATTTAATGTTGTTTTGTCGTTCTTTTATGAAATGTCGCCCCTGCAATAACATGTTCCGCCTTCGTCGTCGCTTTGATGGCAAAAGTTTCGACCTATTATTTAACCTTTTTCACACTTTGTTGCGTATCTTACGCAACGAAATCATGTCTGTTAGGACAGTCTCAATGTCTGTTCTCAGTTGTTTGTGCCCTGTAACGAGCGTTTGAAGCGTGATTACGGCTTCCTTAGCTTCAGTTCGCATTTGATCTAATTGGCCTTGAATATTATCAGGCTTTTTTTCTGTTTCCTTGTTAGTTTCTTTCAGCCTCAGTGTTATGCACCCTTCTAATTCTGTTTGCCCTTGTGATATACTCTTTTCTGATACTTGAAACTGTGTTGTTTTATGTGTTATGCGCCCCTTTATACTCTTTCATGAATCATGACATTGTTGTAATAAACGCTACAACATTCCAAATATGTTGGCGTTTTCATCTACACCAAATCGCCAGTTGCCATCTGATACAACTCTTCCCTTTCTCGTTTTTCGTGAACTGTTTCCATCACTACCGAACATAGTGTAGGTGCACTACCACTCGTTGTTTCATGCAGATGCAAGCCTGACTGATTCAATATGATTAATTTTGGTTCAGTATACTGAAAATCACCATCTACAGACTCAGCGTCTGATTCATTAACAACGCCATTCTTCTGTCCATTCTTTGGACCATGACGAACATCTTGTGTTGCATTTTCGGTCTCATTCGGTATTTCTACGTGTTCTGTCTCGTGTTATTCACGCTGATCGACTTGTTGCATGTCCAACTCGATCCTATAGAGATCTTCCATCACTTCTTTTTGGCTTAATCGATTATTTTCAGCCAATTTTGAGCGTTCCACTAAGCGCGAATTTTCCGAACCTGACTACACGTTAACATGTGATCATAAGACTTGGTTCTACGCCAAAATATCACCCAGTCCTATATTCAACATCTGAAGCCGTTTCCTCGTCTTTTATGTAGCCTTATTGTTACTGGAGTTGAGTCAGAAATCAACACAACCCAATTCAAAGACGTGGTGCGCCAGAAAATAAGAAATACGTAAATACACTTCTATCTACACTTAGTACTCAGTTGAGTCACGTTTACATTTACATTTATTTTCAATTTGCTTCAGCTTGTTATTTGGGAGGTTTATGCGTTTTGTACCTATCAAAAGCAAACCCTCAATCTATCTGACAGCAGCATTTCTAATGATTTTTGTTACGATCTGCACCTGATATTAGCTGCCTTACAGGGCCAGGGTCGTATTTATTTAGAATGTCTGTTTGACACTCCGGCTTGAGAAGATAGCTCAAATGTTTTGTCCTCTTGTTCACATTAGTACACTCGCTGTGCAGATACAAAAGTCAGATATATGACAAACTGGCGACCCTGCCAGGATATGAAATTACAGCATTCTTGACATACTCTCCCTACCTGGCAGGGTCGCCAGTTTCTCATATGTCCGACCTTTGTATCTGCAGATTGAGTGTACTAATGTGTGCAAGTGGACAAATGGTGTAATCAGATTTTCAATATCATTATTAGTTTAAAGTTTGGTATCTGATGAGAAATTGTACAAGTAACACCTGGCAACGAATTTCCAAAATCTTAATGGTTCATCCGATTTTGTTGATTGGCATGTCTTTAGAAAGCTAATAGTGTAAACCTAAATTGGTATAAATTACAGGCATGTAATTTGAATAGTACATGAGTTGTTGGAGGTCAAGGTGGCCGCTTACTATCGATCATGTCCCGCCATATGTACTCCACAGTTACACGAAAAAATGGTAGCAGCATGCTTATAATTATGTTTATTCATCTATGTATTTGTTTATATCCGATATATACCATTCATGAAGAAATTGGTCAATAATTTACTGTGTTTTAGAAAGCACAGAAACATTAGGCTACTGGCTTACTCCTGTTCTATTGCTTTGATATATGTTTATTTAATTTGTTTATCTATTTAATAATGTATGTTACAGCGTGTTTATGGTCCAGCTTCTAACACCCCTACGACAACAAAGGTCAAAAATTAATTATGATTGTAGTGTTGCTCACGCTACTAAATATTGCATTTTCGGGCAAAAACAAAGTTAAATTATGTGGCTATGTGGCAGGTGTCATCTCATGAAATAATGGATAAACTAGGCACTCATCGTTTCGTGTTTCTCACGCTGGTCTCGCTGTGAACTCATGGCTCAATCGTCGAAAATCTAGGTGGTGATGATTCCGAGCTCGGATGCAAAGAGGCCTAGGTGTTATTCAGTGATATTCTAAAGTTTTACAGATGTGTTTCATAAACCATACTTGAAAATTAAACTTTTGCAAGTTGGGACAATGGTGACGTAAAAAAGTAATCAGCACTCCGAATTTAAGTTACACTTCTTTTTTATTACTTTTGTTGCAACATCACTTCACAATATAAAACTTACTTGAAAATATCTTCCTCACTGTTAAAGTTCAAATTTCATAAACTGAGTACAATTTGCGTCTTTTCAACATGACGACCAAGACTTGACTCTCTAATAACCGCTTACACGCCCAAAAAATCTGAGTTACAAGTACGTCAAAGATCATAGTGACAAAAGAAAGAATACACATAAGAATAATATCATTGCAATAGAAACATATCGATGTATCAAAGTACCTCTACATTAATGATATCAAATCTGAATGTTCTCACAGAAATATGTTAACTATTCTACAGAAACACTAGAATATTGCTGGTATCGAGAGGTTGAGGTGAGGTGCCGTAATGGTTACGTAATTCAAGTACCTTTACAAGCTGTAGGAATATTTATTTAATTTCAAGTTATTTAAATGTAAATCCAGTATTTCGAATGTGTTTCATTATGTTTGTGAGTGTGGAGACAGGGCGGGTGCGCTCTAGCTAATCACAGCGATCGTTCCAAAAAGGACGCGTGGGGAGACTGTATGGAAGTGGGGGAGGAGGATCGTTTCGAGAGAGGACAGGGGAGTTCAGAACAATACGGGATAGGAAACGAGAGAGTCCTGGGGAGTATGATGGAACAGATGCACAGTCGCGGGAAGGACTTGGAGAGCGGAGCAGTTTGCGCATGGTCGCGGACAAAGAAATAATTTTAGTGCCGACTTGAGCACTTGTGAGATTTCCTTGGCTTCGGCAGTGAAGACGTAGTATGCGTTTAGAAGTGAATATCTCACCAGCTATGTTTTTGTTGATAACTAAATATGTGAAGTAGGAATCTATTGTTTTTCTGTCATTCAACTCTTACTTTATTTAATAGCTGGACCATCGACACCAATAAGTGTTTTACAGTAATAAAGGACATTCTCAAAGGAACTTCTGCTATCGTATCCATAATTAAGACGTTAAAATATTACCTGCAGAATTTATTTAATTGAAATCTTTAATTTATAAATTTCTATGTATCCCAGCCCCTAGGCAACGAAACCAGACAAAACTTTTAATATTTCAACTTTGAGTCTGTGGGTGCATAGTTGAGGGCCACACCACCACAGCATTTCATGATTTGTTTGAAAGGCCGCAAGCTCTACTTCAGACATTAGTCGAATCCATACTTCATCATGTTGTAGCACTTCTGCGTGCTCGTGAGAGCCCTTCAAGATATTAGATAGAGGTACCAGTTCCCTTTACAGTTTGAAACAGAGCTCCTCCGACGACCTTCCAAAGCTTTTTTGGTATGAGGGACCCGAAGACTCAAGAGGCTCTTTACAGAGATACCGCATTTTGTTTGGTTTCTTGCCCCAATTACCTTGATATCCGAATAACACTGAGAATAGTACACTACAGTGCTAATGTCGACGGTATGTGGTTTCCGTATGATAGGTTCCTGGCACTCATTTCGCTCACTGTTAAGAGCCACGCTGACATACAGTTTGGACAACAAAGACTAGATTTCGGTGGTCCTGTTTCATGACCAACTCAGTCACCAGACATGACAGCGATGGACTTATACTTCTGGGGGCATCTGAAGAGTCCAGTTTACGGAACTCACACGGCCTTGGTTGCCAGCAGCATCGCAGCGGTGGAAGGCTAATCTCTAGGACTCTCTAGGAATTCGCATCTCTAGGAATTCTTGAGCTCCTAAGCCGTCAGTGGTGCGTTGTTGTACACTCTGTCATGATCATGGTGATCGAAATTTTGAGCAATAGCTGTAAGGGAGCAGTTCGGAAGTTTTTTATCCACTGTAGTGTACGCTAGGTGAAGAGGCTGAATACGCTTAAAGTGTATGTCTCGTTTGAGCGTCATTGCATTATTTTGTGTTCTGTTGTGTTGAGTACGTTTTGGTTGTTGCATATACAGTCATTCACTGTTGTGAAGGTTTTTCGCAGAAACAGGGGTGATGGTGACAAGAAACTAAATAAATGAAAATTAAATTATTAAATTATTACTCACTAATGAGCCGCCACAGACCACGGTCCATTATGTGTAAATACTCGGATAGTACTCCATACCACTGAAAAACTTTCAGAAGTTGTCCAAACCTCTGAAAGTTTGTCGGTGGCTTTCTGGTTCACCCTGAATGAATTTTTTTCTCTTTCCGGACTATCAGGTTTTTATGGCCCAAAGGCACACATTTCTCTTGTTCCGAAGTCCCGGACTTCATACAGCTAATGTATTCATGGAATGGAATAAAACTAAGAGGTAGCCCAACAAAGTCTATTAACAGTTTTTTAATAAGTAACTTTTAAAAGTCACTGTATTGGCACTTTGAATTTTTGATTAGTAAACTGATCGACTCTTCTTTCTACTGTTCAATATCCAATTCTGTTGACTATTATATGGAATTGTACATATGCATGTCTATTTTTAATGTAACTATACACGACGTAAACGCAAATATCCTTTAAAATTATTCGACGTAAGTTGTGAAGTGTTATTTATAATTTTTAGTATTATTACACATACCAATTTTTTCATCTTCTTGAATGACGTTGTGGTATCACTACCATAAACAAGAGCGGGTTAGAGAGTAGCACAAATATTGCAAAGCTATCATTATCATTTCTGGATGCTCAGCTGGTAACTTAAAAGGTATATAATACAGAATGACCTCACAGTACTACCAGACAGGATGAGAGGATGGATTCACGATCTAAACTTACGTCTCAATCAATACGTGTGGAAAACTGCAGTTTCAACTGAACCTTCCCAACGATCTACCATCGTCTCTACCATTTCAGCCTCTGCTACAGATGCTGGAAGTGACAAGTGTGAAGCCATCGCTGAAATTGATTCGTTACAGTTGAGGAACTTGATGTTTAGTATAGTTGCATCTGTCACCATTGAAATCATTTTAATATTTGCAGCATAATAACATTTGTCAAATTTTTTCAACCTCTCAATTTCTTAAAAGCAAAATCATCGATCTTCAATTACTTAAAATAATTTGGAAAGAATGCTTGAATATATCTCTTAGAGAATGAAGAGTGTGAGGGATTTAGGAAGTGGTTTCCTTGCTCTGCCCCAAATACTAAAGTCTAAGTAGGAAAACATTTACCTTCAAACTTCCTATCACAACTATCCAGTCAGTAGCACGATAATTTGCAAAAGAAACTGAGATCAATAACTGCTGTCTCTTTAACGACTTATCGCCGAAATTTACTCAATAAAGTTTTGTTGGTATTAGCACGCACTGGATTTTAGGCTTACCTGGAATTTTCGCGTCGGAACAGTATCAAAAAAATGAAAAATAAAATAAAAAAAATAAAATAAAAGAAAAGAAAAACAGTCAACTGGGCATTGTATGACACAATAATGTCCGCTCGCGCAAAGTAACTTGTCCCATGTCCTGAAACACATTCTCGTTCTCATCGCTGTGTGAGTGTGAGTGTACCACTTTGTACCGAAGATACATTTGCCTTAGATTACGGTCGCCTACTGAGCTGTGAGCTTCGTCTGTTAGGGCGGTACGCACTTGACTAGAGGGCGGCAGGGTAATATGAAGCAGTGGATCGACATGTGTTTACCTAGCCTTCGAGGTCGCACGCAGAAATGGCATTCCCAACTGAAGCGTCAGCTGCTGGTGGTAGCCGATGACAGACAGAGAAGAGCAATGGATTGGGAACCAATGAAACGCGCTTAATAACTGGAACCTCAAACAGATGTAAACATACCAATATAGCTCTGTATGGCGGGAGGGAATAAGCAGGTGCGGTAGTTTCAAATATGTCCATGTCGTCCGGTAGATTAACTTCTTTTTATTTTATATGAAGGTAATATCTGATCATGAAAGAAGAGACCACTGATGACCGTGCAGCTTCTCTAGAATGAAATAATAATTAAATCGACACCCTAACTGCAAACAGGCGTTGATATACATCATTGGGGACATGTTGAAAAAGTGTGCCGCGACCGGGACTCGAACCTGGCATTTCCTGCTCACATGGCAGACGCTCTATCCATCTGAGGCACCGATAGCACAGAGGATATTGCGCCTGCAGGGAATTATCCCTTACACGCTCCCCGTGAGACCAACATTCCCAACATGTCCACATCGCTGCATTCGTAGTGCGCCTAATAGATAGCAGATTAATCTTCCACGATTAATGAGTGTGATGGGCAAATATTTATTAGGCTCTCTACGAATTTAGTGGTGTGGACATGTTGGGAATGTGGATCTCACGGGGAGCGTGCAAGGGATAAGTCCCTGCAGGCGCACTATCCTGTGCCCTCGGTAGCTCAGATGGATAGAGCGTCTGCCATGTAAGCAGGAGATCCCGGGTTCGAGTCCCGTTCGGGGCGTGCATATTCAACATGTCCCCAATTATGTATATAAACGCCTGTTTGCAGCTAGGGTGTCGATTTAATTATCATTTCATTCTTTTTATTTTACCATTTTCTTGTGGTTGGTGATGCATTGTGCTACATGAAATACATTTACATGTAGTTTTCCCCATCGAACTGATGGTTAGCAAAGAAAGAAATGAAATTTAACGTTGCAAATTGCTGGTTTTAGCTATAAATCGGGCAAGCTAAACCCCCACATTATACCTCGAACACGAAACGAAAAAGAGGTATAATAAATATTGCATTGTAAATTAAAATAATGAGAATATATTTGTTTTTATGATCTCACCAGAGTCCGTTTCGCACATATACATCAGGCAACATCTGGTTTGATCGTGACTGCAGTTTCCAAAGTAAGAAATTTCAAAATATTGGCGATTAAACATCAACAGAACATTTACGTCAAATCAGTACAAGCTTCCTAACCACAGTGAAACAGCTTTATTACAGACCACTTACTTCAGTAAAAAAGAAGGCGCGGAAAAAACTGAAGGGTCGACAGCCGTTAAAAGATAGCATCTTCTTAAGAACTATTTACACTCCAAACCCAACACTTCAGTTTACGTAATATTACATTGCCTCAAAAAGGGGCAGACATCTTTACTCCCTAAATGTAGCTCATACCATTCAACTTCCACAGACATCTTTGTTTATATACCGGTACGACTTAGGTGATGGACACTTCTTTGTCTTTGTTTGGATCATTTTTTAATAGCAGGATGGAATGAGGATTCATAGTTTTCTCAGTTACCTTCAACAAAAATAGGTATAAAATTTTCCATCACAACAATGAAACAGCAGTAAAGGGAGCGTCGCGTAAATTTTAGAACACTAGCGTGAGCTGACAATTGAAATACATGTTTATAGTGGCAGTCAGACACTGATAAATTAGTTATACTCTTTAAATTACATCTTTCAAAACAAAGGTTATTGATGTTTCGTTCCCTTGATCGCAGAAAACATAGTTTCCTCCACATTTTTATCGTTTCAAACGATATAAAATTATAACATCTGTTTCTTTGTAGTGAACTGAACATCTTCTGAAATGGGTTAGCCTTTGAACGTAACACACAATTTCCTTCAGTGAATTTACATAATAGCACAGTACCTACAATACTTTTTCTCACAAGGCTGGAAAGTATTGGACATTTATTTAATTATTATTTGTATACTCTAGTCCATCATTTGGTTACTTCTTGTAGTACAACAGGGAAAATCACAAGGAGTGCACTAAACCTTGAGATGTTGCATGTGCTAATGGCTGTGAACCTAACCATTATGGCTACGTAGTTACTGATAAAAAATTTTCATTATTATACTGTTCATAAATACATGTAGATTTGTATACATGGCGTACATTTCATTTAATAGTGCATTATATTAATATATATTATTTTTTCGATTTGTATGAATGAAGAAGGTTTTTGCAGGGAACAGTTGGTTTTTACAGTACTTTTTTTTTGCAATTAATTCATTCGTCACCTTCCTTGGTATCGTTTATGTCTCCGGTATCATCTATTCCTCGTTAATGTGTGGTCTGTGTCATCATGTCTTGTTGGTGGAATATTATATTGTTTAACCTGCCAACTGTGTGATGTTATGTACAATGACGCTCTCTATGATTACAGGAAAACAGCTTTCAGAGAACGTCATCCTGCGCGGTACATGGCAGGATCACTTGAAGCAGCCGAACAACAGACTTCAGAAATAAATTAAAGTAAACGCTTCCTGAAAGCTGAACATAGTTTTACCACATTATTCTCGTAGGCAAGGGTAATGACTCCTTACGCTAACTTCAACTGGAATTGGAAGGTATGTAGAGAGTAATGGTGTGTGGCATAAACACCACGCTAATATTGCTGGCATATTCCGTACACTGTTCATTAGCAGGTTACTGTCCCTGGAACAATGACTCTTAGCTAATTTGTATTTCGTAAATACTGATACATTCAGATGCTCAGTCACTGAGCGTCTTCTGTGGCGTATGAACTGTAGCATTAAACAAGAAAAAAGACACTTAAATTGAATGTGATTTATTACACCTACATTTGCCGTGTACAAGAGCCTAAAAACTATTTTTGATGTCAGCCAGAAAGCGATGGAGAACATACTGACCATAATTTAAAGTCGGCAAGTCTACATTACTCTTTGAGCTCGCTGAAAGAAAAAAGTACTTAGTTACTATTAACTTAGCGGGATCAGAAACTATGACTATAAATGAAAGTCTAGAGTTTTAACTGATTGATCTATTCAGTCAAATTTCACACATACAGTATATAATAGTATCCCTAATAACTAAACTAAACTACGTCCGAACAGGCCTCGGAAGGCCCAACGGTTCCGACGGGTCGTCGTGGCATCTTCAGCCCACAGGCGTCACTGGATGCGGATATGGAGGGGCATATGGTCAGCACACCGCTCTCCCGGCCATATACCTGGTTACGACACCGGAGCTGCTACTTCTCAGTCAAGTAGCTCCTCAGTTTGCCTCATAAGGGCTGAGTGCATCCCGCTGGCCAACAGCGCTCGGCAGACTGGAAGGTCACCCATCCCAGTGCTATCCCAGCCCGACTTTGGTGATCTGACGGGAGCCGTTGGCAGTATCCCTAATGATGATGAATAGTAATAGTAACAGTACTATTAATAGTAATAATAACCCTAACGGGATCAGCAGCAGCAGTTTAGAGGCAACATCTAGAGAAAGTTTCAAGTGAAATGGGTCTGTCGCTTTGACTTCTAATCTACAAACCTTAATTTCTCGCCACTTGTCAAGCGATTTTTTTCAGGATTACCGGTAGGACACACAGTTACTTCCGTGAAATCTGAGCGATCCAGGATGCTGTACAGTCCTCGCGATGAACAGTTCCTCTTTTTATCGAAAACGCATTCAGTTCTGTTCAGCTCTGACGTCACCCTAGGAATTAATCACACAGGCGTTGGACTGACGCGGACAGATCGATGTCTCGATGCGAAGCGTCTCTTCCACTGCCTCTCTCTGGCCGTATTTATATACGGTTGCAGCGGACCGTCAAACGGAACATCTGCTAGTAACTGCCCTAGGCACAGATAGCAGTATCTAACTGGCCCCTTTCTCGGACACACATTAATTAATCTGTCATTTAACAATTTACAATCTTTCTAATTTTTATATAAATAGACAGGTTTGCTTTATTTACAGAAAACGTTTTAGATCGACTGCATTAAACATCGCTGGTTAGAATTTTTAGAATGGAACCGGCAGTAGAATATGACTTCTGAACTGCCTCCTTAAGTTCCCTTCGAACCATTATTAATTAAAACCGTCTTGAAACTTGGTACAGATGTATTACCACCTGAATGTAATCGTGTATAATTAAACTTTGTATCACAAATACAAATTAACTGAGTCTATTAAGAACCAGGACGTTTTCGTTCCAATTTGGTTTTTAGTAAGTAACTTGAAAAATAATAGTTATCGTATTGGTGTTGCAGATATAAGGATTTTACATGAAACTGAGGATATATACGTGTTTTCATCTTTCCGGGTCTAAAATTTAACGTCTTCAATTTTCCGTAAGCACGCCGAATTTGACCAAAATATTGCTCTGTTCAAGTTGAGATTTAAGTTTTAATTGTGACACATGTTTGCAAAATCCGATCAATCTTTAGTTTTGTAATGTTATTATTTAACACCACTTACACTATATTGTACATTTCCTTATACTAAGCCCATAAATTAACCACACACACACACGCACACACACACACACACACACACACACACACACACACACATATATATATATATATATATATATATATATATATATATATATATATATATAGTGGATTTTTACAGATCTTGTGCACAAAATAACACAGAAACATGAAATAAAGTTTTCGATTATCATAAATTTAAATCTGACATTTAAAATTTACACTCTTTACCTGAAATAGAAACATACAAAAGATTTTCGCTTTTCAATAGTAACTCATTTAATCACAACTGTAGGCTCTTTGGTTTGTGTCCTTACGATCCACTTTGACTAAAACATTTAGGGTAGAGGGTGGGAAGTCACCATGGTTGGTGTCCTTCTAGACAACATTAAAGAAAGGAGAAGAGGACGAGTCACTGTGAATGATGTCCTCACTTCCTTCTCCATAGATCTTGTAAGCTGCCCTTCATGGAGCCTCCATGTCCTTGAGAAAAGGTAACATGGCGTAAGGTTCTGTTCTCAACTAAAATCTAAGGGAGGGCAAAAAATTCTATAATCTGTTTTCCTTCTATAACTTGAGTAAACAATTAATAGGTTATCAGAAAGATTTTTTTAAAATTACAATTTGGAAAACTATTATTAATTTTTTAAATGATTGTTGGTAATATGCCGCTCCATATAACCGTGACTTTACTCTAGCTCACTTTTCTAGTCTAGTCACATCATTATCAAGCTAGAATCGCGAACTTCGCAATTTATGCCCCGAAGACAACATAGGTTTTTAAAAATAGTCACATTCTGGGCTAGTCTGCAATTTACTTAAATACTTTAGATGTTGGTTTTCTTAGAAAATCGAGAAACTTATGTAAGCTCTGGCTCCATACTGCTCAATTATGGCATACATTAGTATGCTAAGGAAGTAATTTGTTCGACAGCGGTTACTTTGCTTTGTTACAACAGACAATACTCTACAATCAGCGTTTCTCCAACATATTTGTTTATCTGTTTTCTATATCTACATTCTCTAAGTGTCCTGCCAATAAAACGCAGTCTTTGGTTCGTCTTCCCCATAACATTTTCTATGTCTTCTTTCCAATTTAAGTTGTTCGCAGTTGTAATTCCTAGGTATTTAGTTGAATTTACGGGCATTAGATTTGACTGATTTATCGTGTGACCGAAGTTAAGCGGATTACATTTAGCACTTATGTGGATAACCTCACCCTTTTCGTTATTTAGGCTCCATTGCCAGTTTTTGCACCATACAGAACTGTGAGCTCTCTGACAGGAAATCACATAATTGAGACGATATTCCATAAGCACGCAATTCCACTACAAGCCGCTTGTGTGGTATAGTCAAAAGCGTTTCGGAAATCTAGAAATACAGAATCAATTTGAAATCCCTTATCAACAGCACTCAACACCTCGTGTGTGTAAAGAGCTAGTTGTGTTTCACAAGAACGTTGTTTTCTAAATCCTTGTTGATTGTGGGTCAATAGACCGTTCTCTTCGAGGTAAATCATAATATCCGAACACAATATATGTTACAGAACCCTACTGCACATATACGTGAGTGGTATGGACCTGTAGATTACTCCTACTACCCTTCTTGAATATTGGTATGACCTGTGCAACTTCCCAGTGTTTGGGTACAGATCTTCCGTCGACCGAATGGTTGTATATGATTATTAAGTATGGAGCTATTGCATCAGTATATTCTGAAAGGAACCTAATTGATATACAGCTGGAAGCGGAAGACTTGCTTTTATTAAGTGATTTAAGTTACTTCTCTACTCCGAGGATATCTGTTTCTAAGCTACTCATGTTGGCAGCTGTTCTTGATTCAAATTTGGAATATTTATTTCGTCTCCTCTGGTGAAAAGATTTCGTAAGGCGTTGTTTAGTAACTTTGCCTGGGTGGCAATGCCGTCGAATGTATTTCCATTGCTATCGCGCAGAGGTGGCACAGATTGTATCTTGTCACTAACATACTTTACATTCATTGTTTTCTGTCTGTGTCAATATTTATCTGTTAATTGCCCATCTACCCTAAGCAAAATTACACGTTTCTCAACGCTTTTTTTCGAGATGTGAGGGAATTATACACCAATTTTCCATCATTTTACCATGTACATCCGCCTGCTGACTTCATTACTCCTATTTCTTCCTATTTTCATTAATCCATGTATTTCACTCTCCTACATATTTCGACATCTCTTTCTCTCTTTTATCTTCCTTAGCCTATGATATCATTATCCACACATATTTTTGCTGTGATCCTCACACCACATTCACACATCTCCTTTAATGTCAAAAACGGTTTGCTTTGCCTCTGTTGGCACCATATTATTACCCTCTCTTACCTACTGACAACATTACACTCCCAGCATCAAAATTATTAATACAGAGTTTATTCTTTCAGATTTTAGGAATTTTCAGCTTCATTTATTTCTCTTAAGGTATATTATCTGTATTTAGCTGTAACTAATCCTTTTTATGTATCTCATTTACTATTTGTTTACTTTAGCCATTATTTTTCTACATCACAGAGGCTCATAAGCTTTCCTTCGTTATTTAAACGTTAAGAATTTACTATTTGAAACTACCTTTCACATTTTCTTGTAATTCATTATTCGAGTATAGTCATGTTTGGTAATCATTCTTATTTATGAGGAAGATGTAACAAACTAATAGTATACTTAAAAGATGAAGACATATATTCCTTATTTACTATGGATAAGACAGAAGTAGGGAATGAAACCTGAAACAGAAATACAGTTTCATTCAGCTAGGACTTCAAAGAATGCCAAACTGTATACCCACCAAAGAGTGACAGACTCCCTACAGAATCTAATTACTGTCAGTTTTGGAAGGCAGTGTTTCGTAGACCTAGTTCTCTCTTAGTGTTCGTGTATTACCTTCGGTTTACTCTCCATGAGGCGTACCTATTATCCTGAATTGTTCTCGATCAACAGCTTTCTTTCTCTCAACATCTGATAAAGTTTCTTGAAAAATACCTGCCCAAGCTTTACATTCAAACGGCGTTTATACCCTTTAACATCCCAGGCGTATTTGATAATACATATTGACGAGTAGTTAATACTTCCCATAATTCTGCCCTCTGTTTACCAGAAATTTGATTTTTGACTGTACCTTAGACTCTATTTTTCCAGGATATAGTTTTCTTCTGCATTAGTATCTTGCACATTGTTCCTAAGCTTAATACCTTCCTGCAAGAATCACTTATTCTTCATTTCTCTATAAGGCGGTTTCCATGCTTCATTATTATTGCCCACATAATTTCCAATGATAGGTTCTGTAGCCACTCGAGAATCTAGTAAAGTTAATACTAAGCCGCTCTGATCAGAGTCAATCTTTCCTTGATATTGAGATAAAATATTTGTATCAATCAACATTTCGACACCTAAACCGAACACGATTAAATAAGGCTGATCTATAATTATGTTACATGTACCAGTTGGTGTTTCCTAGTTCGAACAGGTTCGTCATGAAAGTCACCTAAAATATTTTTTCAGTCTGTCTCAAGCTAAAGTAATTTTGTTCTGTTGCAAGTACGTTTATGGTTAAATCCTCAGAGTTATCAACCTTTACATCTGCAGCTGCCTTTCCCAACCTCTCCACCAATTTTAAATCAAAGCTCTTGACTTCCTCTACTTTGCTTTGCTGCACATCAGCTAAAGTACTCTCTACCTCTGAGCAACTGCGTCCCTGCGCAACATTGCTATCGCTAATACTGTCGTCTGCTTTTACACTTACTGGCGAGTCAATGCAGCTAATAGGTTCCCAGCCCTCCTTATGATTGCTGCTCCCTTCACCTAATAACGGCTCCTGGTCAGAACCTTTGAAAACTGACTCTTCTTCCTCTACCAAAATTTTTGCCTTCAGGTTACCACTGTTGTCGAAGATGTAAGCATTTACTTCATCTTCGTCCTCATCTCATTTAAACTAGTTAATTTGTTCTTCCCTATTATCTGCAGTGTTTTCTTTCTCCTTTTTGTCCCATTTTTCTAATGTGTCCACAATGCTGTTAACTAGATGATGAGAGTGGTTCAGGACATCACTGGTTCTGTCAGTTCCTATTTTACCATTCCGGTTATCGGTTTGCGTGTGCTGACTGACGGTGGTTGGTGTTCCTGTTACTGGATGTGTTACTGTTTCCGACTAGTGAGGGCCAGTTTCTTCATAGATGGGACTTAGTTTCCCAGATATTGCCTATTATGCTCATTCGATTCAGAATCATATCGGGTAGCATTCTGCTCTTCGGCTTGCCTCAGTGGTACAATATTTATATTCCTCCCTTAGTCATAATAATTGTCACGACTGTGCGTTGGCTCTCTACCTATCCTTCCTCTATCACGGCCATGACGTTGATAGTTAGATCGTGTTTTCTGTACTTCCACACTTCTAACATTCAGGCTTACACTGTCACTATTTCGGTTATTTATGTGACTTTAGAGAACCTATTATTATTCTACGCATTTTCCTCAGTAGCAGCTACTCTTTCATCTCTCTCCAGACACTAAGTGAACCTATCCACATTATCCCCATTTATGGAAATGATTCTTTTCTGTCAGTACCAAGGCAGCTTACCTTCTAGTCCCATGACCATCATTTCAGGTTTTATTTTATCTGTCAGATATGACAGCCGTGAATCCCACTTTCTAGAATACATTTCAACTGATTCAAGATCTGTAATAAACCTTTTACCACTCCAAAATTCTCTCAAAACCTTGTTTTTCTTATTGAGTGACCAGTACTCATCGAGAGTATTGGATGTAATCATTATGTAAGCTGACCATCGTGAAGCATCTCCCGGCAAAAGACTTCTTATTAAATAAATTTTCTCACGATTGTGGCCATACATTTGGGTAAATATCCTCACACTCATTCCAGAACTCTTATGGGTAAATTTGTTTGTCTGGATCAAAACCAAAAAACTGACAACATCCAATGAAAGCGGCGTTAGCTGAACCAAAATGCTATACAGTAGTATTACAAGAGCTGCCAGAGGCTACTCAGTTTTTGTGTTAGTAATACTAGTATCTATTTCTAGTAGTTCTACTGCTTCCAATCTGTCAGAAAAAAATTTTATGAGCGTCCTCATATAATTTCACACAATCAGATTTCACTTTCGCAACATCCTTGTGAAAAGCAAGTACTTTATTAGTTAGTTCCTCAAACCGATTATAATAAAGTCTGGATTCGTTGCCTATTCTTTCTGATGACCTCTCTTCCATAAGATGATCTGCGTCTTTTAAAATCTTTGCGAACTTCACCAATTTCAATTCTGAAAATACTATACAACTTAGTTGCCTGTTGCCCTACCTAGACTTTCAGATCATGGTGGTTCAAATGGTTCCTTTGCAAGAACACAGCCGACCTCCTTCCGGATCCTTCCGTAATCCGATAGGACTGATGACCTCTTTTTTTGGTCCCCTCCCCCAAATCGACCAACCAACCACGCTGGCTATAATCAATTTTACAATTTAAACTATCCAGTTTTGAGGTATTTTCTTTATTAATGTTTTATTACTATCCCATACTCCTTCACTACTATCCTTTAGTTCTTTAACGCTAAATTCCATTTCATTGTTTAACCGTTTGCTGTTGGATTCCATCTTACTTTTCAGTTTTTTTATGATTAAAGTTTGGAAAGCAGTAATTGAATCCAGTTAGGTACCTCTCCCCTGCCACTTGTCATCTCAACCGGTTTTAAAGCAATTTCTAGCATTCCCTAACCTGGTTGAATTTTAGAAATACTGATAACTCTGTTAATTCTACTTTCTCTCTTTGACTTCAACTTCATGTATATCCTCACCATAAATTGGTTTTAACTTCACAGTAACGTTGAAATTTACCTCCGATTCTACTTTGGACAAGTCACCTTCAGATTTTTGATTTATTACTTTGACAGAAGTATCCTCGTTAGTTTCAGTTTCGAATTCTGAGAATTCATCGTCAGAGATTGGTTCCATCTTAACTTTCACATCATCCTTATCATTACATTCCATTTCTAGTAGCCTGTTAGAAGCAGTTTGAACATCCTTGACTTAATATCTTGACCTCGATGAGTGACGCCAGAGCAATGTTCCAGCAAATGTGATGCAACATGTTGAGATGCAATGCAGGCAGCAGCAGCGGCTATGGCGGTGAGGGTGGCGGTGGGTATCGCCTACTGAGGAAGCTCCAGGGGTCTTGGGCACCGGCGAAAGCGCGCAGTAGCTTGCCGATATCTTGCAGGTCCGTGCGGCCCCATGGTGCTGTATCGTCTTCATCAAACCTCATCGCCGGTGATAGCCACGATGTTGTGTCGTCTTCTTACCTCCTTCCGTCACGTTCAAGGTTACTGTGGCTAACATTCACAATTTGCTTCATCGAGTTCAGTTTTGTACAGATCACTTTCACAGTTCAGCTTTCCGGCCGACGCGCCATATATGGTGTTCTTCGTGGTTTCGTTATGAAAAGACACTTAAATAGTATGTGCTTGCTTTACACCTAATTTCATCATTTTGCAAATAAAATCGGCTATCGCCCTAACTATTTGTAATCAAACATTAATTTCTCGCCTCAAAAGTGGAAAATAATCTCGCCACTAGACACGCGGTTTTTTCAACAAACAGTCACTTACAGAAAAACCTAGGCGATCCGGGACGGCGTACGATCTCGCGAAGTTCTCTTTCCATTTTTACCGAAAATGCATTCATGTCTGCTCAGCTCTGACGTCATCCTAGGCATTAATCACACAGGCGTTTGACTGACGCGGACAGATCGATGTCTCGATGCGAAGCGTCTCTTCCACTGCCTCTCTGGCTGTATTTATATACGGGTGCAGCGGACCATGAAACGGAACACCTGGTATCAACTCCCCTAGGCACAGGTAGCAGTATCTAACTGGCCCCTTTCTCGGACACATATGAATCAATATTTCTATCGTTTAACATTTTACAATCTTCTTAATTTTTATATAAATAGAGATAGGTTTACTTTAGTTACTGGAAACGTTTTAGCTCGACTGCCTTTAATCGTAACTGGCTAGAATTTTTATAACTAAACCGACAGTAGAATATGATCCCTGAACTGCCTCTTTAAGATTTCTTGCAATTATTGTTAATTAAAAAAAGTCTTGAAACTTGGTCCAGATGTAGTTTGAATGTAAGAGAGTGCTGTAATTAAACTTCGTATTACAAGTACAAATGAACTTCACCTATTACGAATCAGGACGTTTTGCTCCAAATTTGTCTTTAGCAATTAACTTGAAAAATAATAGAGCTACCTTATTGGTGTCACAGATATAAGGTTTTTATATCAAGGTCACGCTATATACGAGTTTTCATCCCTCTGAGTCTAACGATTAGGGCCTCCAATTTTTCGTTAAAACGCCGATTTCGACCAAAATGTCGCTATGATCAAATTGAGACTTGTAAATTTTTATTGCGACATATATTTGAATGTTCTGACCTATTTTTAGCTTTGTGGTCTTATTATTGAGCGTCCTTTTTAATTTCTTTCTACTTTTGATCGTTCTGAGAGCTTAAAATGTTAACCTTAACATAATTATGGGTACGTAGATAAAGTATGGATAAGGTATTTTAATTTTCAGTTTCACTCTTCGACTATGGTGCAGTCCCTTGTATGTTAAGCACAGGCGCGTTCTGATGACATGGCACTGGTCGTAGTGAACTGGGGTAGGACGCTGCACACTCGCTCGCATCTGTACCTCTTGCGGTGACATAGTCCTTCTTTCGCCTCTAAGTGACGCGCTCATCAACCTCAAGCAACAACCATACAGTCTGGCAAGAACGTGACTTTCTTCTCACAATCTAATTACACATAGTAGCATGCATGTTCACAGTGCTTTCATATGGAAAATTTAATTATGTTCTTCATGATACTGTGTTAATTTATATTCATGAATAAATGTCGGACATCACATTCAAATTTCATGCATTCACACTATTATGTCACTGGTATAAGGTAAGTGAACATTCACGTTTAAAGATTGTCTAGTTGCAATTCTTGCAGTAACTTGTTCATTCAGGGAACAGTTTATTTACAAGTGAATCATTGCAATAATGGAAGAGTATGAATATTGTGGATTTGCGTAAGTGAAAATGAAAATGATCTGCATGACATCCACGGTGTGACAGTTCACGCTAACCCCCACCCCTCACCCCCTCACCCCTCCCCCCGCCGCCAAACAATCGTGTAAGCGAATTATTTACATTTGAAACGGTAGTACTAAACGCAAAAAATCTTATTGAACCAACATTTTTAAGCTCTGACCAGGTAAGTATGCATATGCACTTTTGATTTTGCAAATGGGTGAGGCATTCCCAGTATAGACTATTTATCGTTGCTTATTACCGTAGTGAACTATTGGTATTTTCATCAACTTCAGTACATCTGACAGTTATGGCAAATGTAACTAACATAAAAGGAAAATATCAATGTGGATTCACAAACTCAGAGGAAATTAAATTTACCCAGTCCACCTCAATCTATTTACTTCACTCGTTCAAAATCCATGTAAATTCTAAATTACTGTTAGACTTCACTCGTTAGAAACAGTTTTACAGAAATCTTAACTTCAAATTTCAACAAAATGTATACTGCATAGACACAAAACAGTATTACTCATTTGCATGGGCACTTAATATAACTTAAAATTTAAGAAACATATAAAATTAACACTTACAAAATAAAAAAGGAGCTTTCAATATACACCACATACTCTATTCTGTCCCGTTGTGTCACTCGTAAATTGATCTCCGCTATACCACATATTTACACCATGTGATTTTTATGTTGTCCTGCTGAGCAATTAAGTTTTCGTACCACTAACTTCATTAACACACTCAGAAAACACTAATGTAAAGAAAGAACACCATTAATACTTTTCTTAATTAATCACAGAAATCTGAAGTCTTCCATTGTGAAGGAAGCATTTCATTATCAAATATGAAAAAGTATTCTATTCAGGTGTTTAAGTACAGATACATATTACATAACACACGTAGTCTACTGCAGAAAGGTTTACATGATCCCCGTAAATCTTTCTTTTCACTCTGAAAATAAAGTTTTCTACTAATCTACATAAACGACCGTGCAAGTACCTTCAAGTGACGAAATATTCAGTAAGATATTTATAAGTACTTCTTTAAATCCTAGTGGGTATACAGTCCTCTAATTTTATCACTTCCTGGGTAAGAACGTTGATACACTCCAGCGTGAAAAATTCTTAGAATTACAAATGGACCTGAATCCAGTAACTGCAATTCTTTTTGTTCAATAAGGGTGATTTGGGTGGTTTCTTGTCTGAACTCTGTTACCAAAAGTAAATGGTTCTGCTTAGATAGCGGCTTATTAGAATATTTTTTCCTTTCACCAGTTTTGTCAGGCAAAGTAAAATATAGCTTGTCACACTTCCTTTTCCCAAGAAATTTTACGCTTTCCCACAAATGTTCGGAAAATGGCAATAAGTACCTACTTTCTTTGCACATTTTCTAATGTCAAACTGTTCTTTGTGCATAATAAGTCTACCACATTAGCTTTTTTTCGTGGTCTGCAGAGATACAAATGCACCATTGATCAAATTTTGGTGTACGACGATAAAATAAGACATCATTTACTGCCACGTAGTGTTCTGTAAGCCTCTGATTTTGGTTTTGCTGTAGTTGCTGCGTTATATTATTCCAACGAAGATCTGTATCTTGCAACTTCGACGTATTTCTCCACAAAACCAAATAATATTTCCTACGTACTCCATCATTCATCAACAGTACTGTCAAATACGAAGATTACACACTCACATTCGGTATTTTGCGTATGTCTTCAAGAACTTGTGACAAGATATCTCCCACTATATTCTCTTTTTTCTTTGAGATGTATTCTTGAGGTGCTGGAGACCATCCAGCAAGCTCCATGAGACTGTGAGTGCCTCCAGCTTGTTGTAGTATGTGTACAAAAAATGAATTACACACATCAGAATATTAGCGAGTGTCAGACACGCTGTTTTCCGCCACTAAACCGAAAACCGATTTTCTATCAAAATGATGTATTCTCTTCCTATCTGTAGGAGACCAGCGTAACTGCCACGTGCGCCTCTCTCAATTGTGTTACATAATAATTCAAATAACATGCTTCAGTTTTAAAGTAACAGACGTTAGTGATGCAAGCAACTACAATGTAATGGTGACAGTTTTCTGTGTAATGATTCATGGTAGCAGACGACTGCCAGAAGCAGTTCTGTGAGATATTTAACTTATCGTACTCCAGAACTCCTTAATAAACATACAATCTTTTTTCTTTGTTTTAGCGATCTGTATGAAATATACAATTTGCTGCAGTTATATTCTGTTTTGAGTTGTTCGTCGGATGTTTAACTGTATCCACGTTGTAGAATGCTGCTGCCAAGCTGTCAACCAACTACTTCACTGCTGACATTTTGGTGTTTAAAACTGTGTAATATTCTACAGTACATGAATTATTTTTTATATTTTACCCTTTACAAACGTTTTACTCTTTTCTTGTTCGTCTTGCATCATGTTCTACGTCGTAGGCCTGTTCCGTCTGACAAGTCAAGCCATCTTTTTCTTGATCTTCCTACGGATCTCTAAAAGCCTGAAATTTAAAGCTTATTCTGGTAGTCTCCAATTGGAATTCTTTGTAGATATCCTAGGCAGCTTTGTTGATGAGACTGGATCTTCTCATTTGTAGCATATGTCCCAAGGTCTGTTGTTGTCCTCGTATATTCGTTTCTCAGTCTACCTAACCTTGCGAATCCCTTCACTGCACTTAGAAATTCCATTTCGTTAATAGTTGTCCAAGTTTCGCTTCCAAACACAGCTTGGGGTGACCATTTCCATATAACACTTAAATTTGTTGTCACTTTTAACGTTATTTCTCAATGTTCTATTGACTGTTGCAGTTCGTTGTTAACGTCGAATTCATTGTGGTAGCTTATAATATTTCCCAGGTAACTAAAGTGACTAAATAGTTCTGGCGTTTTGTACGCTATTATGAGATTAGTGCTCGGTGGCTTTGTCCCTTTGAAAGCCGCCACTTTTTTTCTGGAACTGATTTATCATATTATATTCCTTAGAATATAATAGATCTCTGTAGTGTAGATCTCTGTAGTGTAGATCTCTGTAGTGAAGTTTAACGCCGCTGTATATCTGCAAAGCCATCTACAAAAATCATTATATTAAAAAATATGCCATACAGTAATCTCAAGTCTCGATCAAATTTTACTTTCCATGCACCAATCATATCGTCAATGAATGCATTAAAAATGTGGGTGATAAACTACAAATCTGTTGAGCCTCTTCGTTTAAACGTTTATCTTCTGATATAGCATGGTTAGTCTTCATTCTTCTTTTTGTCCCTCTATACAGGCTTCGTGTTGCCTGATATGCGTTCTTGGTTAATAAATCAAATGGCTCTGAGCACTATGGGACTTAACTTCTGAGGTCATCAGTCCCCTAGAACTTAGAACTACTTAAACCTAACTAACCTAAGGACATCACACACATCCATGCCCGAGGCAGGATTCGACCTGCGATCGTAGCGGTCGCGCGGTTTCAGACTGAATCACCTAGAACCGCTCGGCCACAGCGGCCGGCCGAGAGATTGAACAACGACAGCTTTCACCATACAGACGTCTTTAATTAGTAACAAAACGTCCACGGTCCCAGGTTCGAAATTTAACACCGCTTAAATTTTTATTAATAATCAGCACTGGCGGCCGAAGACTTACGGCATAAGAAGTCACCCTCATTCTGTAAACGACCTTGTCAAAGAGGATGGGGGAGCGGAGAGAAGTTCAGGGCACTCTCTGGTCCTTGGGGTAGGAAACTGCCCCTAAAGGCAGAAGTATCAGCAAAGATCAACGGTATGAGGATGTAGAAGGCAATGGCAACCACTCCATTAAAAAGCAATATCATGTATCCATGTAATTGAAGAGTGTAATGATGATCTCTCCATTGGCAAAAGATTCCGAAATAGTTCCCATTCGGATCTCATGGAGGGGATTGCCAAGGGGGAGGTGACCATGAGAAAAAGATCTGGAAATAAAAATGCAAGAGCTCAATCTAGAAACAATAGGGGTCAGTGAAGTGAAATGGAAAGAAGACAAGGATTTCTGATCAGATACATATAGGGTAATATGAACAGCAGCAGAAAATGGTATAACGGGAGTAGGATTCGTTATGAACTGGAAGACAGGGCAGAGAGTGTGTTACTGTGAACAGTTCAGTGATAGGGTTGTTCTTATCAGAATCGACGGCAAACCAAGGATATTGAAAGCGTAAGACAGTATGTAGAGGGAGACGAAAATCCAATAGTCATGAGGGGATTCGAAGGCATTTCTAGGGGAAGCAGTAGAAGAAAAAATTAAGGAGGGTATGGGTTTGGGACAAGGAATGAGGGAGGTGAAAGACTAATTGAGTTCTGTAACAAATTTCAGCTAGTAATAGTGAATACTCTGTTCAAGATTCACAATGGCAGGAGGTATATTTGGAAAAGGCTGTACGAGACATGAAGATTTCAGTTAGATTACATCATGATCAGACAGAGATTTCGAAATCAGATACTGGATTGCAAGGCGTACCCAGGAGCAGATGTAGACTCACATCACGTAGCAGTGGTGAAGGATAACTGCAATATGGCATAGCTCATTAGGCAGTACAGTTGAAGAGGAATGGACATCTCTGGAAAGGACAATCACAGAAGTTGGGAAGGAAAACATAGAGGGTAGATATGAATAATTTTGATAAACTTTCAAGGTTTTTTTCAGTCTAACTAAAAAATATATGCAAGGTTACAGGTTAAAGTGCCATCGACAACGGGGTTGCTTAAGACGGAGTGCTACCTCATTTTTCGCAGTTATGTTGGAAAATAAAATCAGTTGTGCCGTTGTCATAGGACACATTCGGAATTGGCCTTAATGAAAGCTTAGGAAAGTTACAAAAAACGAAAATCTGGATGGTCGGGGAGAAATTTAAATCGTTGTAAATGATGTTAGACATTTGGGTCTGTGGGACTTTGACAGCTGGCCTTTAGTATTATAACGACCTGAAATTGTCAGTATCCTCAGAGGATCGTAGCTTTACGTGTGAAACAATACATAAAAAACATAACTAGTGTAACACGTCACCAGGCAACATAAACGCGTAAAAATTTCTGTTTCCATGCTGCTCAATAACATCTAATTCGTTACGTTATATACTGGTATGGTGAAATCTGTATGGAATGTCGCATACGCTTCATTTATTTACTTCTACGGTTATTTACCCTGATGCTCTGGTATACTTTACGTATTATTATTCATTTCACAAAGTAAATATTGTGTTGTACACGAAATCATTCTCGTGAACGAGAGTGTATTACATGTTAATGTTGCAATTAATTGTAACGGAGAAGTAGAATTCAGTACAGAAATGGTTGTAGGAGAGAACGAAAAGAAAGAGTATTATAACAGATTTGAGACATTGATTAAGAAATTACGAAAGATGGCAACTGACATCGTACAAGATCTCACTGTGAAGTAGAGTCCAAGCAAGTGTTACAGCAGTAGATAGGATTTCAAGTGACAGCGATGCTTCGTTAACATCGAAGTCACGATAGCCGCCCATCGGGCAACTTATTGAATAGATTATCCACAACTAGACATCCTACCCTCAAACTTCAACAGTTCGATGTACTACAGTTGTCAGCAGTAACATGTAGTGCAGTCTTAATACCGTACTGCTCTACTAGCATCCAAACTACATCTGAGACATATGTAGCGATGCGGGCTATTAAGGTTAGCTGAAGTGCAGATCAGCATGCTATTTATTACAGAGACCTGAGAAGGTGTAGGAAGATGAAGCATAAGTGGCACTCAGTTTAAGTCCAAGAGAATAGGTATGTAGGGCAGGGACTCAAACAATACCCAAGAGAATAGGTATGTAGGGATGCAGACAATGTGGACAGTGGTGGTAATATCTACATAATGGTTTAGTTGATCCTGAAGAATTGAACTCAAATGACATTCCTCTGAAAGGAAATGAAAACGAGATAAATAGCATGAAATGTCGAAACGCAGTAACTTCAGAAAAACTCAGTAACTTAAGAACCCATCAAAACTAAGTCTTTTGTCTACAAGACGTTTTCTCAGAATGTTTCTTAAGAAATCTATCATTTTTGAGAACTCCTTACATTTTCTCAGTTCCAATGAAATATCTGATTATCTCAATTCCTGGAGTCATTCCTGGCTATAACGTGACGGTTTTAATATAATTGGCAATTGTGTACTTCCTGGTAGGCATAATTGTACAGAGTGGAAATTATGATAAATCTGTCATTGGGTTTCAAACCGACAGCTATCGAGAAATATGTTCAAATATGACTAAAAAATCACTTGCATAAGAAAGTTTTGAAATTGTGTTGATGAGTTTGAGAGCTAGAACCACAGAAAACCGACCAAGACAAATATTTTAATTCTTCAAGTCACGTATTTGCTTCACTAATGTGTAATGCCACTACAATCATAATTGCAGACATTCATATAAAATTATAAAGGAATTGCTTATGTAATTGAAACACGACGAATGTTGCATCAGAAGCCACTGAACTCGTCGAATCAACTTAGTTTGTATCTGAACTGAATGTGGAGCACATGTATCGAAAATTAATCTTGATTTTTACTGGGAAAGGCATGCAGTCAGTCCGTGCATGTAAATGTATCACAAACAATTTCCACTACTCTAAATTAATGGTAACGCATAGGCATCGTTAATTGAGTCCTTGTTTATACCGTTCTCGTCAACGCATGTTAAACAAAATGGAAAACAGGCAACCAGCTTTAATTACACTAATTAATAATTACTGTTTTCAGTCTGATGAAGCGAGAAATGTGTTAATTGGAAAGAATAGTTACAAATCACTCACACAAACACTTCATGCTGACAGCTGTGTTGCCACAACAACGGTACAGTGAAACACCAGAATCGGGAACCCGCAAACCGGCAATTCAAATGATTTATTAGTCATCGTAAATAATTCAGCATCCATTTGGGTTGGTTGTGTGTTGCTGTTACAGCTAAAGTGTTCATCGCAGCTGCCTCAAAATGATTTGCAATTACTTTTCTCTAGATCTTTCGTCACGTTTGTGAACCTGCAGACCGGGGCACCATCAGCTGTTATGAATATCTGATGCAAAAAATTGTTAAATACATAGGTAGTTTCCTGCGGCTGTACGTCATCGTAGCGGTAGTAGTAATGATGGAGTCAGCCACATGTATACGTAGTAGTTGCAATAACGTTGGCGATTGTGACAGTATTAGCAGTAGTACTACTGTTATTAATAGTTGCAGTAACTTCTACAATACTTTTAAAATTTGTTGGGAATTCTCAAATCATTGACAAACACTTCATGAGTTGTCGTATTGCTTTCTTGGAGTATTGCGTGTATTGTTGGTATATGAGAGTTTTTAGAAATGATATATTATTTCCCGCTAACGACAGTTTACTTTATTCGATAACAAAACACCTGTCAAGCATTTCACTAAAGTGTCAAGTTTTGTATCAGCAGCTCTGCACCTGAGTCCCTTTCATTATTGTGTGTTTCACTAACATTATGCTATCGATTAATAGTTTTCTAGAGTTCTCGTGGACGCAAATGGGTTTTAACTTCATAGACAACGATACTTTTCTGGCCAGTCTTCCCATAATTACAAAAACTAAACAAACCAATCTGACGGGGAACGGTTTAGCCCACGGTAGTGGGTGAATATATCACATAGGAAATCTGAAGACGAATGATGACGCAGCCGACTTTATAGCAAACTCTTGGGACTCAATTTTTTAATCTTTTAGTCCATAAACGACGGCGTCATGAGAAATGCAAGTGATAAATATGACAAAAACTATTTTTTTGCGTCAGACGCTTGTTTGTTGTACGACTACACGTTTCGATGTTTCACATCATAAATTCGGAGGATAAGTTACATTCCTCGCATTATTGCGGAGCACAGATCCCTTTATACAGAATCAGGCCAAGTAAAAAACTGATTTAATTTCGGCTTTTGTTGGTAGTTGAAAGGTATTTTTCGGCGGAAACAGCAGTGCTGAAGATTTAAACTTGAATTACGCAAGAGTAATGTGTACCTAAGGATAAAGAAAAATCATAAATAAACTGTGTGCTGCTAAGTGTTGCACGTAATTTTCACTTTGCATGAGGTGGTAGTCTGTAGAAAGATGAAACACGTCGTACAAGTGGCTCTGTTTGTAATAAGCTGGTAGGTGTGACTGATAGAGGTTAGTTATTTGGTTATGCTAGCTGAGGAACCTGGCTCTCAGAAGTATTCACTTATTCCAGTCTTCCATTAGTCCATTTCCTCCACCGTCCTCCATCTCCTCCTGCCCCTTCCTCTGTCCATCTCTTCCCATTTCCTTTATATCTCCTCCTCTTCCTTTCTCTGTTCATCTCCTCTCCCTTCTCTGCCTGTTCATCTCCTCCTTCCCCATGCCTGTGCCTATCTCTTCCTCCCTCTGTCTCAGTCCATCTACACCTCTTTCCTTTCTCTGTTTATCTCCTCCTCTTTCCTTTCTTTGTTCGTCTCCTCCTCTGCTGTCTCTCTCTCTCTCTCTCTCTCTATGGATTTCCCTCCCCTTTTTCTCCTGTCGTCAGATTGTAACTAATGTGTGTACCAAATTTGACTGAAAGTGTTCCAGGTGTTTGGCATGAGATTTTTACCGTGGCTTTGCTCGCTTATACACAGGTCAAATATATTTCATACATATTCAAAAATTTTAGCGTATTTGTACACATATTTTACCTGTATATTTAGAGAATTTAGTCCAGTTTCATTTTCACACATCTTAATGTTTACGACGTTGTATCTCCTGAACTTTGTGCTGTACAATGATATAATTTTGCAGATGCATCCAGTGGGATAAGTGTCTAGTGTCTGCGAAAAGTGTCGTGAACAGAGTTAGTAGCAACGAGGTAATAAATTCAACGCCTACATGATGCGGTAGTTTTTCACACATTCAGTGTTTCTGACGTCGTATTTCATGAGCTAAGAGTCGTTCAACAATGTAACGTTTCTGGTACGTTCAGCAGTACATGCGAACACTGACTCCAAAATATGTCACCAACAGAGATATCAGTAAAATATTAATAAATTAAAACGTCACGGTTCATGTGGTAGTTTCACTGCATGGACAGCGAAAATGTAGTTAGCGACAAAATTTTTTCCTTTCATCATTGTTTGGGAATCGTAAACGAGAAGAGTTTCTTAAAGGTTTGAAATTATGGGGAAGGTTGAATCGTTTGTGGGGGTGTGAGCAATGTCAACGGTCGTCAAAACAAGGCGTCCCGTAGTATGTTTGCGGTGGCGTTGGGCAGAAGTGTGGTGATATTTGGTAATAATGTGACATCAACAACCCAGCTTTCCGCTCATGGACTTTCAAACTCTGGTCTTTTTACTTGCTTTGAAGCATCACCGAGCACAATGGTGACGTCACAGTGCGCCATGCTTTTGAACCATTACAGAAAGGGGGGGGGGGGGGGCAGTGCGATAGTGAAAAAGGTCCTATTCTCCATAGTCAAGGGTACTATTTAATGATTTTTCACCAAGAACATCGCGTCTGCGAGACGATAGGAATTTATTAGCAGGAGCAGGCATTCTGAAGTTGAGAACAAGCAGGCAGTTGGTCATTTAACAGTAAATCTCGCGGTGAACGTTTGGGGGCTTCAAAGCCACATGCGGCTATTGGGGAAAGAAACATTTGGAAGCCCTGGCTTGGGACAGAATGCTGGGCCCAAGAATTTCTCCCATGCTGCGCAGAAACGCAAGAAAAAGTTAGCGAGAACGTGAAGCGCATCGAGCAGATCGGGAGCAAACAGGCATAAATGGCCGAAGTTGAAGAAGAGCAGACTCGGATCACCGCACAGCAAAAGTGCTAGCAAATGACGTCCACCAAGTGCGTCAGTGGGTCGTGCAATTATAATCACGGTCTGGTACGGTAGCATTCCCACATTATCAGCTAAGGAGGGAAGAGCAGCCTTTACGACATTTCGATACGAACATGATGCTGCTTCACCTGCTCAAAAACGGATGCTAGAGGAGAACACACCAGCCGCCATACTCACTCGACAGAGAATGCGCCGCCGGAGACGCAGAGTATGGCAGAAACACAATTGTGTATGTCTTCGGTGAACAGAAACGTTGCTCCGTGAATTTGATGATAAGAGGAGGCCTTAACATTGGACAAGGATCGTTTTGACACCGATTTATGGAAATGCATGCTGCAGAAACTAGGGAAAATTCGTACGCAGAAAATGTTGAACCGTTCGAACACGAACATTTTTTATCCATTCAAAATTTCCAGGTGTACAAGGAGAATAACAATACATTACATCCCAAAATTTGGATAGCCCAGTACGACAAGGTGCTGCCGGAATCGTACCCACTGAAACAGCTGGAATTTATGTTAGGATTTTTAGAGGGTTCGATTTTGGAGCACATGCGCAGTTTTGCTGAGAGTTATCTTTCGTATAAAGGTTCAGCGACTAGTTCCTTAACACATATTGGTCGCAAGACACGCAAGAAAGAATCAAGCAAGAGATTATGCTGGGCAAAGATCTAGAAGCGTCAGGATCCCTTAGTCCGATGAAGTTCTTTGAGTCGCTAATTAAGAAGAATCGATATTTGGACAAGCCATACAGTCCTAAGGAAATTATGAGGTACTGTTACGTCAAATTACATCTGCACTACCAGCAACTCCTCATCGTAAGGTGCAACGATTCCGCTGAATCCTTCAAGAGCGTACTGTGCGAATTAGACTATGTCATCGAGATACGAAACGCAGTAGATAGAAACAACGACCACAGTTGGCAAGGCTCGTCAGAAGGAACGACAGCAGACGAAAGGGTGGAAATTATGTGTCGCAGGGATACAGCAACCACCATGGGAGAACAGAGGTAGACTACGCAATTACAGCGACAATTGCGACGAACAGCAAAGAATTAACTGGAGAGAACATCGAAATCTAAATCAGTGCCAGCGGGATACTTTAGAACCAGAGCAGCAAAGAAACAACTGGGAAAACAACAGTCGATGACAGCAAGAAAACCAACAAGATCATAATATCCAGCTTAGGCCACCCAACCTGTCACAGGGGAAACGAAGCACAAGTTCAGATAGAAAATGATGATCGGTTGCTGCGGACACAGCTCAAAACAAGGTCGCAGGAACAATCGGAATGAGCAAATCAACATCTAGAATATGAAGACACAAGGGAGTTTTTGCTTGAGGATAAGGAAGTCATGGCACAACATGAACTACATCCTATTATTCACGTCACCGTAGGCAACATCAATCTGACTAGAATTGTGGAAAGTGGAAGCCACGTTACGGCGATCTCGGAATTTGCCTACAAGAGATGCATTGCAAATCACCATGGCCGGCACTCACGCTGAAGAAAACGAAAATCACTGGTGCACTGGTGTGCTTGATATTCAGTTGTCAAAGGTAGACCTTGAGGCGAGCTTTTTTGGTCGTCTCCATGCTGATAAGTGAAATAATATTCGGCATGGAGACAGCTCACGTTGCAAAACGATGTTGTCAGGAAATTACATTTTCTGATAACACAGTGTGGATGCAAATTCCTACCGAATGCCAGAACCTAAATTGCACCACAAAACGGGATTAATGTAGTAATCAATTGTTGAGTATTGCGCGTTGCCGCACCAAGCAACAAGATGAACAAACTCGTAGAGATGTGGGCAATGCGACTGATAACATGTTAGAGAACCCAGAAAACATTCCAGTTAACGACAAGGAAGACCTGGAAGAAATCGTACTTGAAAATGCGGATGTATTTCTGCCGGAAACTGGAGCTATCTATAATTTCGAATGCGTGAGCACACAAAATCCCTGATACCACCTTACCAGATTCCCCTGGACTACCGTTATAAGTTTTCTAACATATTAAGAAGATGCCAGACGATGACCTCCATATACAACAACCTCCTCACAGTAGTAGAGAAGTGCTATGGCGCGATCCGTTTGGTTCTGGATTCACGCCAAAATAATATCATTACTGAAGCAGAAACTGATCGTCCTGAGAAGCCGGAGGACCTCCTCCAAAACTTCCATTGCATAAGAGTATTCTTGTCCCTCAACTTACGGTCCAATTTCTGCGAAATTGCACCCCACCCAGACTGCATGAAGTAAACCACATTCCTTGCCTTCGGTAGATGTTACCAATTCAAATGGCTACCATTCGAGTTAAACGTGTCCCCAGCTGCCTTCATTAGGGGACTTGGTGGTATCTCAAAGTATTTCGTGAAGCAAAGAATCTCCACTTACGCCGATGCTCTCTTAATTGAGGAACCGACGTGGAAGGGACATACTGTGATCTTAAGGGAATGCGGCGTAACTGGCAACATCACGAAGACGTGAAACTCACGAGTAAAATTCATCGCCCGTATCATCACCAGAGAAGGAATCTCGCCATTCCGGACAAGATAGAGGCGATAGCAAAATTTGCAGTGGCAACAACTAAGAAACAACTCCTTGTCTTTCTCGGTGCCGCAAAGTTCTACAAGAGATTCATTCGCGTGAAGAAACTAGCAACACCGCTATTACACCATCTCATTGGGATGAAGTCGCCGTGGGACTGGGACGATCTGCGCTGGTTAATGCACCGATTCTGTGGCAAGTGAAGCGGCTGCTGCGCTGACATTTTGCAAATGCTATACTATCAGGTCGTTTCCCTGCAGCCCGGCCCTCCAGATCACCTGATCTTAGTCCATGTGGTTTCTGCGTGTGTTGTTATCTGAAAGATGCTGCGTTCAGTGCTGCGAATGCAAGTGTAGTTGAAGGCACAATTTGTGCAACCCATTCTGAACGTGACTCCTGCGACACTTCGATCTGTTGTCGAAAATCCCATTTCTTTATTTCAGCATGGGGAAGAAAACGAGGGACATCATATTGAAAATGTCTAGCGACAGTCTTACGATAGTTAAAAGACGATTTCATTGTTGCTTTTCATGCGTTTTTTGGCCTCGGGGAAATTAGAAATCAATTTTTCCATGCGCGATGCGATACCACGTGGCCGTTTTGTACGGGACTGCGTAACTAACAGTGCCTTAGCTGTTGAGTGGAACATTTATGCGGTCATGCAAACTGCAAAGCACGGTAGGTGCAGTATGTAACTCACACCATTGCCGTAATATTGTGATTCGTCTGTCATTCGCAGCCAGCCCTATTTACGATAAGAAGGTTTTACTGCCATTTAGTAATAAAATTTTAACTAACTTTTTTTTTGTTCCAATGATGTTTCCTCATTCTTCGATAATATTCCGTTCAAATTGGACGTCATTTTGAGCAGCGTTCCTTATTTTACATCGTTTTGAAACCGGAACTCGGATTACAATCACCGTATATAACTTAATTACGAGGGTTGCGCAGAAAGTGTTGCGAAGAAAGTAATGCACCGCATTATTTTTGTCAGCCGAAATCAATGCTACGAACGCTAAACTTGACGTATGTATTATCTGAAGTCTTCTGAGTGAGTGTGCCAAATTTCCGTCACTTTCGACATGTCGCGTAGCTGCAGGACAGTTTCAAAATGGCGTCGGTAGTAGATGTGTGTTACAAGCAACGTGCCGCCATTGAATTTCTCACTGCACAGAAAGAAACTGTGGGGAATATTCACAAACGCTTGTGCAAAGTCTATGGAGCGTCAGCTGTCGACAGAAGTACAGTTAGTCACTGGGCACGGAGGGTGAGGTCATCAGAAGGCGGTTCGGCGGAGCTCCACGATTTGCCGCGGTCAGTGAGATCATCCAAGGCTGTCACACCTGACATGTTGCAGCGAGCTGATGTCATTCGCGAGGAGAGACGCATTACGGCTCGGCGGTTGGCGCTGCGCTCATCAATCAGCAAAGGAAGTGTGGATGCAACTATCCGCACTCTTGGATATTCAAAAGTGTGTGCAAGATGTGTCCCGCGGTGTCTGACTGTGGGTCACAAATCGCAAAGAAATAACATTTGTCTTGATTTGTTGCAGCGTTTTGAGGCTGAGTGAGCGGCCTTCTTGTCGCTGATTGTGACACATGATGAAACCTGGGTTCACCATTTTAAGCCCAAAACAAGACGACAGTCGGTGGAATGGCGCCATTCCCATTCCCCACAGAAGAAAAAGCAACTTCACCCTCCGGTAAGGTCATGATCACCGTGTTCTGCGACTGTGAAGGTGTGATTCTCATTGATTTGATGCCAGGAGGCTGTACCATTAATTCTGAACTATATGTCAACACATTAACAAAACTCAAGACGCGCTTCCGGCGACTTCGGCACCACAGCAACTCAGGAGATGTTTTGATGCAACACGATAACACTGCTGAACACATCACAAAACTGAGTTGGCCGGTGTTTCCCCATACATCCTACAGCCCTGACATCTCCCTTAACATAGACAAATGTAATGTATTGCGAATACATAGAAAGAAGGATCCTTTATTGTATGATTATATGATAGCGGAACAAACACTGGTAGCAGTTACTTCTGTAAAATATGCGTGCGGACCGATTTGAAGTGGAATGATCATATAAAATTAATTGTACCAGGTTGAGATTCATTGGGAGAGTGCTTAGAAAATGTAGTCCATCAACAAAGGAGGTGGCTTACAAAACACTCGTTCGACCTATACTTGAGTATTGCTCATCAGTGTGGGATCCGTACCAGATCGGGTTGACGGAGGAGGTAGAGAAGATCCAAAGAAGAGCGGCGCGTTTCGTCACAGGGTTATTTGGTAACCGTGATAGCGTTACGGAGATGTTTAATAAACTCAAGTGGCAGACTCTGCAAGAGAGGCGCTCTGCATCGCGGTGTAGCTTGCTCGCCAGGTTTCGAGAGGGTGCGTTTCTGGATGAGGTATCGAATATATTGCTTCCCCCTACTTATACCTCCCGAGGAGATCACGAACCTAAAATTAGAGAGACTAGAGCGCGCACGGAGGCTTTCAGACAGTCGTTCTTCCCGCGAACCATACGCGACTGGAACAGGAAAGGGAGGTAATGACAGTGGCACGTAAAGTGCCCTCCGCCACACACCGTTGGGTGGCTTGCGGAGTATAAATGTAGATGTAGATGTAGACGCCAGCAGGACAAGGATTGGTACCGACACAGCATACAAGCCCTTGTTTCGCACTGCAGGAGGCGCTAGAATGGGATGGAGGTTACGTGGAAAAATAAGGTGTGTATATAAAACACCCTCTTTTCGTGTGTGTAATTCTCATTATATTCAATAAGGAATCGTTGAAGAAAAAAAATGCGGTGCATTACTTTCTTGGCAACCCTCGTAGAAAAATGGGACAGCTTGTTAACAAAATATGTGCATGTACATAAGCAGAAGATAGAAACAGGAATGACAGGATCCAAATTAAAACGCTAAACAGTTAATGCATTGGAATTTATAGGAAGTTACCTACATATAAAGATTCAAAGTTAGATAACCTAATGTTACAAGTGCAAGAGTGTGGTTGTGAATTTAATGTGCTCATTTTTTGATTACGCATTATGTGTAAATTTTCCTTAAATTATTTGTTGTGTAGCAAAGATGACCGGACTGCAACAGAAGATGTACAGACCGGTGCAGTTCTACGCAGTACGTTACCTCATAGAAATAGTTGAGCATCAGTGTACGCAGAAGTGCCTCTGTGTGGCTTCGAAATTGGGAGACAGGCAGGGTCATATTAAGCTTTGTGGTTTACAGTTAGGCTTCCGCGGATAGCTCATTCTTAAAGAAAGATCTCTGGTGAAAATCGAAAATTCAAATACTAGTTTCACTTGAAAACATAGTGATAATTCGACGGGAAAATTTATAGGTTTGTTTGTTAACGTCCGCCACGAATATCTCCCTGTGTCAAATGGTTTAAATGGCTCTAAGCACTATGGGACTTAACATCTGAGGTCATCAGTCCCCTGGAACTTGGAACTACTTAAACCTAACTAACCTATCACATACATCTATGCCCGAGGCAGGATTCGAACCTGCGACCGTAGTAGCAGTGTGGTTCCAAGACTGAAGCACCTAGAACTGCTCGGCGACAACGACCGGCCCTGTGTCAACCTTTTCCCCTCAAGCAAGACTTTCGCCCTAAATGGGCACTATTTGAGACAGAATTCAATATACGCATTGACGCCGTGCTACGGGAAGGCATAACTCAGCCTGCTTGAGATGTCTGTTCCAGGTTTGACTGTCTACATACTGAAAGCCAATTCGATGCGACAGTATGAAGCAGATGATTTCTCTTCATATTCTCACACGCCTACCCCTTGATGGGACGTTTTCCAACTTCGCCACGTTACGTATTACGAATTGAATTTTGAAGAGATTCTCTCTGCTTTGTAGTTTTCGCGCAGTCGTCTTCTGAAACACAGGTAACAAAGGTCACAATAAACTCGGCATGTAACAGTATCCACATATCTACAGTCACCAATGTCTTCCAGAAATATAAAAAAATAATAAGGTATATGGCTACCTCTAGCTAGCAAACATACTTAGCAGCGGTGTCACGACCTCACCATGGCCTGTGGGCTCTTGCTCACATTTTTGCTTAAGTGGGTGGGGATCTTTAGAAGAGTATTTAGTAGCTGCTGAATGATGCTGTTAACCTCCAAAATGGACCCGACAGTCGACAAAATGTACTAACTAATTCTTTTCATCAATTATGAGTATTTCATTCAGCATAATGCGAACAGTACTTATCGTCCGTCAAAAGAAGTATGAACCAACTGCTCTTCTGAGAAGCTACACATATAGTTCATGTGCCTTATATATTAACTAATGAGTAATCTTGCATTATCAAAAATGATATGAAACTGATTTCGTTCATCCGATATTATATAGGCCCATCCCACAACCACCAAACTGGATTCTCTTGGTGATGTTTTGTGAGTACTTCGGTCCCACTTTTAGACGGTAAAAACTGTAGGGGATGACAGAGATTGCAATACATCCAACACATAATTTAGGACTTATGATACAAGTGCTACTTCGACATGAAGAGTTTACCATAAGACAAGATTTCGTAGCGGCCTGCATTGAACAGGTCAGAAGACCGATAACTCAAACAATAAAAAGCAACAGTTTCCAATTATGTGCAATTTTCACAGAAAAGTTGTCTACTGATTAAAATATTACCTGATTCATCTGTGGAGGACATATTCAGCCATCACAATGGATCTATCTCGATGCAGCAGTCAGTACAAATAGATCTTCTACATTACAATTTTGAGAAGTAGGTTACATTCTTCTCACATAAATGCAAAGACGTTTGTCACATAATGCTAACTTTTGCTTTTCATTATGATCAATTGACTTTATTATTTTGAGGAGGGACTACTCGTTTCGTATACACACTGCGCTGTTTGTTTCTGTGTGGAAATCTTGTTAATCATTTATAATGATAAATCAGCTCGGTACGTATCTCATTTCTCAATGAGGTATCGAGTTCTGTCGGCGAGTCCTGCTCGGATTGCTCAATGAAGAAGATTTTGGCGAAAAGCAATACTATGATTCAGTTTCCGTTCGCTCAATAATTGTAGTACTGAAGAGGGTTGGTGATGAGAAAGGGTGTGGATGGAAGGTTCCATTACTTATTGAAAATTTGTTAATTTCTGATATTTAGTGTCCAACACTTGTAAACAAAAGACTGTCGTGAGATCCTCTGTTCAGTTTTGAGCTCCTGAAGAAATTTTTTGACATTCCTTCAGTAACTAATATACTCTACCATAATTTTACAGTTTCGTATATATTCCACACTTAGGTGCACTGCGGAATTTTTCATCCAGAATGAGATGTTCGATTAATTGCTGCCTATGTCATATTATAATTTCATTAGCATAAATTTCATAATGCATCCTTTGTAACATTTTCTGTCTTCACATATGGTAGCTTTCGCCCCACGCAAAATGCATATAAAATGAAACACTTTACCTGTGACACAAAGAAGAAATTACTGTCAATGGATCAATTAAAAATCGCAAACCTTTTAAATGAACAGGACTGCCCATAAAGCAACTGCCTCGTACGCATTTTACTCGTGGCTAAATTCGCGCCGCTTATCCACTTTTAAACGCTTTGTCAGAAGGCAACAGCAATTTTAATTCACTGCACGTTACAATGTGGAGTCGTTCTTATGATCTGGAGGCCAGAAAAAAATGTTAAATATTGTACGCACAGGGTGATAGCAACATTCTCATTGCCATGGAGTGACAGGTAAATGAAACCATTTGCTGAAGAAAAAACGACTGCATTTTTAACACAACCAATACAACCAAACTCATGGCAATCAAGGTCATATTTAAAATGTTTTTCTTGTTCTTTTTTTGATTTCCATGTGTATCAGGTCAAAATAGGTGCCTATTGCGTTACATTTTTGTGTCGTGGACATCTGTCATTACGAACGGTAGGATGTCCATAAACATTTGACGGGCTAGTAGAAACAAAAATCAAGCGGTGTTTCGTGCAATGCCTTTGCTTCCCCCATCCATATTGACCTGGTAGGACCGACTGCCTCCCTGGGATTCGGTTGTTGTGTCCATCAAACAGATTAGTTCTCACAGCAGGTGACTTCTACTTGAAAACAAGCTGCAAGAATGCCGTGTTAAAGATGACGATGAGGGTCAAAGATGGTGTGTTACAGAGAGCAGCGGAATCACTTCGATAAAGTTCTAAGACGAGTGAAAAAGTATGCTAACTGTACGAGTATCAATGGTGTTTCTGGGGAAAAGTAACAGAAGATATGTTGTAAACATACACGTAGGTAATATGGAAATACTGTTCTTCAGAATTATTTTGCACTACGTAAACTTTATTTCTAGAAAACTCCCTTACCTACAAATCACGGCATACGCTGTTTCCTCACGTAAGCTCTAGCGCTATTGAAATAACAGATAGCTGTCGCTGTATTGATTTATAATTGCTATTGTCAGGATAGTTTTTAAAATGTACGACTTCTAATGGCTACATGCCATGTGGATGGTATTTACTGTAATACGTGGCCACTGGGTGCAGTAGGAGGAGAGGACGAGGAGAGATATATTTGGACTGCTGTCGTTGGCCGCAGGAGGTGTGTACAAGGGTGGACTCGTACCTCACGCAGGGGCGCGTAGTTGACTGCGTGTGGCTCGCTTGAGAGAGGCTACCTAGGGTAAAGTCAAAATGAGGAAAATGACATTGTCATGACATCGTAATTGTAGACCCTGAGCCAACAAGGCATAGATACAAGAGCTTCCGGAACAATGCAGAGACGGTGCGGAAAGCGTTGGGTGTGATACGTTGGAGAATTGTTTCCCTGCATAAAAAATTTGGAAGACGAAGGAAATATGGTGATACGTCATGGAATCTTGCAGACTTTGGGACAGACTGTAGAGAGAAACACTCAGTGATGTCGTTTGCAGCTTTGGGATTACTGTAGTATGCCCGGTATCACAAACGTCAGGAGACGGACAAAGCACAAACATAAGAGTGCCTAGGCCTCATGTATCGAAGGCCTTGACAAACAAGTGAGTCTGTTGCCATGTGGATGCTTCCGCGACAACTCTGGAATGTGCTGGATTGAGGCTAGTACTCTCAACAACCGTGACATAGAACGTGTTAGTAAAACGGAAGATGGTTTGGTTCTTAGGCCCGTGAGGTATGCTTTTTCTAGAAAGTACGCATCACTGTCTTTTGTCCAATCAAGCAACTCAGTTGCCTCGCTACCGACTGTCGGCTGTTACTCGCCTACAGTGGTCGAGCTTCAGCGGTCGGCCACAGTCGTACGACGAAGCGAACGAACTGTTTACGTCCCGATTGGACGTCCAGGTTACGCGGTGAAAGAAGATATCTCTCTAATTTTGGCGTAACTGCAATATTTCCTCTAGTGAGCTTTGTGAATGGGTTTGAGCAGTTGGTTGGATTAAGCAGACAAAGGCAATACTCATTTTAAAAATACCATGCAAAATGTTGAATATGATCCATGACTGATTTTCACGTTTTTCTTTACTATCCCCCAGACTGTGATACGCTCCTCTGCGAGCAACAGAATCTCCTATTCTTGTTCCTGGTTCTTCTCAGAGAGATCGTATGCCACTTTGTCCATCATTCAGACTTGCTTGAACGTGATGGAACATCGTACGTCATCTAACCACTGCCAGCCGGAGTGGCCGTGCGGTTCTAGGCGCTACAGTCTGGAACCGAGCGACCGCTACGGTCGCAGGTTCGAATCCTGCCTCGGGCATGGATGTGTGTGATGTCCTTAGGTTAGTTAGGTTTAATTAGTTCTAAGTTCTAGGCGGCTGATGAGTCGCGTGGTGCTCAGAGCCATTTGAACTTTTGAACCTAACCACTGTGTCATAAAATGGTTCGGTAGACTTTCAGCAACTCAGTACGGATTATTGCGGCGTTGTTCGCCTTCAAAAACGGGAAACGTATTACCGCATTACCGCAGGATACACTAACAGGCTGCGCCACTTTGTTTCGGCTCGTCGAGTGACTTATAACGGTACAGCGGTCCCGTCGATAGTAGTGCGAACCAGAACTGCAATCATGTGCCTTGAAACAAACGAAAAAGTAAATACATTATCATCTTGAAGTTGAAGCTCTTCTGTCCGTGTTTGCTTACAAATCGACTTGTTTTTGAAGAGCATTTGCCTTGAGTAAAACCAAATTTTTATATTAGCTTTTCTTTTTCCCCCATAATCATGTTTCACTGAAATTTCAGCATCATCAATGGGTTCTTTGTTATCTTCTTGTTACCACATGCTGTGGATTTCTTGGATTTCCTGTTATTTAATACAGTTGTTTTGTTCCGCCGTTTATCACTTTTGTTGCTTTCCCCATTATCTTCACTATGAAGGCTTGCGTTAAGTAACTTACAGTGAAGCTCATTGTCTGTGATCATTCTCTTCATAGACAGCAGTTCATGTGATCAGAGGTGAGCCAGTTGTGCGCTGTATTGTGGTTGATCAATATTGTCTCTGTAGGGTCCAGCCGAGAAGTGTCGTGAAGAAGGAAAAGATGACAGTTAGGTTATGTGTGCTGCACCACATCAGGCGAAATCTCTCACGAGGCCTTCATACTTGGCGGGAGACATTGTTTTCTAGACATACTTTCGCGCTCACTGTGCGCTCAGAACTGAAAACAGTGGCGTGAAGATATCTATGGGCATATGAGAGATATTGACCAACACACCTGTGCAAAGACTGATTGCATTTTCTCTGTGGTTTTCATTTCGCGCCCAATCGGACGTTACTTTCCGAATAGCCCTCGTGTAACAATTTTAATTTTGAAAGTGGAATAAAAAACCACATTTCATGCAATATTTTTAAAGCATTTGTATTCAGTAAAACGTTTTATGAATCAGACAAACTCAGTCTGATTCTACTGGATCCAAAACATATTCAGACATGCTACCATTCAGTCCAAGACCAACACATAGTAAAAAATAAGATTAACTCCTCTCTTCGCGGTGATTAGAAGCACCAAGTTTCTCTTTTTTGTGTCATAAAAGCACGAGGTAGGTCCCAAAACTAATTATAAGTCCAAAGTAGAGCAAAGGACCTAAATGCAGCAACATTTGGAAACGAGTACCTCTCAAAAGCTCGATGTTATGTGTGTCAAAGAAACTTGCACATGTTCAGTCGGCCAAACAACACAAAAACTAGATAGTAGCTGACGGCAGGTGTTCAGTGTCGTGCGCCATGTTCACGATTTTGCCAGGTTTCAAATGATCCAATGCGACGTGTGCATCGGCTGCGTGACGAGACTTTTAACCGGCAGTGTATGGAGGGTGTAGTTCGGGGCAGAGGTGGTTCTGTTACGACCTGCGGGTGTCTCTTGTACCATGTCTTGGACCCACTCTCTCAGGTTACAGCGAACTTGAATCAGACGCCTTATCTCAGCATTCTCGCTGGCCGAGTCTCGCTTCAAAATTTTGTTTCTACATCTTAATGCTCAGTGTGCTCTCTATACTGCCATCTTCCAAGACTATACAGCGCTATATGGATAAGTTGTTGATCTATCGGACACTGAGGCACCCTATCGCACCCCGAGTGGCCCGCTAAACTATCCGATCTTAATCCTGTAGAAACTGTCTGTACTGTTTGTAACCCTGGATGAAACAGAGTGATCAGCAGCCCCGCAACGTAGGATATATTCTTCAATGAGTGGCTCCAAATGAATGTGAAATTCGTGAAGAAATTTGTAGACTTTCTTCCCTCCCGAAATGTGGGCATTATCAAGGCTACAAACGCTGTTAAACGTAGAAGCGTCATATCTCACGGTGGTGGTATTTTTTTTTTTTGTCCTGTACACAAGTTTTCTTGTGTGGTGTGATTACGAGAGGAGGAGACTGTACGGTACGGTTTGTGTGTGCAACGTATCAAACTTGTGACCAACCTGCCACCTTGTAAACTGCAGACTGGGACGAATCTGCGGTTTTACCAATAAAATCCATTTGACAATGTCTCAGTATCCTGGAAACGTTAAATGATTGCAATGTTGTGATGAGCGGAAAGTACTGTGTCTGAAATAGCTTGCGAGTCTCTTGTGCAAAATGCATGTGCATTGTGCACTGAATGTTTTTTATATGGTCAGGTGTGGCATAGGTCACAGACCTTGGGCAGGACAACGTTTGGAGGTTATACCGTGGCACTTTGAAGACATGATGTGGCGTCGACCACCTGGGAATCAAGATCTCGTTTGCTACTGATTCAGCAAGGTTTGTCGTATGCAGCTGCAGGAAATCCTCTTTGTCGTGGTTGTCTGGAACGCTAGAGCCAGAAGCTTTCTTTTGTCGACAGAAACTCAGAGGTCAGGGAGCGGGGCCCACGATAGACGATGATACCGGTGGTTGCACTTGCCAACCGTTAGCTAAAACTGCATTAAAAAGACCTATTCGGTGGCCGGTGATTCGTGCCGTCGTATACGTCAACCAAGACTAATCAAAGATTTCATCTGAGCGCGTTTTCAGAATTTTAAGAGTAAACAAAACGTTGCGTAACTCACTGACTATAGTGTTATCGGTGCTGTTATCAGAAAAAAAAACAGGAGTTAATAAAATGCATCCCTTGAAAAAGAACAGCTGTGTGCTCTTTGATAAAGCAGTTAAGGATTTTTTTCGATTATCACAATTAAAGTGCTACTTCTATTCGAGGCCACGACCATGCATTACAGCTGCAGAAGGGGAGAATCTTTAGAAGAACGAAGGCGAGTGGTTAGAGAAGTACAATCGGGGAATGTGACGAAATTGCACATTTCCAACGACAACCCTCGCGTTTACAGGTAGTCTGTTACAATCAGAGACCTGGTCACGTCTTGTTAACACTAAGGGAAGATGTAAAGTCCTTTATGTTAATTTTAATACAGCTTCATTACGTGACAGTGTCAACATCATCAACTCTGTGTGTTTTAATCGTCGAACAGTAAGCCCCGTAAACTTCCAAACCTGACCAAATTTACGTAATCTGCACAGTGAATCATTAATGAGGTAAAATATTTCCAGGACGCTATGCTACTATACACAAGTCAAGAATTTGTTTGCGTCGAAAGTAGATGTTGTACTGCTACACTTTGTTTCTCTTTTAAACTTAAAGAAAAAAAAGGAGAAAGAAAAGTGATGCACCACGACGGAATTATCCGAATGGGATGGAAGTCGATAGATGTAATGTACTTCTATGGAAAAACAAATGGTTATAATTTTAGATATATGGACGATTTATTCAAGAGAAACAGCTTCACGAACAATAAATCAATAGGTGATGATCCACCTCTGGTCTTTATGCAAGCTGTTATATGGCTTGGCACTGACTGATAGTCAATGTCCTCCTGTGGGATATCGTGCCACATTCTGCCCAATTGTCGCCTCATATCGTCAGAACCCCGTTGTGGGTTGAGGCCTTACCTATAATGATACAAACTTTCTCAGCTGGTGAGAGATTCAGTGACCTTACTCGCAAAGATACTCTATTTGGCAAGCACGAAGATAAACAGTAGAAACTCTCCTCGTATGTATGTGGGAGGTGGGGGCTGAAATGTAGGCTTGCCATGAAGCCCAGCAATGGCGGACGTCGTCGACGAACCGCTGCACTGTAAATGGGTGCAGCGGGGTCTAGCTATGAAAATAAGACCATCATTCCTGGTTGTCAGATCGTAAGGCAGGCGACAGTGGGGTCCGAATCGAACCTCTGTCTGAGGCATCTCCAGACACTTCTTTGATGCTCGTCAGAGCTCAATTCGAAGTGGGAGTCATCAATAATGAGATTCCAAGCCAAAGATGAGGGCTCAATTTGAAGTGGGAGTCATCAAGCCAAAGAAGTCCTGAGTAGTGTAACTAGGCTAGTGCCACCCCACTGACGTCATTCAACATGGCGGCCGTGACGTCAGCTGATGACGCAAGTACTGTTATGCAAGACAGTGGCCGTGACGTCAGCTGACAGCGCGAATACCGTTATCCAAGATGACGGCAGCGACCTCAGCTGATGTCGTTATCGAAGATAGCGGCTTTTGGCAGGAAAGCGCCACGCCCCTGCCACGCCCCCGTGGCGGGAAGTTTGAATTTAGGCTGGAAAATTGAATGATGTGCTTCAAACGTGTCCCCTGCCCCCCCCCCCCTTTTCCCACTTTCTGAATGATGATGCGTCATCCTCTTGGAAAATGAGCAGGAATTTCGAATTTTGGAGGGAATTTTGCTCTAAGAGTTTACTCAAACAGCTGAGGGGGCTTAGTATGGTGTTTCCCCCCTAGAGGATGATCATGATGTCATTCAGTTCGAATATCGTTTGTTTAAATTTTTATAAATTGGAATAAATTTGTAGAAGTCTGCTTAGATTTCTTGAAATTTGTTTCAATGTATTATCTGCCCACAGCATTAGTGGCATAGTGTGGTGTTACTACCACAAGATGCTGAGATATCAGTGCTTGTTCAGTTGTTGGTGTGGAAGGAGCATGAGGAAATTTTGGTACCAGACAGGGGGAGTTTTAATGGCTGTATTACATACACTCATTCAGCCGAGGAGTACACCCATAGCCTCCTACATGAACAATGGAAGCGAGCATTAATGCTTGAAAATATGAAAGGATGAATACGGTCCTGCAAATAAATACTTTGCTTTGAGATGCATTAAAGATGCATTACACAATGCATGGAAACACCTGTCTCTGCTGGAACTGTCTGTCATTTCTAATACCTATATATAAGCTCCCACTACACAAGAGACAACTGCCTCCCATCCAACAGACCAACAAACTGAGCTAGTTGGCGAGTACGCCACTAGAGGGCACCACAATAGGTCATGCGATCATGCAGTTCAGTCCATAGGAGCACACCATCATGATGACGTCACATGCTTTTCTCAGTTGCACATGTGCTCCAGCCTCCTCATCCCGCCTGGTGGTCTGGAGGGGATAATTGGCGGATCAGCCTGTTCTGGGCTGCTGCAGAGAGGAAGGAGTATACTTTATTTATTTTTTCGAACAATTTCTTTAGGAACGGATTTCACCTATTTTATTTATTACGCTGATATAAAACACTAACCCTGACGTGCTTGGGGCCAGAATATACGTTTTCAGACCTGGAAACACATCGTAAATAATGCAGTACACAGATGTGTAGAGACGCAAACAACTCGTAAGTTACGGTCGCAGGTTCGAATCCTGCCTCGGGCATGGATGTTTGTGATGTCCTTAGGTTAGTTAGGTTTAACTAGTTCTAAGTTCTAGGGGACTAATGACCTCAGCAGTTGAGTCCCATAGTGCTCAGAGCCATTTGAACCGTTTGAACCAACTCGTAAGTTACCGAAATAATCTAGTACACAGCATACAGACATTCAAAATACTCATAGATCACCGAAATAATGCATATGTAACGCTAAACAAACTGGCTCACAACGCTTAAACACTCGAAAATAATGCAGTGTACAAAAACGAAAATTATCACCGACTCGATTCCTGATTCTACTGGATGGAAAGCTTAAGTGAACCCCCTAACACATGAAAACTGTCCAGTTGCGGGAGAGGAAGGATAGTTTAATGTACTTTATTTATTTTGGTCGGGAAACTGACTCAAATGTCGATCCTAATTATGTTATTAATCAAAAAGATCAGTCCTACTTACCCAACAATAAGCACTGCGCTGCACAAGGAAGGGTTAAAATCGCAATACAGTTGAAAAGCTAACGATACCATACACCTGGTGTTACCCTGGCAGTGTACAAAGCGTGTTACAGCAGAAAAAACAATGCTTCAAACAACAAGAGAGGGTCACAGGGAGAATCTCTTGTGACTTACAGTATAGTCCATTGGATACGATCATCCCCCTACAGTACAGATGATGAAACTTAACTGGTCTGTGCAGTTGATCGATACCTGCATATTTAATAGGATCGTCACATGTGCTCAATACCAGCATGCATGCAGCATTTGTTTTCGATATATGGGAGAAGAGAGATGCAGTAAAAATCTTATCGAGTTCTCTATCGGATGAGGTTAGTGGAGCTTTTATAGTTAGTGATATTTCTCTGTAGGATGGTAAAGAATAACGAAGATAGCATGTTGGGGTGATAGGTGTGAATGGGCCCTGAGGGACACTGATCTGTAGTACTTGTATATAGTTTGGGGTCGCACCACTGCAGTAGCAAAAATCCTCGTCCTTCTCCCAGTTCCTGTTTCCATCAAACGGTCAAAACACAGTCCAGTCGCAGTAACGCAGCTTAGTCTGTTTCTACAAGGGTTGCACAGGACGATAGATATAGTTTCTCCGACTTCGACTTAGTTCTGACTTAAATTGGAACGATCCCATCCGTAAAGCAGCAAAAAAGACTGCAGTTGCAGGATGGATACGGACTACATAAAACGACGTTGGAATTTTACTGCAGCAGATAAGTTCGAGAAAGGTGACTCGTTTCGAGATATGAGTGTGTCAGAAGTATGATTCACTAGTGGCTGTAATCATTAAAGGACTTCTCCATAGGATGCAACGCAGGTATGTGCTTGAATATGGAGACTTGATTCCAAATCACAGACAGCATTTTTAGCGGATAGTTTAGCTCTAGAGATCAGAAACGCTAGTGTACATTTCTTACGACCTCAATCAGCACATCATCTACTGCTGTTTGTGATCCTTCTCGATCTACTGTCGCCTATAACGAAATCGATATATCACTGAACCTCTGACATGGCATCGAGACAGAAAGCTTTACAAATACTGGAGAAATATCTAGCGATGGCGGCGTGAGAGAGTTGCAAATACTGGTTTCATACCACGCTCCTCTGACGAATCACTTTCAAAATTCGGTAATTTTATTACGAGGTTGCACCATCGGCGACGTGTAGCCACCGTTGGTCTGATACTATACACTGTGGCGATCACCGTCTATATTCAGTGTCACGGTATTTGTCTGGAAAATCCCATATGTAGGTTTATAAAGCGAGTATAGCTTTTAACAGGGATACTTGTATGTGCCTGTAAAACCAAGGCCGCTTGTGATAGTAATATGGTTGTTTATTTTAACATCTGGCTGTTTGTATGACGATTATGTCTCTCTTTCTAGGACACAGTGGTATCACTCACAAGAAACCTTATGAGGCCTTTCCATCCACCGCTGATTTTTGGTCAGTATTATTTTGTATCAACAGAAATCGGCTATTGACGAAGTTTTATGCTTAGTAGTTGTCTAATACGTTCGCCTTGAGCAACAGGCTAATAAATTATGTGTTGTGTTCCGACATGTGCAAAGGAAATGACCATGTCCAGTCGTAAGGAAAGTATGGATTTGACGTGGAATACCGTGATAACAAAGGGAAGAGTATGTCAAGTCATAAGAATGGCACACATATTTGTATTTCCAGAGCCACAGCCGTCAGCAGGGTGCCTTTCCGATACTTCGCTGATTGTCGAACGTCGATCAACTGAAACTGCAATCCTTTCATTTAATAGTAAGTATAGTGATAAAATATATGTGTGACCTATTTTGTAGGATGATTCTGTCCATGTGTGCTTGGCACGGAGGAGGTAGTGGCCTCTGGTGGGAATGGTTCACGTTTCCCACTAATGGCAGGAGCTGTCCGAATGGTGAGGCCTGTTGCAAAGCATGAATGTAGTTGACTTAACCATGTCGCTCTTTAAACGGCCGAATAGCCGACTAATACTTAGTATGTGTTGGACAACTTTCGTGATCGCGTAGAAATTTGAGAAGATTCAATATGGACTTGTGTTTGCGTTGGACCACTATATCCTCCGATGTAAATTTCCTGGTTGACAGCTTCTTCACATTTCCCGTCTTTCCTTCGTTGAGAGAATATCAATTGTGGTGAGTGTTGAGTGCATCTAGTAGGTGAAAGACGGGTGGAGGACACGTTTGATGGTCCTCTCGACATGAGAATCACCTTAGTTTAATTTGTAAATTATAAGAATGATTTGGAATCATTTATATCTCTGACGTCGGTATTGGCAAGTGGAAATATCAGTTTCCTCTATTTTCTTTGAATTTTCATGTAATGGTCTTCTCAGACGGGATAAGTTTATTCAGTCGAACGTAAAAAGCTATACCGATTTTGCTCATAAAACAAAATGGAAATGGGACTTCGTCTATTTTCGTGGAACGAGGACATTTATTATCATTGTGAATATTTTTTTCCTCTTCTTTATAATTTCTTTCTTACAGAAGTCGAGTTGATGTTGAATAATCCAGTACAGAGCTGCAGGCGACTTCTCTAAGAGACTGGCCTCAGATGGAGCGTCCTATGTGACGTTAAACAAAAGTGTTGTCCATCTCAGAATGAGTTGTCTTCTGGTGGCGTTGGGGACCTGTCTAGTCTGTGAGAGCTCATCACCACAGCGGCTTCTCCTAACCATTAGGGGCGGCTGCGTCACTATACTTTAGACGAACAAGATGCATTTGGGGAAGCCGTTCTTTTGTCTCTAATCGTTGAGTTATCTATACCCGCTTTTGTGTTGGCGAAGGACCACCACTTCAAGGTGGATGGCGGCCAGCAATTGTCGCGAGGATGTTGATGGAGTATCTCCCTCCCTATTCCCTTCCATCCTGTAGGTGGATCTTAGTCAGTTTGTGACTGTACATGGGGGAGGGCGCACGTTCTACAGTAGTCTTTTAGGGCGACGATTTTCCACAGTACATGTGCTGCGTTAAGACCCAGTCAATACAAGTGCTGATTTTTTCACGACAATTTCGAAGTGTAATTAGAATTGTGGAGCATTTTGTTTCCATCAGCTGTGATAGCATGTATTGGCTTCGGTTAGCTGGACTGTAGCGTGATTTTGAGTAGACATGCGTAGTGAACTCTGACGTCAAACAGCGATAGATCCTGTACGCTTGCAGGTAATACACTATTTTTAAACTCCTCTCTGTCTAACACCAGCATCTCCTCAGTTGAACTTATTTTCAACCAAAAAGAATAAGGATAGTACCTTTACTCCTCAGTCTTTTCCCCCCTAGCTTGTAGGTGTAGGGTAGAGTTTGAGTGTTTCTGTCAGTGGTGCGTAGTGGTGTTAAGAAATTTTTCCCGGGAACATAACAGCACTTGTATTGTATCGTCAGTTTTTGCAGCATATTGCGCTCTTTTCCCATACTTGTGTAGCACTATGCATATTGTTGAGTAATTAGGACCGATCTTTGTGATTAATTATGTAATACGTAATTAGGATCGATGTTTAGGTCAGTATCGAGTGATATTGCGAAATTTTTTCCCAGCAGGATAATACAACTTTTTGAGCTGTATTCCGATTATAAGCCGTACTTGTGTAACATTGTAATTAGAACTGATTTTTTTGCTTAATTATGTAATTAGGATTGATATTTGCGTCAGTTTCGAGTGGTACTGTGAATTTTTTTCCAGCAGGGAACACCATTTGTATATATCGCTAGCTTTTGAGCTTCATTGAGATTTTAACCCATCCTTGTGCAGCGCTCTGCTTATAGTTGTGTAATTAGGACCGACCTTTGTGAATAATTAAGTAATTAGTATCGATATTTGAATCAGTTTCCCGACAACCAGGAGTGAAGGTCTGGGGTGCCATGTCTTTTCATAGGAAGACTGCATTGGTTGTTAACTTCGGCACCCTTACAGCGCAGCGGTATGTTGATGAAATTCTACACATCCTTTTTTAATTTTTTTCTTTTCTTTTACCTTCCTGGAAAGCCATGCTGCCTCGGGCATGGATGTGTGTGATGTCCTTAGGTTAGTTAGGTTTAAGTAGGTCTAAGTCCTAGGGGAATGATGATGTCAGATGTTAAGTCCCATAGTGCTCAGAGCCATGTTTCTGGAAAGCAATGCTCAACTTACATTTTAGCGAGATAATGGCTGCCCGCTCATGGGAAGAGTTTCTACTGCTGGTCTCCGCACTTCCCAAAACCTTCATTGGTCAACAAGGTTGCTGGGTGTTCCGCACTTGCGAACGTTTGGAGCATTACGGGCAGGGCCGTCGAACCAGTTCGGGAGTTTGACGATCTAACGTGGCAGCTGGACGGAATTTGGCATTGGACAGAATGTGGCATGATATCCCTCTCGAGCACATCCAACAACTATGTCAATATATTTTAACTGGTTGCATAAGGGAAAGAGATGGAACAACGCGTTATTGTTGGTCTATTGAATAAATAATCCAATTTATCTTAAATTGTAATAATTTGTCTACCAGTACATGTACGAAGTATCTACCAATTTCCGTCTCATTCGGTTAATTACTTTGTGGTGCGTTGATTTTTTTTTCTCAGAGTGTGTTATTTTTCATTCTTATAACTTGTTTTGTCGTCGCAATTGTACTCTTTAGCAATTATTCCTACAGTTACACAGCCCTTTGTCTGGGATATGATAACAATTCCCTTTCAAATTGGTTCAAATGGCTCTGAGCACTATGCGACTTAACTTGTGAGGTCACCAGTCGCCTAGAACTTAGAACTAATGAAACCTCACACACATCACACACATCACAGGATTCGAACCTGCGACCGTAGCGGTCGCTCTGCTCCAGACTGTAGCGCCTAGAACCGCACGGCCACTCCGGCCGGCATGCCCTTTCAAAAGTAGGTAAGAATATCATGAAATAACTAGAAACAAATTATCCCGAACTGCGATGAGAAGTTGAAGAAAGTATTATAATTATTTCAGAAATGGAAGATGCTTTCAATTGTGAGGGTCTCCCGTATAATGACTCTTAATTTCGTTTAGCAACTCAGAGTGTTCCTTATTACGGTAGGAGACGCACAGTTTTTACGACTGAGCGGAGACAACGAATCTTAAACGAACGCGAGAGGGAAAGTCAAATTAGAATGCCGTCGCTCGTGGGTCAAGGGTAAAGGTGAAGATCGGAGAGGAAAAGTTACCAGAGTCGCCGGTATCTGGAAAAGGGCATTCTGTACAGACGGTGTACCGCCGGGCCCGGCGCGGCACCGCCGTCCGTCAAGTGCTTTCCTTATAGCCAGCGTCCGCGCCGGCCGGCCGGCCGGCCCGGCTCAAGTGGAACAAACAATTTTCGGCGCTGCTGCATTCGGTAACGAGCTCTTTAATCTTATCGGCGGCCAAGAGCGGGCCGAGATGGAGGTCCTGGAAGGAAGAGGTGGTGGGTGGGGGGGGGGGGTGGGGGGGTGGGAGGGCGCGAGGCGCAGGGCCCGCCGATATCTCTGCGGAGGCGCCGCCCCTCAGAGCTCAAACAGAATTTTATGTTTCGGGCGCCGGCTTTGTTGACTGCACAGCTCTCGAGGCGCCGTGAGATTAATTGGAAAGCGGTCCGAGCGGCGCGTGGGCCGGCGGGGCCCTTCTGGTGAGAGCGACGGCGAGTGAAAAGCGCTCCGCTGTCCCCGCTCTCCTCTCAGACCTTTGTACAGACAGCACTGGAAAGCTGATTTATACGGCGCGCTCGCCACTGCCTGCGAAGAAGAATGGCGATTGACTGGACTACTTCGTGAAACGAATTTTACTACAGCCGCCTCTAAATCTGCCACGTGCCGCTGCGACTGAAATTTTGTCGGCAGTGGGAAGTCTATGAGTATCATTAAAGCTGGAGAGGGCGCGGCGAAAGGCGAGGCAGGACTCCGTTAGCTCAGAGGTGGCTCAACTTTTATTGTGACCTACAGCTCCGTGGTATGCTGCATAATAGTGAACACTGTAACGTTAACAGGAATGTGCCTAGTAAGTTCGATGAACCAACTGGTATCTAAGTGGCATACGAGTCTTCAAAAGCCGTGAGTCCTCCCGCAGATGAAGGGAGAATCCGCGATCGCTCCAAGCGGTGAACTCGAATTTCACCGATAAAATTTCAAAGGTTTCCTGAGGGATGTTTTCTGCTTACTGTTGTATTAGAAAAACGTGGTCTACGCTACGTGTTCCAGAGCAGTTATATTTCGTTTCCCTTATTATCCTCTTTGTACTTGTATTACAGTGAAATTATCTGTGCAACAGTACAGTAAGAGATTGTAATGCTATTGTAAATATAATACTGTCATTAATCTGTATACTTTAAAAACTTTTTTGGTCCATAATAATTTTGAAAAATTAAGAAAATACTATAACGAGAGTAAGCTTTTGTTAGGTGCAGTTTTTCTATTTAAAATAATCTCTTTGACGTAGGTGGAATAAATCTATTAAAACATATTTTGTAATTAATTATGTAATATTTCCTGTACAACTGTAATTAATTATGTCAATTTTGTGCGTGTATGCTGTCATGCAATTGTAGATGATTCATACTTAGGGTTTTTGTAAGCAGAAGTGTAAATTGAAAAGGTGTAGGAATCATAGGTAGAACGGAACTCCGTTCTGTGGTAGAATGGAAAAGGTGGTGGGGCGCCCGAGTGAGAATTGGCGCGCAAGTGGCACACAGTCGGTAGCTGCCCTGCAAGTGGTGAACACGCATTACGTTGGTCAAGCGTGATTGGCGCAGTACGGCTATAAATTAATAGCTCAGAAATTTGTAATTTTATCGTCGCCACCAAGAGGAAGACAGAGCTATGTACATCAAGAGCCGTACCTGCGCAATGTTACTACGCAGCACCGCCTCACGCCACCTTCGACATCACTAACAGGCAAAGTACTTTATTTAGAGGCGTGTCACAGTATGAACCATCCATCTTCAATCAGTGGAATATAAGTGTTAAATGTACCTTTGTGTTTAACCGTGATTTTCCTATGTCATTTACCTCTGTAGGGTCCTCACCTAAACGAATTTATTCCGAGTATCCTGATGTTTATTGAAGCTCGAATAATAGTAAATTACTGGAAAGAGTACTGTTTTGGTAGTAAATTCTGAAAATCATTATTAAATACTAAAGTTTGCACGTATCAGTTTAAGGGCCACCGCTTTGCGTGGCCATGAGGATAAGTTTTCAATAGTATTTGTGAAAGTGAAGTAACATAATTGTTTAACTGCAAAAATCTTAACAGTAATTGTTCGTGTTGCTTCTCCGTGTCACAGAAAGCCAGACAAATATTGGTGTTAGTAAAACATTAACAAATAACAGTACTAAAGAAATGAAATTTAGTCGTGTTAAATAATACTTTTGGTCATATGAATGATAGCTATAAGTTCAATAGTTTTTGTATCCATGTTGAAACATATGTGTGTCTTCTTTAAATAATTACTGAAGTATAGCGAAAAATTCCATAAGTAACAGAAAGTGGGATTAATAGTACTTACTGCCAAGTGACCGTAGTAAATGGAAGTAGTTATTTATTCAGTGTAGAAAATTGACTTTATCTTTTTGTGTAGACACTGTGCCCGATTTGGGCTGGCGGCCGTTTTATTGAGCGAAACAGTTTATCGTCTGATAAAAGGTTTCCAAAAGTAATTATTCTCACTGCTTTTCCCTCAAACTGTATGATTCGGAGAAAAATAGTTCGATACTTTACCACTGGGTTGAACACGGTTAAAATCTCTCTCCGAGAGTCGATGGTTTGAAGTGTTAGTGCTGCGTGATTTTGTGGTGGTGTTCCTGCCGCTACTTACTACACAGTTCTGACATTCCGAAACGCCGATCTTCCGTCTTTGCGGTGGTAGAACTTAAACGTTCTGGTACCGTATTGACGAGAACGCGAAGATGAGTGACTTGTTTGGAAACAAACTTGTTCGGCTCACTCGCGGTTCTTGCTTTTGACCGAACTCATTCACACTCTCCGCCCTCAACCTTGCAGCCAGTACTGCTCGGTTTTGTCTCGAGCTTGTTTCGCAGCAGTTTGATTTTTACATTGACACTGCAGAATGGATAGTTTTATTGATGAAGAGTGGACCTGTACACGCTGTGTCTACGAAATCACTTAATGCAATGGAACAGCGGCCCAACGAATTTATGCCGAGAAGTTTCCGCAGCAACAGCAGCCGTCTTGTGCTTTCATGTTGGATTTCAAGCTGACGGAAGAGAATGTGTTACAAGCAGTTTATGACGGTAGTCGGATGGTTGCACGAGTTCAGAACTCAAGATAAATAGCACTTTACAGAAGTGTAACAAGAAAGTCATTGCAGCCACCAGACTTCCCATGACGCATAAGGTTTTGCGAACTGGTTCGCACAGCAGCGTCCAGAAAACCACAATTTTCCTGCTTTATTGTTTTTACAGACAAAACCTTGTTTCCAGGAGAGGGATTTTCAAAAGTACCGGATGATTATAATTATGTTGCAGCTACTCGTGGAGGTCCACTGTGGCCTGTAATTATCGTATTGCAGGGAAACTTGGCAGATATGTTTATGCGTTAATGCAGAACTGGTTTTCGCTAGAAAAGAAATTTGTTCCAATTTTGGCCTGCAGGTGCAAATCTGGCCCTGTGAATGCAAAAAAGACTTATAGCAATTTTTCCACTGAGGTAATGGGCTGAAAAGGTCAAATAGGTGAGAAAGTCATAGTGTAGATTCTATTATTAACCATCTTGCACGAAAACATTGGTGTCTACACACTTGTTGCCTTCCAAAGCAGGAATCACAGGCGTGACAAGTAGGTCTCGATAACGTGCTGACAAAACTAACACGTCCGCACGGTGTACCTTCTTCAAAGAAGAGCGACCTAGAATAAAGGTGCTTGTGAATGCACCTCACACACTCACATACGGCGAGTGCAATGCCCCTTCGTGCATAACACGCGGTTTAACAGTACCCCAAATTCGGCAGCTCTGTGTATTCACTGCATGCTGTAGTGCAAATTGTGCCTCCTCACTACAAAGAATATTGCAAACAGTGACCAGTTTTAGATATTTTGTGTTCTTTTTAAACTGGAATGCTATTTTCGTTGCTTCTACAACAGTCTTGACACATTTTGTGTACCACGTAGGATCTGTTTTGTCCCTTATTTACTTGGTAGAAAACTTTTCTGTTAGATGGTACGATTTCACTCTCGCTATAACGACATTTTTGTCACTGTTTCCTGTATCCGGCATGATGTTCACTATTTGCTCAAGAGTGTCGACTTTAGTCAAGAAGGTAAATATAAATTAGAACTGTTGAATGGGGCGTTGAACGTCACCAAGGTTTATTCCTACAAATGTTAGTACTAGAAGTCATATATAGAAATAAGATCACTGCAGAACATAAATATCTGATATACTCGTACGGCAACGATTTTCCTCTCTAGCAATTCACATGCGCACCTACAAATGATATATATATATATATATATATTCACAGAAATGAACCATGGTTACACTGGAAACAAATGGTTCAAAAATGTGCCAATGATTGTGGTTCCTGCGGTTTTTACCGAAGAAATAACTTTTATCAGCTGGGACGTCATTATTTATTCATCAGTTACTTTACTTGACAATCCTGGCAAGGCGAGTGGGAAACTGATTTCTAAGTTTTGTTCTTCATTTTGATTTCAGTTCTTACGTTGGCTAGTTGATTGCCGATGAAACCGCTCTTCAGCCATACTGCACGTACTTCAAAATTTGCTGGGCAAAACTAAGATGGTTATTATGATTTTCGAACTATATACGGTGAGTCATCAATGAGGAAAAAAAATTCGTGCACAGTGATATACATGGAGCTAAAAACACATGTTTCCCATGTTCCTGAATCAAGTAAAACTGAAATTTGTGTTGACGTGTAAGCAAGGAGAAATGTGCTGCAAGACTGTGCATCCGCCCACATTTTGGCATTCTTCTTCAAGCCGTTCTTCCCCTTTTACACCTCCAACTTCGCGCAGCACGATAGTGTACGCTTTGTATCAATCGGTAATTCTACCATAGTTCGTACTCTACCATGAGAGGTGATTTTGGAATATCCATGCAGCGCTGTGTGATAGTAATTAAAATTTTGGTTAACTGTAGAATAATAAATTGTACAGATCTTTAATTACCTGAGTGTCTCGTTAGTAGGTTAACTTACTACTGCAAACTATAAATCTTCACAAGAAAAGAGATGGTCCATCTAATACTAATTAATTTCAATACAAAACTGTTTAATGAGTGTTGTCATTCCAAAATACGCAAAGCTTAAACTTAATTCTGTGACATTAAGTGCACTTAGTGTCAAGATAAAATGTGAACGTCTGTTCATAAAAAGTAAAATCCGCAGAGCGTATAGATCCAGACACTTGACTGAGATTCCAGGTACTAACTAGTATAATTACTTATCACACATTCTTCCTGGTTTCTTGTTTCATGATCCATGTGACCTGATTAGTGACTGCCTTTTCAGGCGGCCTTTGTGGCCGAGTGGTTCTAGGCGCTTCAGTCTGAAACTGCGTGACTTCTACGATCGCCGGCTCGAATCCTGCCTCTGGCATGGATGTGTGTGATGTCCTTCGGTTAGTTAGGTTTAAGTTGTCCTAAGTTCTAGGGGACTGATGACCTCAGATGTTAAGTCCCATAGTGCTCAGAGACATTTGTACCATTTTTTTGACTGCCTTTTCTTTGAAGGTAATGTTATTGCCAAAAGGCATGACAGCAAACTGTGGACACTTGTGGGCCAGCAAACACTCTTCTGCATATAGTGTACTTAATCATACCGACATGAATCTCCCTCATGATGAAAGTCTTTGCTACAAGAACGCAAAAATTTTGATCTTCCCACTAAAGCAGATACTAGTGCCACTAAAGTTACTGTGGCTGAAGTAAAATACGTAAGCAAGATGTTGAAGGTCCCACAGCGTGCACAGGCTACTGGAAGAACGCTTTATAAACCGGATGTAACAGACTTGTCCTCATTTTCTCTCTCCGCCAATGTAAAAATGTTGAATTCAAAAATTTTTGAGTCTAAAGTAGTCATCGCAAAAGGCTTATATCGGGTACCGATTGTATGTAAGACACTCGATTTCTTTCATTCTAATGACATAGTGGAAGCTTAAGAAATCCTCTTCCTAAATTTGTTACTGAGTTGAAGAAATGTTTAATGGTTGCATCTTTCTTTTTGCATCCGAAAATACTGAACGCAGACAAGTCCCCATGAATCATAAACTACCAGTTCTTCGGTCAAAAGTAAAGCAACTTAATAGTGGTTTACAAAAACGTCCAGTTGTGGATGGATGCCAAGATCCTAATTATAAACTCAATAGTTTTTGCCATGCCGAGCAAAATGCTGCATTCACCTTTGAGCACTCATGACCCGTCACAAATAGTTACGAGATGGAGATGTTAAGACAAACCTAGGTTCCATATAAGACAGTAAATGGCGTCCCTGGATATAACCAGTTTGTATACAAACGTTCCAGTTGAAGAGACTTTGTAGATCATAAGACTGAATCTTCAAATGCTTAAGTACGAAACTTGTAGTAGGGGAAATTGTTATCTGATTTGAAACTCAGAAACCTTAAGAAAAGAAATTGTGAGAAATGGGGTCTGAATAGACTAAAGGATGATATGGTTAGGTCAACATACGAGGAACAAACAAAAATGGCTACAGTTATGAACATCAGAAATGTTGAGAAAGATGGGGGCCCTCGGAAAAGCAACATCGTACGAGCAGCAAACGAAGCAGTCAGGAGACAGAAGATAAAGCATAAAGAATGTATTACAGAAATAATAATAACAAAGATAAATTTAAGACTAACCTGAAACAAGACTTCATTGGGGAAGGACAAAGGTAATGCAAAGCATTGAGGAATGAAATCAACCAAGAGTCAGAAAAGGCTAACAAGCAATCCTTGGAGGGCCAATGCAAAGAAGGAATGCAATGGTCAAGGTAGGAAAGCCAAAATCTGCATATACATCAATTATATAATTCTTTGGAAACAAATGAAATGCAGTGGATACCAGAATGAAGATGAAATAGTATGAGCAGAAAGACATAGTAGAAAAGTGGAAACAATACCTTGAAAAACTGTATGCAGGAAATAATGAAAACCAGGAACCGGAGAAGGCTGATGAAATCGATCCGAAAGAAAAGGGACATTGTATCTTGCGTGATGAGCTCAACATTGCAGTCAAGCAGCAAAAACCCTGGTATAGTCGCTGGAATGGTTGATACACCAGCAGAAATCAAGGATGCTGGAGAACAGGTACATGAAGACCTATTCCATCTCACACAAGTTATATACGAAACCGTGGAGCTCTCAACACATTTTGAAAAATGTATCACACTGCCAGTACCAAAGAAAGTGTCTTCAAACACATGTGAACAATATAGGACACTCAGTTTGGTAACAAACGCCTCGAAGATCTTGACCTCTGTCGTCAACGATAACAGGCGACCAGTTTGGCTTTACAAAAGGTCTGGACACACGATAAGCAATACTCAGCTTACAGTTGATTCTGGAGAAAAGACTTAATAAGGGTCAAGACACATATTGCCCTCATCGACAGAAAATGCATTCGACAGGGTGGGTTGGTGACAGCATTCTAAGATGCTCATAAAGACTGTCATAAAGTATATGGACAGAAGAGCAATGGAGAGACTGTATAGTGGAAAGGTGGTTGTAATAAGGAGAACGTCAAGAAGAAGGTAGTGTTAGGCAGGGTGCACGACAGGGCTGCTCACTCTCTTCTGTCTTGTTTAATGGATGGGTTAAGTTAGACAGAAACCAGGAGACATAGGAGGAATTAAAATTCATGCAAAGAAAATAGACATTCTGAGATTTGCTGATGATATCGCAGTGTTAAGTGAAGACGCAAAACAATATGTAGCGATACTGGCGCAGATGGAAACCACCCTCAGCTCCTACTATAATATGAAAATTAATAAAGGTGACACAGAAATCTTATCGGTAAGCAGAAAAACACCGTTGCTTACTTAAGAATGAGCGACAGGCGACCATTGAATCCCTTGCCTACCTAGGAAGTAAAATTACATCAGACGGAAGGTCAAGAAAGGATACTGTAAGCCGAATACACCACGAGAAACATATTTTTAAAAAGAGAAGAAAACTCGTCACTTCCAGCAGCACAGACAAACATCTAAGGGAAAGCCTCAAAAATATATTTGTTTGGACTGTGCTGCTGTACAGAAGTGAATCATGGACACTCGGCGAAGCAGAAAAACAGGAATTTCCCGAGCAGACAAAATATTAAACAAGGAGGTACTCCACGGAGGAAGAGAAGCTTTGGCTCCTGAAGGTAAGGCAAACATAAGCGACACATAGGTCGCCCATCTGCTGAGACATGATGGTATTGTTGAAAATATCATTGAAGGGAGAGTAGAAGGGAAAAATATAAGAGGCAGACCGACACTAGAACACATGAGCCAGATCGTGGGGGATACAGGCTGCACCGCGTATACCGCTCTCACGAGGAATGGCGAAGGGTTTAATAAAAAACTGGTTGTGCTCATTAGCAGAAATTTGTCTTTCGATTTGATGTCAGAACGCTTATTTGGTATTTTCTCATACTGGATTTGAGTCTGACAGAGGGGCTATCATAACGAAAATATTGTATTTTCCTTCCCCTGTCTTACTTGCTATATTCAAATTTGTGGCATATATTTTTACGGCTATTGTATATTTTAAGTTTATGTCGCTTGTCGTATAGTACAGTTGTTGCGATTTTAGGTTTTTGTGTAAGTTCTTTGCACTGTAAAGTCAGTACCATTTGTGTAAAGAAAATATCTATTTTATAATAAGTTGGTTCACAGTAATCGGACACACAGTATAATAAGTGTGCAGTAGTTATTGCACACACGCGCCGTGAATTTTTGTAATGCTAGTTGGTGGCAAAAATGATTTCGCGGCCCACACCCCGCAGAATTACATTAGTCTGCGACTGTTCGTCTCACGATAAACTGCAAACGTATATCTACGTGCAGAAATAGCTCCTGGTTAGGTGTATTATAGTTTGTACCACGTGCTTCTCAATCAAAGTGGAATGCCATAGCCATAAATTACAATGTTATAAAATATTTTTGTCTCTAATTTTTTGTACATATCTGATATTAGATAAATTCCGAAAGGCGTCATATGAGCAATAAAGTCATTCCTTGCCTGATGCTTGACATTTGCTATAGCGACCGAGTCGGCCTGAATGCAGAACTGCTGATTGTTATTGTTAAATCATTAACATAATATTCTTTACCTTGTTTACAGTATGTCCGGGACGCGAAGTAAATAAGAACAGTTCTAGTCTTTTCCTAATCTTCCTTATTACCTTTGAAATACTGGTGGTGCCGGATGCCAGTAAGATGATTTAAGTTGAGTGCAGGAATTATTGCTTCAGAATGAGACTGTGACCACGAAACAAGTTACAAAGACTGAATACGTAATAAAATAAAAACAGAGCGTAATAGTAGAACGCCTACTTTCAAAATAAACACAATCTTAACTTGCGCACATCAATATGCCGCTCTGGGAATATTTCTCCTCGTTTGTTACTTACCCTGTGGATTACGTCAATTTAATACACTTTTGAGTTTTCCAGGACATTCTGTTCGCCGATTGAAGTACTCCGTTTAATGATATCAATAGTGCCATGTGACTGTGGTGTATGAAAATGAACATGAAAGAGTTCGTCGTCTGTAGAGTAATTAGAATGGAGGCATTCCGCTCTGTTCTCAGTTTTCGCCTCTCGAACTAACGACGACGGCCAGCTTGCGTGTGACTTTTAGCCTATTCCTCACATTCCAAAATACTGGACAGTTGCCAAGTCCCGCCACTGATGCAACGCTCTCACACTTGCACATGACATACTGCAGACGCTGATAGAAGGGATATACATATTTCGTTCTGATGGGCGAAAAAGAGAATAATGTCTTTAAATCCGTACCAATCATCATCATTATCTGTTCCTAGTTCGTCCTAAGCAGTCGCCCCATGTGGCTGCCTATAGTCACCATCTCCTTACATCTTAGGCACAGGATTTTCTTTTGGCAGTTCTATATGAGTATGGCCCGCCGGGCTGGCCGCGCGGTCTAACGCGCCGCTTCCCGAGCACGTATGTGTGCCGGTCCCCACCATGAACCCACCCGGCGGATTAGTGTCGAGGACCGGTGTGCTGGCCAGCCTGTGGATGGCTTATAAGGCGGTTTTCCATCTACCTTGTCGAATGCGGGCTGGTTCCCCTTCTGCCATCTCGGCTGCACTGTGTCGGCGATTGCTGCGCAAACACCGTTTCCACATATGCGTACACCACAATTTACCACACAAAAATTTGGGGCTAAACTCGTGTGGTATGAGACGTTCCTGCGGGGAGGGGGAGGGGGGAGTGGGCCTAGGGGCCGAACCACGCAATAACCCTCGGTTCGGTGTGGGGCGGCGGCATCGGTGGGGTGGGTGGAATGTTGTGGCCTGTTGTGGTTTGTGAACCACTGAGCACTGAGGGCTACGGCGGGACGAAGCCTCTCCGTCGTTTTTAGGTCCCCAGTTTAATACAATACAATACAATTCAATACGAGTATGACCATCGAGAATGGATGCCAGAAACCTCTTTTTCACATGCTAGTCTTGATCTTCCCCCTACTATTTTTCATCTCTACCTCTTGGATGACTTTAAGTTAAGATGACGCCATAGATCAGTTGTCTGATTAACTTTTTCAGTCTTCTGGTGCTACTATTTTCTCATCCATTGTTATTAATACATTCCATATTTTACCATCCATCCACTTAGCTTTCAACTTTCTTCTATAGCACCACATTTAAAATGCTTCCAGTATATTCTTCTCCGGAATTCCACAGTCCACGATTCACTTTCATTTAGTATTGTAACCAAGAAGTACACTTTCAGGAACTTCTTCCTCGGTTTCGTATCAACAAGTGATGCCAGTAGTTCATTCACTGAAGAAAGTGTTTCTGTGTTAGATAGCCCTGTGCAATCTTACTTCCTAGAGGACATAATTCATCCACTAACATGTCGTTCCGAGAACTAATGTTAAGCAAGGCGTTACTCTCTTGCCAAATAGTCTTCATCTACTTCGATTTTGCTCTCTTTCCCAGAAACCATATTTTGTGCTATGTTTTAGGTTATTTCAATGAATCTAAGTCATCCTTGAATCCAGCCATGAAAGCTATGATGTCTGTGAACCATAGCGCTGGGATCTATGGAAGTTTATTTCTCTTCTGTCATTTCCATTATTGCATTTTTGACGCACAGTACAAATTGAACGGCAGTGGTGACAAGCTGCAGCTCTGTGTTACATCATTAACACGCATAAATCCGTCATCCTTCAGCTTTCATTTGTATTGCTCCAATTTAGGTTCTGCAGATGTTGTAGATTATTCCTCTGTTCTGCACTTCAACTGAAATTGTCTGAAAATTATGAAGAATTACATAGTACATAGTGGAAAGATACATCATACATAGTCCCCGTGTCATGGAAAGGCACCACATTTTTCTTCACTCCGCCTCCCACTAGTAAATTCAATGTCAAAATTGTTTGTCTGGTTCAGTTTCCGTTCCTGACAACAAATTGGTCTTCGTTAAGTAAATCGTAAAACTTTTTTTGAAAGATATGGTTCACTTTGTTGTGCGCTTCGCTCATGTGAGAGCCAATTCATTCCTATAATGCTGGCATTGTCGCAGTCATAGGAAGTCGAGCTTCTGGCTCCCTGCCGTTGTCTTCGGAGTGTGTTCGCTTGTCTATATGGATAGACTTCAGCGCATGACATGATTCTCCAAAACACTCAAGTTCGTAAACAGATATGTCTTCGAGGATATAGATGTGATATTCATCAACGTTTCTCTGAAGTTTGAATAAAGTAGACGGAACCCATTTCCAGAGATGAAGTGGGCTAGTACAGTGTTGGAACCGTGTGCTTGCTCTGCATATTATAAACGAACCACATTGTCGTTTCTAGATCATCTAGCAAATCTCCATTTCGGGTCTGTACGTTTCATGAACTTTGTCTTCGGAGCCGATAACGGATTCTTCTCCCTCTTATCTGAAGGTCTCTAGCGCACGTTGCCAAGAAGACCACTGTGGTCTGCATCGATGTTGATCCCTACGCACCTGTTGGGAGGAAAATTATTCCTTTCACCATTTTTCTCAGAAGCTCTACAGCGTCAGTTTACGCGCTCAGACACTCGCTACGAAAGGAACTAGAGACGTCAGAACTTCATAGTGATACCGTCTCTGTCAAGCGTGCTGTATAACGAACTGAGAACATGATTGGCAATTTTGTGTATAAATTTTAGTTTAATTTGAACGTTGCTTTCATGTGGACACGAAACTTCTGGCCTTCAAAAATGGTTCAAATGGCTCTGACCACTATGGGACAACTTATGATGTCATCAGTCCCCTAGAACTTAGAACTACTTAAACCTAGCTAATTGAAGGACATCACATACATCCATACCCGAGGCAGGCTTCGAACCTGCGACCGTAGCGGTTGCGCGATTCCAGACTGTAGCGCCTAGAACCGCTCTGCCACCCCGGCCGGCTTTCTGGCCTTCAGCAAGACAGGATTCTGTATGGGAAGAGCTACAGTCTTTTGATTGACATACTACTTAGCCTAATATTCAGATTCCATGCCATACACAGCTAGTCTTCCGGAAATGTTTATTCCTTTCTTTGTAGGAAATGGTAGTTTCTTGCGTAAGAATTATCTTTGTCTTAGGGACGATGCTTCACTAGCCTCATTTTCCAGCTATATTTTGTAATTCCGTGAGGCGATAACCAGCAGGTCTGCACACGCCACAAGTGCAGTTAGATCTTAACTTCAGAGTTCAAGATGGAATTTTAACATACAGCTCAGAAAGTAAGTTCACAGATCGATCCCGGTGTGCAGCCTTTAGGACGTTTCATTCTATTATTGTCTAGCAAATTGTAAAAATTTTCAGTTTGAACAGGAATTTTGCTGGGTAAATAATGGCTTACGACTCTCAACAGTTAATCCCGACCTTAGACGAAAAACTCCATAGCGTTTAGGAAGTCCATCGAAACTCGATCATCATTCCTACGGGCTAACAAGATGCCGATCTCGTAAGAGATTCCGAGACCCCGGTCAGTTAATCGTATCTCGTGAAACCATATCATTTACGAGTCAGATCTGTCAGCTATCTTGGTTAAGTAAGCACGTATTTCGTGGACTTTATCTACAATACTGAAAACACGTAAAATGCTAAGCTGCCATCGAAGTTTGGTTTGAACGCTATGAACACTACAGTACTTTACTAGGTATGGTGCTTCGGATGTGTTATGCCATTCCTTCCTCCGACCTTTTGTACTGGCTTACACAGACTTTTAGTTATTTGTTCTATAGACCAAATTCACAATGAACATTATGGTGTGGAACGCGTCAATACAGCAAACACATAACACTCATATACAACTAACTAAAAAAATAAAAGGTTATATTTATATGGGACCAAACAGGCCATTGGAGTTATTTTAATAACTAATTATCTCAATTCCAGAAGGAGTAGTTAGCTCCTTAATCGACATCTGAAAATACTTTTACTATTAGACATTATATTTCAACGAGTAGATTGTCCAAGAGTTTTATAGCTGCATATTTCCTTATGTGTAACAGAAGAACCTTCGGTCTGACGTTGCCACCAAACCACCCCTCAGCATTGCTCAAGTCAACAACGTTGCCAGAAGTGAGAGAAGTGACAAGTGACAGGTAAAAATCCTAGGACTGATCGGGAGTGTAGCCCGAGATATTAGGATCCATCGTCTCATCCATCACTACACCACCGATCCATTTTTAAATAGGCATATAGGGGACGATTTCGCTGAACTGGAGTTCCAATACTTTTGATTATTATTGTGTCTGCTCTGTTCCACTCGTCAGGTACTCTTTACTGCATGAGACAGTTCAAAACCTTTAAAAAAGTACAGCAGTAACTGAGTCTTCATTGCTTGCAACGTTTGGGAGCGAGGACCTTTTAATGTGTCAGCTTCCTAGCTATAAGCGAAGACGATGATGTTTTAAGTAACATGCACTGTCATATTAATTTCGATAACTATGTCCATATTAGAAGAGGAAAGACTGAAATTTTTATCTGTATTTTGTCGATAAATTATGGGAATGTGATTGTAACCTACTGGTTGCATACATTTCATGGAAATGTAATGTTCCATAATATACTCAGCTACAGATCTATATGTTTTTCTTGTGATCTGTAGCTACCATGACCTGTTTGAACTGCCATAATAGATAGCATATTCAATCTCCTTCATGCATTGCCTAAATTACACCATGTAATACCTTTCAGAGTGAGATCTTGGCTCCATACAGATAATCGCATGCAGACGTTATAAAATATTCGTGTGTCAGGTTTCCGCAAATTCAGACAAGTCCACTTACCACAGTTAGCTTACGGCACCTATATGAAGATGTGCCTGAATGGCTATTTCGTTTACACAGTTTAGGACAGCTGGATACTTTTGAGAATGGCAGCGACTGTTCTGGGCTACAAACTGATTGGCATTTTCATTTACCTATTTCAGACTGTTCAGATACCTTTGAACACGGTACAAACTTACACAATTCAGATTATGCAGATAATTTTGAATATGCTGCCGATTTACACAAAATTCAGGTTCTTCAGAAGCTGTAAAACATGCAAAGTTTAGATCATATGTTTACTTGTATATAGGGTGTCAATTTACTCAAAATTCATATACTTCAGATACTTTTGAACATGTTGCATGTTTCTGCAAATCCGATCGTTCAGATACTTTTGAAACTGACTCCAATTTCGTAAAAATTCAGTTGAACGTGGCACTAATTTACGCAGTTCACAGCGTTCAGATACTTTTAAACATGGCGCAATCTTGTACTGTGAATTTCCCACCACCATCATGTTGGATTTAGAATTTCTCTCCACAGCTATTTTGGATTTCGTGACTACGGTACTGCCAAGCAGAGTCTGTTTGAACTCGGTGTAGTTGCGAATGGCTGCAACACCGCCAAGCGGAAGCCACCTGAATTCAGTATATGGCTGTAAATGTGCTACTCATGATCTGCGGGTTTCGCAGTTGCGTTTTCGTATTTGAAAATGTTTAGTTACATGTCCTAGATCTTCCATTGGTAAATGCCACATAGTTTCAAGCGATAATAGTGTATGGCTGTATCCACTGCTAAATATTCCATTCTGATTTATGAACTTGTGAAGAACGTTCGAGATGTACATGTGTTACCTCATTGGAGTACAGGGGACAGTAGCTTTCCGATAAATTTTCCAAACAGAATAGTGAATAAATACGCGATCCTCTTTTGAAAGTGTTTCTAAAGAGCAGCTGACTTGCGTTCTCCAGCTCCCGGCACGCTGATTGCTTTCCGTGAACGGAGCATTGTTTCACATTCAAAACATTGTCGTTATTGTAGGATACAATTAAAAGTGATGAAAACGTCCCTTTCGCTCTACCATACATTAGCATTCTACTTTTCAAAACGAGGATGAACTCTGCGCTCGCGTAGATTAAAATACACGGGCTTTGATGTATTCAGTAGCACTCGTATTGTTCTGTTCCATCCGTAATCAACTTACAGCGTTGAATACCGGAGTATTTTTGTTTTCCCAACCAAATGAAATGAGTTTGTAATTGCTGGTAAATAAGTAGTGAGTTGCTTCATAGACGAATGTTGGACGTGAAAGCGAATTCATTGAACCAGATAATTCCATTTAAATTCGGCGTGCCATACGCAAGTAGTGGTATTTCAGATAATGACAGTTTAGAGCAACGGTATTTTTGAATAAACTGCGCTTCTGTTTTGGTAGACCTGAAAGCACTAAAAGATCAAATTAAATCTAACGCAAATACTTGGGCAGTGCACCTGAAACATTGTAAGCTTCCAAATAATCCGTCACACATTAAATACTTGCACTATATCAATGACATTCGTTTTAAGCAAGGTATGTGGTGTAACATTTTGCGCAGGACATGATGCTCCAGTCTCACATATTTTTAAAAGTCGTTAGTGGGTTGATCGGTATGATGCTGTCCTCAGTTTCTTCCAGTCTACTTAGAATAACTTCGCAAAAACAGACATAATGTCTTATGGGATAACAGCAATCAGTGATTTTATAATGTTACTTAAAATCCGTCTTGAATGCAAATTTTTTTATTCATATGACCGGTTTCGGTTCATTCAGAACCATCTTCAGGTCTGATATTTCAGTTACAGGAGTAACCCGTCCAAATCCAGCAACATTCACATGCTACGTCACATAAACCGGTCATATGAATAAAAAAAAATTGCAATCAAGACGGATTTTAAGTAACATTATAGAATAACTTCTACATACCTATTAAACCCAACATTCTTAAATATCTAATCCGTATGTGTTATTGGTTGTATGTCTACGATTTTACCCTTTTTCCACTTTTAAGCGTTTTGTATTATAAGCTTTCGTACTATCGCGAAATGGGAGAAAGACTGTCATGAATATGATACGCGAATTCGAGTAGCAGCCGTTAAAACGAATGCATTATCGTTGCAGCGAGATTTTTTGCGAGACTTCAATCTCTTACATTCTTCTCGGAATGGGAACATATTGTGTTGACATCTACCTAAATAAATAGAAATGATCATTGGAATGAAGAGAAATCAGAGCTCACACGGAAAGAGTTAAGTGTTCGCTTTTTCCTCGCGCTGTTCGAAAGTAGAACGGTAGAGAAATGGAGTGAAAAAGATTGGATGAACCGTCTGCCAGGTTGCTGAATGTGAACTGCAGAACAGTCAAGCAGATAACTATTCTTGGACGCCATAGCCGAAGTCCCTTTTCATACGTGATGTTAGTTCCTCATCTGCCTACTTTTCGTCCTGTTGCAGTACAGCATTTCAGAAGTTTCTAAATTAATTTTCTGTATTTCAGTTTCATTCTGTGTCATGCTCCAGAGGAACACTTGCAGGAAACTCTGTCTTACTTTGATATCAACTTTCGATAGCAGACGTCTTCTAGTAATGATACTGGATTTCTGCACTGCCCATAGGCATGACGTTACAGGAATTTTAATTTAATGCATACAGCGATTTTGGACAACATCCGGTTCGGAGGGAACTGGCAACTCGTTCGAATGCCCACTGTACACTGCAACGTGATAATTACAGTGGACGTGGACTTATGACTTCGAAGACTCTCACGGTAAGTGAAGGATTATTGCGTAGCCCAGCTGCAGGACGGGTCTTGGAATAACGAGAGTGTGCGAAGCAACTTTTGGCAACATTTTTGCTTGTCTGGGAGAGGCTTGAGGTTGGACTGGGAGACATAAATGTACAGTTTCTTTTGGAGTTAGTTATATGCCTATGCGAAACATTCACCACGAATATATCACCGGACTGTATCTTGCACTGGCAAATATACACATACACACTCGTATGTTAAGCTCAAGAGGTTGAAGAATTCTGTTTGCACCCGTACCGTCTACCATATGTAAGTTATTGATTGCTACAGAGCTGGAGTGCATCACATTAACCACTGAAACTACGAGTCCTCGACAGTTTTACATGCGAACATCAAATCGGCATAAGAGCTTCTTAAATATTGTTATCATATTGCTCCACGACATGTCTCCACCGTTTTGAAGCTCACCATAACTATCATCTTCATCGTCATTATCATGAAAACCTTATGTTTTCTGCTGGGGCCTTATGTTTGCTACACTGTTGCTAGTGTGACAGTCTTCATTGGCGTCTTCTTATGATTGAGTTTTCCGCCAAGCGACTGCTTTTTATTGCTGCTGTTTTGGTACATTTACGTTCTTCCCATTTCCATCAAACAGGAGCGTTATCTTCCACAGTGACTGTCCTTGTGTTCGCTGTTTCTACTTTTAGTCAATGTGATTCTTGTCCACTGTATATATACTGTTGTCCACTTCCGAATTGTTTATTTTGATTTTGTGTGAATAGACGAGCGGGCGCTTTTCATTAATGCCTATGGGATAAATTCAAGGGCAAAGAGTAAACGATACTGTGCTATATCCATGATACCGAGTTGAGAACTTAACAGAAATATTCACTGTGTTTACTCCCAGTATCCAAACGTTTTTTTCCTTCTAAGTAGCCGAAACTGGCCATAAGAAAACGTTATTGCAATCAGTATTCAATAAATTCGGTGTGCAAACGACTTTTATGACTAACCCTAACCTACTTTCTTTAATTATCCCTAATAATTTAAATTTTCTTATAGCGCCGTTCTGTGGATAATCAGCCGGTAGACAACCAAAGTTTCTTCTTGTGCTTAAGGTATCATAGAACAGCAGTGTCGGACCGAAATGTTGTAAGACAGTAGACCCACTCGTTATTATGTTGGATTTCAATAAGTGAGTTGTTACTGTGTTACTGCTACGTCAAGTGCTCGATGCCTAACGTCCAGACCCCACACCTCCCTCCCTCCAGCACGCTCTCTCTCTCTCTCTCTCTCTCTTTCTCTCTCTCTCACACACACACACACACACACACACACACCGAGACAAATGTAGAAAAAATTTCGATCTTAGGTGCCCTCTCGCGGTTCTATGGCTAGATTTTCAATGTATCCTTCAACGGAAAATCATTGCAGGTAATGATTTCCAGGCCAGGAAAGACGCAGTAACCCGAGGACTAGGCAGAAGAATGTGTAGAGCACGCATTTTAAATCGTAACTTACACATCGTAACACAGAATTTATAGTGGTCTGAAAGTATCGATTTCCACTTTAACGGATGGGATAATTGAAATGCAGTTTAATGATAAAGAATTACTATCGGAAATAAGCCTAAGTTTTCTCCCACAGAGGATGAAGGAAGTCGAATATCGGTACAAGTAATCCATTATTAATGGAGGTAAAGACTTACGTGCCAATGTTGAACCACAGGAAAATATGTACAACTATTGTAAAAGCGCTAAAAGAAGTAGCCAGCAAACGTTTTGTTTGGAAGCAGCAGAAATAAAACAAGACATTTGCTAAATTATCTAACTAAAGCTACCAAGGCACTAGACTCATAGTTGTGGACAAAAGATACAGCGGTACACCCAGATTCGTTTGGAAGGAGCAGAAATAAAACAAGACATTTGCTGAATTATCTAACTACAACTACCAAGGCACTAGACTCATAGTTGTGGACAAAAGATACAACGATACACCCAGATTCCAACACAACAACCGGATAGAAATGATTTTAGTGGGGTAGTCACAGATGAACGAAAAGTTAAATATGAGATAGAGAGAGATGAACAGAAGGATAATATGGGACATAATTACCAAAGCTCGTTACTTTATACATTTTATTGGAACTATAAAAGGTTTATACAAAGACACGGAAATGATAATAATAGTTGGCTATAATAACGCAGAAAAAATCACAATCTAGAAGAGCCGTGAAGAAGGCTGTAGCGTGTCCCCAACATTACTTAATGCGTATATAAGCGATTTGTTTAAGAACTGGAGGCAGGAAGTAAATATCTAGGCAAACAGATTAATAGAGACAAATATGTTAGTGATTTAATAATTTTGGAAGAAAGTGAAGACAAGTTGCAAAAAGCAGGGTAGAAACTATATCACTTAGGGTAATCAAATTCATAGCTCATCATATGAAATATAGCAAAAGCTCAAAAATAAGACACACTTGAACGGATAACTCGTGATTTAGTTTGTTTTGCATGCGATATAAGGTATGATATGGACAAAGAGATATATAAGAAGATCGATAAACATCAATAAATATGCTAAACAAAACATTCCAAAGAAAATACGGAAGGAAAAAAAAATTAAATTTTATAAATCCATGACAACACCTGTATTCCTATACAGAAGTGAGCCATGGACCTGAAAAATATGGGATAATCTTATACAACCAGCAGAAACGATATTTCCCGGGAAAGTTAGAGGTTTACCGGGTAAGACCACATAATAAATGAGAATATTATAAAACTAATGAAACCACTGTCGGGAAAAAAGCGCAGGAAGATACACAACGAATTGACAGTAACGAAGGCGGAACGGACGTGAGTGCCTAAACCTTGAACTGGAGCAGAAGAAGAAGAATAAGGAGAAGGAGAAGGAGAGATTGGGTACGGTAGCAAAGCAGCTGAAGGACTGTGCCTCACTGTCAGAAAGCCAGTAATTCAAAGTCACACACAATGGTGAGAACTGTTCCGTGAACGGAGGGCACTTCATTTGGTGATGGTGGTGGTAGGTCTAGCGCCCACGGCTCCTGCGTCTATTGCCAGAGGCTAACCACGCCCACATATACATACACATACATGTGGTGCAATCCGGCGATCAATGAGCCGCGGCCCGCCTGTGTTAAGCAAATTACGTACACAGTCGGGGTAGCGATCACATGCTGGGTCATATGCAAAATGCCCCGTCCAATGGCACACCAAAGACAGAACTTTCCACATGTGACACAATTATGAACTGACATTTGTGCCACCTCTGCAACTTAGAATGGACATGCCCATGAGACAATACGATCATTAAAAGATGTGGTTTCAGTTTCCTATGCCGGCCGCGGTGGCCTAGCGGTTCTAGGCGCTTCAGTCCGGAACCGCGCGACTACTACGGTCTCAGGCTCGAATCCTGCCTCGGGCATGGATGTGTGTGATGTCCTTAGGTTAGTTAGGTTTAAGTAGTTTTAAGTTCTAGAGGACTGATGACCTCAGATGTTAAGTCCCATAGTGCTCAGAGCCATTTGATCCATTTTTCAGTTTCCTACTTTACATTTGACGGCTCGTACTGATAATCGAGTATTTAATATTTAGAGCAGTAACTAATGTGACAACAGTGTCCAGCGGTAAATGTAATAATAATAATAATAATGGAAGACAGCGACAAACAGACGAGGAAGAAACGTCAGATGCCTGATAATTTCGTCTACCTCTTGGCAGCAGGATTGTAATTACGTAAGTTGGAGACCAATATTGTAGTTAACAGAGACTCAATAAATTACTCTTATCTCTTTCACCCACGCAGGAAGTCGAGACAGAATGTTATGGCATGATCGTGTTTATCTGTAAGTAGTAGCAAATGCAAAGGAGACAGATAGAAAAAGACTAAGTAAACTGTTTATTATTTCAAAAGTAATCTCCACAACATCTAGCAAATTTATCCAACTGTGAGACAAGACGGTCAGTTCCTTGATGGAAAAACGTTTGCTGTTGTCTACGGACCATCTGCATCTCTTGGAAGGGTATCGGAACTCACAAATGTCTTTTTACAGAGCTCCAAACATTTGGAAATCGCATGGGAAGAGATCCGGACTGCATGTGTACAGTGTGTACGGGCTTCCCAGCGTAACTTCTGCGAATGGTTGAAACAACAGGTACGCCGGGGAAGTCATGATTTTTTTTCTTTCAGTGTAAGGGCCCTCTGCTGACTGACCACAATTAACGCACAGAAGAATGTGGACACTTTGAAAAACTTGAAGCGCGCCTTCAAGTCCTAACGCCCAGGAATGTTGTCGGACGGCATCATTTTGTTGCGGTTTCAACTACGCTGCAGGACGTTTCGCTGTGAAGCCCTTACACATTCTCCCTACAGTCCCGATCTCTCCCCATGCAATTTCCATGTTTTTGGAGCACAAAAGAAAGATATTCGCGGCCGTTAATCTGATTCGGACGAAGAGGTGCACGTCTGGATACAGTAATGGTTCCTAGGGCAACTGCGAACATTTTTCAATGAAGGCATTGACCGATTTGTCTACAGTGGGATAACTATATTAACACGTATAGCGATTACTTTTGTAATAATTAACAGTTTACTCATATTTTATCCGTCTTTGTCGTTTTCATTTGACTGACCCTTAGTCCTGTGCGAGGTGCACAGATGCAGTTTGCAGGTTGCCCATCTAATGGGTTCCAGTGGCAACAAAAATCTGATTTTCTGTGTGAAATAAATATTGAACGAATTTAAAAATTTAAAATGTTGCCATAATGGAATCATCAAGAGATGTATTCATATGTTAAAGGTTTAGCACAGCAAGAAACGTGTTCCACTTAGAAATCTGTATGTATCCTGCAGTAGCATAACTTTTGGCACACAAATTACCCAAGATTTATTCACACAGTATTCCAGAATACGAATGCTTGGCGACTGCCAAAAAGCTTTACGTGTAGTTTTAAATTTTTAAGTAAATTTTTCTCATTGCTGTCCCGGTCGAAACGATGAACTTAATAAAAAGTTTATTAGTTACCGAATTTTCACTGTTTGTGCGGTACTACTTCACCATCACACCGGATGCTTTTTACTGAGGCGACAAATGTCATGGGGTAGCGATATGTGCGTACACAGACGGCGGTAGTATCGCATACACAAGTATAAAAGAGCAGTCATTTGTATTCACGCGATTCATGTGAAATGGAGTCCGACTTGATTATGGCCATACGATGGGAATTAACAGACTCTGAACGCGGAATGCCAGTTGGGGCTAGACGCATGGGACGTTCCATTTCGAAAATCGTTAGGGAGTTCAGTATTCCGAGATCCACAGTGTCAAGAGTCCGCCGAGAATACCGAATGCCAGGCATTATCTTTCATCACAGACAACGCAGTGGTCTACGGCCTTCGCTTAACGACCGACAGCAGCCGCGTTTTCATAGAGCTTTCAGTGCAGACAGACAAGCAGTACTGAGTGAAATAACCGTAGAAATCAACAAGGGACGTCCGACAAACGTATCGTTTAGGACAGTCCCGACAAATCTGACGTTAATGGGCTATGGCGGCAGACGACCGGCGCGAGTGCTTTTGCTAGCAGCACCGCATCACCTGCAGTGTCTCTCCTGGGCTCGTGACCCTAGCGGTTGGATCCTAGAAGACTTGAAAAATGTGGCCTAGTTGGATGATCCCTGTTTTCAGTCGGTAAGAGCTAATGGTAACGAAACCGTAGACCCAAGTTTTCAACAAGGCACTGCGCAAGCTGGCGTTGGCTCCATAATGATGTGGGCTGTGTGTGGCATGAGTGGTCCAACTGAACCGATCATTGACTAAAAATATTATGTTCGGCTGCTTGGAGCCCATTTACACTCATTCAAGGACTTCATGTTCCCAAAAGACGGTGGAATTTTTATGGGTGTCAATGCGCCACGTCAGCAGGCCACAATTGTTCGTGTTTTGCTTGAAGAACAATTTGAGCGAATGACTTGGTCCCCCTGATCGCCCGACATGAATCCCATAGAACATTTATGGCTCGTAATGTAGAGGTCAGCTCGTGCAAAAAGTCCTGCGTCAGCAACACTTTCCCAATTGTGGACGGCTGTAGAGGCAGCATGGCTCAATTTTAATGCACGGAACTTCCAGCGACTTATAGAGGCCCTGCCACGTCGATATGCTGCACTACGCTGAACAAAAGGAGATCGACAGTATATTAGGAGGCATCCCATAACTTCAGTCACCTCAGTGTAATTTATAACTTCTTCCTGCTAACTGAAATCGCAAAAGATTTTGTGACCAGTTTGGACAGTATCCATATATACCGCTGAATGAATTTGCAAAATTATATCATTGTGACATATAGTTCAGGAGATATGACATCGTAAACATCGAAATGTGTGAAAAACTAGTTTTTGCTTCAAGCGAGGTACAAATTATCTAGATTATACTCATCGAGTCTTTCATATTCAGAGCAATTAGTGACTTCCAAAAAGCTCTGAACACAATATCAAACCTTTCCTAAATTTTTTCTCCTGTATGTGACTAACATCTGATTTTAACACATTAACGCATTTGTAATAATGCCTTTCAAGTTGTTCTATACATAAGAGTTAAATTTTTTAAAGAACCATGGGTGGGAGCATATACTGGTACTGCGGACGTGGTACTTTTGTGGACATTTCCTATTCGTAATTACGTCTACTTTTTCCCTGCTCGAGCTTTTAAAAGAGTATTTAGAAGCTGGGCGTGTGTTGTGGATATGGCAGAATGTTGTTCCTTGCAACACTTTGCAGGCTTTCGCCTCTAGCGAGACCAGTAATAGAAGTTTAATAAATTGTCTTATTCCAATTTTGAAATGGTAGCATTCGCTTTGTGTGTGCTGATGGAAGGCGAGACTCACGAGGGGAACCTAATGGGGTGCAAAAAGTTTCTGCTGACAGCAAAGTCTGGCCCAGGTAAACGAAGGGAAGAACAGGAGCAACTAGTGATGGCAGACAAGCCTGTTATAAAGATTCATCACGCATGAAGCGAAAAGAATTCCTTTTAGTGGAGATAAAATCTGAAGGATTGGAGCAAACATGAGGCTGCTAGTGTATAACCAAGCCGTTAGGCCCAAAAGAGCCTGGTTGGTACTTTTGTTCAAAACTTAGTTAGGAGATCCCTGATTGGTTCATATTAATTATTTTGGTAACGGGAGAGTTCCCAAGCACGTGAACTTAGATTCCTTCTGATTGGCTGTCACTAGAAATCTGTTACGTAGAGGGGGAGATTTCTTGCCTGCTCCCCCAATCAATCAGAGAGAAATATACTTCATAGGTTAACCATGGCAGAATCTGTAAGAACAGGGAATCTGTCTGCATGCACATTATCATTGGTAGGAAGTCGCAAGGTCTGTTGCAAATTGGCCAGGAAGATTTTAGTGCTGGCACAACCAGCTAAGTTTTGTAGAGGATAAGCAAACACGTCTCCTTAGGCTGTCACAGTAAGCACTTCTACGCAAGCTTGTCTTAGAGCTGCAGAGTGAGGTGTCTCCAACTCAGACCAGAAATCAGACGCAGGGGCTGAACGTTGAATTCTTAGCCATTACGGCAGCCATCTGCTGTTATTGTATGTCTTTAGAGTGGGAAGCATAGACTAATTTGCCTTCCCTCAAACGATGCGAGTGCAAAATCATTTATCCCGCGTCAAAGATGAATTTTCTTAATCTAATTTTCACAGTCATCTGGCCACATCTATTATGCGTTTAGGAAAGAGTGCTAGTGTTGCTTAACGACTTTTTTCAGGAATTTTTCTTCACTCATTAACTTACAGCAAAATAATTAGTCGTATTTGTGAACACAGTTTTATATTGTTTCTGTGACGTATCCACTCACCATTCCCAAGCCTACCACATGTGTTTTGAATGCCTTGTTCCCTTCACAATCGTGTTCTTGATTCGGTGGATAAAACATTTATAATGTCATGTAGCAGTAGAATATTGTTATAGTGATCCTTAGGTTCTTTTCTTAGTTTCTGGATTCCATTTCCATATGGTCCTTTCAGGTGCGGTGCCAAAATTTCCATGCTTATTTGGGAGATCCCAGGTAATTTAATTAGATAAGTTGTTATCTGTTATCTGTTGTGCGACCTGGTTTTCTCTTAATTCACATGGTCTTATGTAAAGTTATCTGTCGCTGAAGGTCACTAGCGACAGATTCTGCTGCATCTAAGGGGCATGGTAAATGGGTCAGCTTACACCTAAGAATGCGTTCCATTATTTGTCTACTAAGCACCAATGAGCAGTAAGTGAACTCAACTGAAGATCAGCTAAAAGTTAAAAATATTTTGAAATATAAACTTGAAAACAAACACAAATTTCCATTTTATAGACAGCAAAAATTGTTATGATGTAAAAGAAAACTAGTTCATTAGCAAATATTAAGTGCTCCTGGATAGAAGACCTCCTTCGTTTCAAGGTACGACATTATTTACGATCGTGTGAAGTGTTGTTAGTCATCCACGTATTATAATCAGTTTTAAAAACATGTCGAATTT